>NC_081414.1:584921975-585246475 GCF_030272615.1 Cryptomeria japonica | reverse complement strand
TCATATTGGGGGGTTTAATATCCCCAAAAATGAGGGTACAATTCTATTGGTGAAAATAGGGGGTTTTTACTTCAAGCTATGAAAAAATACAATATTTGGCGAAAATAGGGGGCTTTTAATTCAAGTTGTGTATTAGGAGGGGGTGACAAAAAAGGAGTTTAGGGAAATATTTTTTGAAAATAGGGGGATTCTTTAGTATGTCATGAACGCACGTGCTATAACCTAGGTTCATTAAGTGAATCCCTCGTGATCCATCCCAACCACCTCAAACCCGTAGGAGAAAGTAAATCATATTTTAAAAGGGTCAAAAGTCATAAAAAAATAAATACTAGGGCCCCCAAAACACCCCTAACCTCTACCTCAATGACCTAGGGATCATTTTTCATTCCTAAGGGGTGTTACTCTAAAGCACACCCAAATAGACTCATAAATAAAAACAATCATAAATCACATTAAATATAGGATTCACTTCACATTAGCACTATTACACAAATAAAAAAAATGTTCACAACACAATACAAAAGGCCCTAACCCCTCCATATGTGTTAGAATTGGTTTAACTAGGATATACACAATTGTGGTTGTGCCTCATTCCCTAATGCCCATTTGCATAACTTGTGGACTTAGAAAAAGATGTTGGTACATCATATTAGTCACATATACTCGAAGCAATACATATATCTCAATAAAAATATATGAAGTCTCAATTCTAACATCATCACACATTAATTAGAACTTTCATCAAAATGTAGTATGATAGGTTGCATCTTGAAACAATACAAAACATATAAAGATAATTTATGTCACAAATCTATCCATAATATAGTATCATGATACAACTCATATGATTATCAACCAAGCATTATAAAATAATAACCATAGTGCATAAGGAAATCAAATATCCATGATATGAAGTCCAATATTCCACATCTCATCATATAAATACTAATAGTCCATAAGTCAGTACATAAACACTACTAGTCCATAAGTCATCACATAAACACCAATGGTCCATAAGTCAACACATAGACACTCCATCACAATAAAATACTATAAAATAGAATGTAACTAAATGGCGGGTCTCACATCCTCCCTCCCTAGGAATGGAATTCCTCCTCGAAGTCTCTAAAAGGTGAAGCATTTAAGTCACTTGACTAAGGATTTCCATACAACAAAATAATTTTATGATCCATTCAATTCAACATAAGATAATGCTAGGTATTCCTCCTACTATACAGTGGAATGTTAGAACCCTGAGAGACAATATGCACACTACCTTCACACACAAGAGAGAAGAAATCTTTGAGATATTAATCCACCAATAGAAAAAATCTATTGAGGTGAGTACAAATGTACGAGAGCCTTTCTTATAAAGGAAAAGGTGAGATGAGGGCACCGATGAGGTGTGAGAGTAGGTAGAGGGTAAGTGCAACAACCTAGCTACAACTACCAATGCACTTAGGAAATATGCAAAGGCTACGTAAGTAGAATTTAAGGAAGAATAAATAACAATTTACGCCAACATCCCCTCTTAAGGGCAACTTAGGGAGTAAAAATATGCAATATGAGATGCATTACAGATCTCGTCCACATCACCACACTAGGTACCCATGTACAACTACAATGCAATGGAATCTCTCATAAATGGATAAAAGGAGAAAAACCTTGTAGGAGAAAACTCCTCTCCAAAAGAGAGAACATGAAGGACTAAGAAGCCTCAAAAACAATGTCCCAAAACATGATCATGAAGAACATCACTAAAGCACGAAGAAGTTGTAGACAATTTGTTAGGTCCCGGAGACAACTGAGAGGGGGGGTGAATCAGTTGTCTAATAAATTCAAACCAAAAACCATTTAACCAACTTAATACTTAATACCGGTAAACTAGTTAAGTATGTCGGTAGACAGTGTTAACAGTAAATTGCTATACCGGTAAGGATTAATGCATGAAACATAAACATAAAGTCATCCACAACACATAACACCAATATTTGTACATGGAAACCCTGTAAGGGGAAAAACCACGGTGGGAAACCTTACCCACAATCAGATGATACTACTGCAAATAGTAAGTGTACATAAATGGGGTCTGCACATGCAAAAAGGCCAACAGCCTAGAGCTCACTGCTCAATCACAAAATGGGAGTCACACTGACTACAGTTGGATGGTTAAATCCAATAAGAATGTACTGCACAAAATAGCATCTTCATATGCTAGTTTCAGTACCGGTGTAATGCTGATATGCTTCTACAAAAACCTAGCTTCACCTTCAAATGATGTCTTCATGTATACCTCTGCTTAATCTTGCATATACCTTCTCACAAACCTTTTTCGCATTCCACATTTGATCTTACAAATAAGATCTTATATTTATACCATAACCTAAGACCAATTTTAGTAGGTCGGCTCTACAAGATATTACAAAAAAACGTTTTACAAACAATATAATATCCAATGCAATAACCGATTGAACATGTCGGCTTAATGCATTTACAATAATAATAAATCATCTCCATAGAGTGCATGGCTGATCTGGAAAAGATAAACCTGCCGGTGTAACCCTGGACAACCTTGGACCTATTTGTCGGTAAAAGCAAATATGCAAATATGAATATACCAATGATTAATTCTTCAAAACAAAGTGTCCACACGATGTCTTTGACATTACCAAGTGTCTTCCATATCATTCCAAGTGTCGGTGATCATTATATCCTCCCGGTGAACCATATACCAGTAATTGTGCAATAGTTACTTGTTTGCCGGTGAATGTTGTTGGATCTCCAAAGTGCTAATGTTTCAGTAGGTGTTGACATCAATGACAAAACCATACCAAAATACCAACACAATTGTCCAACCCAGATTGATATGGTTTTATAACTAAGAACCTCCTCTAAAACAAGATGATGATCAGGATCAAGAATATAACAATCTTCACGAGTGCCCCAAACGATACTACTCAAACAATGAGTAGATGGAAACAATAGAAAAAAAAACCTCTATCAATCAAAAATATAGATGACACATGAATATGCTCGAGTGACCCCAACGAAACTACTATTACTACTTATCAAATTGCCATTAGTTTCATATCCAAAGTCATACTATATTCTAGTCGGTTAGTATTACTGAATCATGCAGTCGGTACACGCAGAGAAGTCAGTATGAACAGTCTAGTCAGTTACTGAAGAAAGCAGTCATAGAACATAGTATTCACCGAGCTGTTTATCGAGTAAAGGTTCATGGCTACCGAGTGGTGAAGTTAACTCACCAAGTTGATATTCACCGAGTGAAATATTTTACTAGATACATTGAACCTGGACATGCACATGAAAATGTGTTACAAGATCAAGGCACATCTAACCGTTTTTGCATTGGAAATTGCACTATGAGATTATGTATGATTACAAGGCCAATCTAACCTATGAGATATTTTGTTCAGTTATTCATTCGAAGAATCTTTTTGTAAGATCGAAGCAATGAATCAGATCACCGCTATAAGAGATCTATATATACAGCATGATTCTAGGGTTAGATATATGACATGATATGATGTGATAAGAGATGCAATGAGATAGCAGTGTGTATGCATGAAGGAAGACTGTTACAGAGACACAGAGAGGTCACCGAGAAGGTTATTAGTGAACAGTCGAAGAATAGAGTAAACAGAAGGGTTTACCGAGTTTCATTATGGGTTACCCAGGTATGCTACAAGCTAGGTAATCTTATTCAGAGCACATAGAATCTGCTTTAACATTTCAAATGTAAAGTTGCAAATATTTGTAATGAATAAATTGTAATATTTTGAAGTTGTAAGAGAAACCTTTAATAGGATAAAAGACTCTAACCAAGTCTATAAATTGTAAATCCTTTAACCAAGTGCTACACTTATATAGTGTTGTAAAAATCCTTTAGTAAGGTAGATCTAACTGATCTTAATACTCCTAATAGGGTAAGCTATCAAAAATAGCTAAATCTAGCTCTAACCGAGCATTCTTTATTATTGCAGTAGTGAAGTTGTGGGTGCCATCCCCACCACAATTTTTCTCTCTAACCAAGAGTTTTTGCGTGACCAAAATATATGTGTTATGGAGTGAATCATGTATGATTGTTATCTGTTGATTATAGTTTTATTTTATGTTACTGCACTATTATGTTTATGCATAACAGTAAGGTTATTACAAAAGAAAAATTTTGGAGTACTGATTCACCCCTCCCCTCTCAGTACATTAGCTTTCTATATTGGGCCTAACAATTGGTATCAAAGCTTGAATCTTGGAAAAGGGTTTAACCACCTAAAGAGAAAGATCTTAGCAATGGAAGGCTACAAACAATCTTGGAGGATTGTGCATCTTCAAGAAGAGCTGGATAATGCAAATCAAGTGATTGCAGACATGCAGAGGCAAATGCAAAAATCTCTGAAAGTAAGGAGAAGATTATCTGATGACTTGCAGGATTCTCAAGAGCTAGTGGAACAAATCGAGACATCATCTGAGAACAGTATATCTGAAGAAACTGAAGAAATGATTGGAATGTTGAAAGAAATGAACAAAGCATTGGCTGATCAACTAAAAGCAATGAAAAGAGAACATGAACATTTCAGTACACAAATGACTGAAAATCTAGATGCATTAAGGAGAGCTGAGGATAAAGCAAGAGATCTACAAAGAGAGAAACAACAACTTGAAGCTCTAGTATCTGATAAGGATGATGAAATCATAAGGTTAACTGGTATTCAACAAAATATGACAGATCAACTAGGTTATGCTCATCATGAAGCAATTCTGAAGAATGATGAAAATCAATCATTGAAACTTGAAGTATCAAGGTTGACTGGTGAACTTGAAACAGAAAAGAAATCCAAAGAATCATTGGAGAAAAGTTATGAAGCATCAAAGATGTTGGATGAGCAACTGAATACAAGAAGACTCTACAAAGATGGAGGACTCGGTTACAAAGGAAAAGACTCTACCGAGAAAGGAATTAATACTACCGAGAGAGGAGAATCATCAAAACAAGCTGAAAAAAGAAATAACATCAAAAGGAAGAAGCCTATTTGCTACTACTGTGGAAATCAAGGTCATACTACCAACATATGCCAGATCAGAAAAGGTAAGCAACCGAATATCTCTAAGTCCAATGGATATTGTTATAATTGCAAAAAATATGGTCACATACCTAATCAATGTAGGACAAAGTCTGTTAACAACCATCAGAAGGCAAAATTCAAAGGGTTTTGTAAAAACTGCAATAGATATGGACATAGTACCGAGAGATGCTGGTTTAAGCAAAAGAACTACATGAAGTATCCACACCGAGCAAACACTGGAGGTTACCGAACTTACACAGATTCTTACCGACAATATGCAGCAGTACCATGGGATTACAATACAAGGATATGGTGTGAATGTTGTGGAAGATATGGACATATAAGTGCCAACTGTTTTATAAGGTTTGGAATGAACAACCAGAGATCATGGAGAAATCTTGGTATGGCATGTTTTCATTGTCACAAAGCTGGACATTTAGCTGGAGATTGCAGAGATCAACCGAGAAGAGACACTGAGGAGATAAAAGAAAAATTCAAGATGATTTGGAAAAAGAAAGAAATTATGTTTGATGAAGAAAGCACCTTACCTACCGAGTTAGGTGCACCTATTTCAAATTAATCAAGAAAAGGTATGAAGGGACTGCATTCTTTAAAAGTTAAATCATAACAGTTCCTATTTTATTATGAACAGAATTCAAAATCTGCATAGTTAAGATGCAATTAGAAAAGTTTGCATACTATACAGGAAACTTGTCAAGTCGGTGTATACAGGAAACCTATCAAGTCGGTTAACAAAGCAAAGTTGGATACTCGGTGAAAACAGAAAATGAAGTAAATCGGTAAAAGGTGAACCGAGTGCATTTAATATCATGACCTAACTTGCACGGAGCCCGATAAGGTATTTTTGAGTACTTAAAAGTGTTTTCGCGGTCATTTTCATTCACCCAAGTTTTTGAGAAGTAGAGCAGAGCGAATCAAAGCGACCAAACTTCATTCAGAGTGAATTTTCAAGGTATTTACATCAATCTATTCACACTGTTTAGCTGGTTTCTGATCTAGTCAAATTGCTAGTGTCTACCGAGTGTGAAGAGTTAGCTACTTGTAAACCCTAAGGATAACCTGTCGAATTTTTACTCGAGATCTACCATGGCGCCCAAAATCCAAGACCCTGTAGTTGTCCAAAATGTGGAGAAGCCATCTCTGAAGTATTCCCTAACTCCTAAAGTCGCCTCAGAACCGAATGATAAAACTGCATTTTCACTCATCCCGGATCGAGTCTTATTGGTAGAAGATGTCAGATTCTTTACCAAGTGGCGTGTTGAGGAACTTGGTCATGTAGAGATTAGTGACACATATGATGAACTGTGCACTGACGGCAAACTAGATAGTAAATTTGAACATATCATAATCAAGGGATTAACTGAAGCCCTAGTCTATCCTTGTGTGTTCAAACCCCAATGGGTTAAGTTTCTATTGAGCAGAGTACATGACGATTTCATGTGGCTACAAGAGCAACCGTTCAAGATCACGAAGGAAGTCATTCACTTGATCACCGGATATCCCATCTACGATCATGCTCGTGCACAGAAAATGATATCACAAAAGGAGCTAATCAGTCTAACCGGAGTAGAATCTGATTACCGAGGACTGAAATTGAATAATGTCACTGATGCTAAACTGAAATTTGCAATCAGAGTCATTCGTTACTGTTTCTTCCAATCTACAAGGGAAAACAGTGTACCATGTGCTGCAGTAGACCTAGCCTACAAAATAGTAAAGAAGGGAATGAAAGTAGACTTGTGTGAAGTACTACTAAAGAACTTATTCGAGAACCTGAACACAATAAGGAATTCGAAGAAGAACAACTCGGCAAACACACTCAATTTCGGTTCACTACTTGTCTGTATGTTTTTCTATTTTGAAAAGTTCTTTCCCTCAGTCGGTAAAGTAGTATGGGAGCTACACCGACCTATCACCCATCAGATCAATGATTACATCAAGAAGTTAGGAGATAACTTTAATGATGTCATGGATGATTAATTTAGCAAATTCCAAGAGAAAATGCACAACAGGTACAGGATCCCACCACAGCTGGTTAAAAAATACAAGGACAATATTTGTTTTGAAGTCGACACTAACTACTGCTATGTAAATGTTGTTGAACCGAGGATTCAGCTGTTGCAACCATTGGGTTATGAAATTGATTATGATATCACACAGCATCAAATTGATGCCTACCTATCATTGCCAAGGCATGCAACTGAACTAAGGTATGGAACCTATGAAGAGGTAAAGGAGAAAGTAAAAATGAGCATTGTAGTTCCTAAGGCTACAAGGAAAGCTACAAAGATGATAAAAGCTTTATCTGAGAAATTCAGAGAAGAATCCTCATCTACACCTGTCAAAGGAAATCTTGCCATTACCGAGGAAGAATCAAAAGCACAGGAGGCTGCAATAACATTGAGCATAGAGCTGCCAAAGGGAAAAGTGCTAAAAAGAAAGAAACAGGACATCACAAAGACCCTGCCGACTCCACCAACAAAGAGACCCAACACCAGAGCATCAGCTGCATCACTAAGCAAGAAACAAAAGACTGTTGTCGTTCCTAAGGTAACAAAGACTTACAAGAAATCTACTTGGAGACTCATTTTGGCAAAAGAGTCGAGTGATACAGAGTCTGATGATGCTAACAAATTCCAGATTGTGAAGAGCAAAAAGGCAAACATTCATAGTGTTGAAAACTTTTGTGCCAATCTTAAGGAATACGGTGGATTTACAAGATTCAAATATGTTAAGTATGAGTCTAGGAACAATGATGAGAAATGACAGATTGAAGAAGCTATCATATGTACACTTCTGAAGTTTCGGTTAGCACCATTGGAACTAGCAAAGTCACTTCCAAGTGAACTCTACTCACATATTGATAACAGATGGAAATATGCAATGGATTCAGAGAGACAAATAAGAGAAAGAAGTCTTGTCCACTTATTTCCTGACATGTCCGTAGCTGAAATCAAGGAGCATTTGTCCACATACAATTCAAAATTTCTTGTGAAACAAAGAGCCTTAAAATTAATGAATGGGCTATATATTGATGTGGAGAATGAGACTAAGGCCAAGTGGTAGGAGATCTTCAAACAAAAGGATGTCGGTAAACAATCTCAAATTGAAATTGTTGATGTCACCGAGCAAGATCCAGACGTCACCGAACAAGGTCCAGACCCGATTGACACAATACAAATTGATGAAGATGTAATGGATGAAGCCGCACCGGAGCAAGAAATGATTGAAGGCACCACTTATGCAAAACTTGTGTCTAGTGAATCGCTCTTAGAACAAGTTCAGCCTTATCCGCCGGTGAAGCCAACAGTACCAATCGAAGCTCCCAAGGACACCGACCAAGTTACCGAAGGTAACGAGTCTGAAGCTACAACAGACACAACAAAAGATCAATCATCTCAGGGACAGACAAGCACAGCAAATATTACAGCAGAGACCCCTAGCACCGAGCCATCCAAAGACACTGCAATTGCTACAGGAACAGTGCAAAGTGTTGCATCTACCGAGCAACCTACCGAGGGACAGCAAGCCTCACAAGCACTTGTCTTAGTGCCCCAGACAAAAGGAAAAGAGAAAAAGGTGAGAAAGCATGGTTTTAAATTTGACTTATCTAAACCGATCGTGTTTCCCAATGTCGACATCTCCAAATTAAAAGGGCAAGCACTCACTGAATTCAGTGAACTATGCAAAGCAAAGGCTGAACAGGAGAAACAACTGGCAATACAGAAAAAGAACAAGGTACTTCAAAAGGTTAGGACACTGCTCACAGAAATGCTACCATCAGCAACAGTGTCAACTGATGCAGCCATCCATATTCAGTTGGATGAACTCCTTAATCAGATTGAAACATCTGGAGTTGATGCATCCGAATACCTAAGCAAGCTCAAGGATAAAGAGCTCATAGCAAAAATGATTGAAACTATATACTTGACGAAACTACTATTACTACTTATCAAATTGCCATTAGTTTCATATCCAAAGTTATACTATATTCTAGTCGGTTAGTATTACCGAATCATGCAGTCGGTACACGCAGAGAAGTCGGTATGAACAGTCTAGTCGGTTACTGAAGAAAGCAGCCACGGAACACAGTATTCACCGAGCTGTTTACCGAGTAAAGGTTCATGGCTACCGAGTGGTGAAGTTAACTCACCAAGTTGATATTCACTGAGTGAAATGTTTTACTAGATACATTGAACCTGGACATGCACATGAAAACGTGTTACAAGATCAAGGCACATCTAACCATTTTTGCATTGGAAATTGCACTATGAGATTATGTATGATTACAAGGCCAATCTAACCTATGAGATATTTTGTTTAGTTATTCATTCAAAGAATCTTTTTGTAAGATCGAAGCAATGAATCAGATCACCGCTATAAGAGATCTATATATACAACATGATTCTAGGGTTAGATATATGACATGATATGATGTGATAAGAGATGCAATGAGATAGCAGTGTGTATGCATGAAGGAAGACTGTTACAGAGACATAGAGAGGTCACCGAGAAGGTTATTAGTGAGCAGTCGAAGAATAGAGTAAACAGAAGGGTTTACCGAGTTTCATTATGGGTTACCCAGGTATGCTACAAGCTAGGTAATCTTATTCAGAGCACATAGAATCTGCTTTAACATTTCAAATGTAAAGTTGCAGATATTTGTAATGAATATATTGTAATATTTTGAAGTTGTAAGAGAAACCTTTAACAGGGTAAAAGACTCTAACCAAGTCTATAAATTGTAAATCCTTTAACCAGGTGCTACACTTATATAGTGTTGTAAAAATCCTTTAGTAAGGTAGATCTACCTGATCTTAATACTCCTAACAGGGTAAGCTATCAAAAATAGCTAAATGTAGCTCTAACCGAGCATTCTTTATTATTGCAGTAGTGAAGTTGTGGGTGCCATCCCCACCGCAGTTTTTCTCTCTAACCAAGAGTTTCTGCGTGACCAAAATATATGTGTTATGGAGTGAATCATGTATGATTGTTATCTGTTGATTATAGTTTTATTTTATGTTACTGCACTATTTTGTTTATGCATAACAATAAGGTTATTACAAAAGAAAAATTTTGGAGTACTGATTCACCCCTCCCCTCTCAGTACATTAGCTTTCTATATTGGGCCTAACAACTACTCACCTAATGAAGTTGCATGGGTGATCTCATCAGCACTACTCAACCACTACAAGTTTAAAATACAAGTGCAATATTCTAAAGAATCATGATCAATTGAGGAATAAAGGTTGCCTCCATAAAATAGGAATGCAATCTAGTGTCTCAATTCACTCCAAGTGAAAATAAGGGAGCATTAGCACGAAGAGTATCATGTCCCCCCATAATGCTGATTGGGGACAAGTGTGACTGGTTCACTGAAATTGTGTGTCACAAGCAATGCATGAAGGAGATGATACAACATCTGAAGTGACCAAGATAGGGTACCTGCAACTAAAAAAGGGTATGCACCAAAACTGCACACACACAGGAGGCAAGGGTACTAAAGATCCTTTTGTTGTCATGGAGGGATGCTCACTTGACAAAGTTGTGATTGGAAAATAAAAAAGTCACTACAAAACCCCCCATGGCATTTTATAACACAATACAAGTACAATAATATGGAACAACAATTGTGCAAAATCCCCATAAATACAAGATGTGGCACTTATCTCAATGTGCTAAAAAATAAAATGCTTACAAAAGATGCTTAACTGGTCCATAAGGACCAAAATGTTGTATATACATATGATGTAGCCAAAATGCATCCAAACCACACAACCAAAATGTTTCTAAATGCCAAAAACAACCAACAAATTAACCAGAGTGTCAAAATACAAAATCATGAATTAATTGTACCTGGAGGAAAATATAGAAAATATGCATGAATAGAATGCAGTGCTCTAAAAGATATTCCCAATGCCACAAGAATCATGAGAAATAGAGAACTAATCAAAAGATATGAGCTCAAGAGCCCAAAATGCACTATTGACTTTGATAGGCTATAAGATGCACCAATAATAAAATCTGAAAAAATAACCTACACCATTAGATAGTGCATTGAACTACCTTTTCGACAATAACTCATTTGCCAAAAAATGACACCACACACCCAAGTAATGGTCATTTGAAGAAAAATGTCAATTAGAGCTCAAAGGTGAAAAAACGACGCACCCCTCCATTAGCACCTAGGGGAAAAGGTGTGGTCACTATGCGACCAATTCTTAGCTCTCAGAAAGGAATCCCCCCTTGGTATAGGGACCTCAATGGAGCTGACGAGTGGCGAGGTCTGGTGGCAATTGCACACACCAACACCCCCCCCCCCCAAAAAAAAACCAACATAACCATGACATACACCATCCAAGAAGTATTTTATCTTCTCTTGAACAAGGAAACCTCAAATGCTAAACTTCGTGATCAAACAAGGTAACCCCAAGGTTTAGAATGTGAATAATTGACTTTAATTATAAATACACTCGGTGGTTTGATGTGATAATATTGGTAATCACAAAGGGACTTACACTTAGCTAGAATGTGGAACACTAAACTCACTTGGAAAAATAAAAGACAAAACATGAAAGGTTAAGGAAATCTAAGCTAACACCTAATAATGCAAGAAATGATTGCTAACTCGATGAAACCAAACCAAGATTTGCTTCACCATGAGGAAACAACTACACAAAGATGGTGTAATCACCTAAGGTTATGCAAATGATTTTCATATCACTTGTGCACATCAACACCATGAACAATGCATGTAAAACAATTGAAGTTAAGCTTTCAATTGAGTTCAGACTAACTATTCACTACAATTTGCAATCAATAAATTCCAAATTGGTATGAACATATAGGCTTCACCATTAAGAAATAATAAGGTCTTACATTCAACTAATCAACTCCATGTAAATAAATCTAAACTTTTGAAGTAGAAACCATGCAACATGTGGAAGCAACACAAAAAAAAATTGCCATAACTTCAATGAAAATCATATGTTTATTCCAACATAGCCTTGGCAACAATTTCTTCTCCTCCTACTCTACTGCTAACTGCTAACTATCAACTATTCTCTGACTATTAACTATTAACCTTTACAAATGAGAAGATTGGACCTTATATAGAGCTCCTAGTTACAAATGAATGGCCTGGATTGATTTGAAATCAAAGGCCAAGATTTAGACAAAAAATCCTCATTAGGATTAGTTACAACTACTCCTCGACCAATGACAAATTACAATATTTTGGACACCTGTCCTTCTTTTAATGTAAACCAATGATAAAATAGGAGTTGTTACATTGAATTTAGTATCTTCCACATGTATAATTGTCTTCTTTGTAGGATAAGTTAGGTTCATTGAACTTGGATGTGTTGACGTGGCATAACTCAATTGGTTGATGATGAATAGGTTCCACCTCAGCATAGATATATCTTGATACTCAAAATTCCTAAGCTCTTGCTTATGTGTTATGGTTGATATTCCCAAATTGTATCATCTTTGATGATCAAGTTTCTAACTTTGTTGAACTCTTCTGAAACTATCTTGTTTCCTTGATCACATTTCACTTTTTCATCTTGATATTCGATAATTCTTCTTCTTGTGGTGTTTTTGAATTTTAATTTTCACTTTGGGAATCATCTTTATGTTGTCCTTATCTTGCCTTAATCTTCACCATGTCATGAATTTGTCTTCCCTTGGTGTAGTTCTTGAATTATGGAACATGTCCTTGATGTGATTGATTTCCTTCTAGTTGTAGTCTGTGTTGTCCATGTTTCACCATCATCTCCTTGAAATTCCAAATACCCTTGACCTTGATCTTGGATTTTCAAGGTCATCATGAAATCTTCTTTGAAGAGAAATGTTATTCTCTTTATTTGGTGGACTCCCTCTTTCAAGTTGTGAAGTTCACTCCTCTTGATTTACCCTAATGCAGTGTGAATCTTGACTTCCTCATGGTGTTGAGTGTTCATGTCATTGTTGAATCTTTCATCTGCATCCTTGAATGACCTTGTTGAGTCCTTCCATGTATCTTCTTCTTGAACTTGAACACTTTAACTCCTCCATGTTATTGAGTCCTCATTTCACCCTTTTTGCCTTTGAGTACTCACATGAAGACAAACAATGCACTTCAAGAAAGAACTATCCCAACATCAACACATTTTTCATATATTAGGCATATGATCCTACACCACCTCTTTCACATTCAATGCATCACTTACATAAGATAGTAAACAATTCTCAATCATGAGCCCAAACATTAACGTTCCTTTAAAACCAAGAATAATTCACAATCACACCATTTAAGGAAACAAACAAGCACTAATAGTACCACTGAAGGGTCATGTTATGCCTTGCATAACGCACCCCAACTTTTTGCTTCTCGAGCTAGGGGCCCCCCTTTGCTTCACTTTGTTTTCGTCTTGTTTTTTTCACACTTCGGAACCCCGCGTTCCCGAGATCCCGAAGTGCATTTTGTTCCTTTTGTTTCTTTTGCTCTGTTTGACTTCGAAGTTTCAGGATTATGAAACCTTGAAGTCTTTGTTGTTTTTCGCTTGTGGAACTTCAGAACTCTAGAATCCCATAATCCTAAATTGTCCCTTCGTTAGTTTCTCTTTGATTTCGGAACTCCGAAGCCCTAGAGTCCCAAAGTCTTGTGTTTTGCTTCTTGGAGCCCCAGGATCCTAGAATTCTGGAAAACACATCAAAGCATACAATTAGTTAACCACAAAAACTAATAAGCTTATGAAATAAAATCCTCATTCAATCAATAAAGACATGAAGACAAAGCACTGAAATAAAATGCAAACCAATCACAAAGTGCCTCCTCCATGGTTCTCCATTGTCCTTTTTTCACCTTCAAATATGATTTTGTGGATTTCACCTACAAGTGCAATTGCAAGCAAGATTGTGAGATGAAAACGACAGAATAAAGTTACTCGAAGCATGGTTGATGAAAATGAGCAATGAGAGCTCAATTTATAGACTTTGAAATCACATTGAACGGACAAGATCAACTCAATCCAACGATCGAGATTTTGTGCAAGGATGAGTTAAAAGAGAAATTGCCATTAGAAGTGAAGAGAAAAAGGCGTTAAATCAAAAAGAAAATGGAAACTTCCATTTGCACTCCAAATATTCCATTTAAACTCGAATGAGGTGGAATTAATAATTTAAAATTATTAATTCCAATCATAACTCAAATTAGCCAATTAATATATAAAATTATTAATTGTAGGAAAAAAGTGAAAGAATAAATAAGTATTCCAATCATAACTCAAATTAGCCAATTAATATATAAAATTATTAATTGTAGGAAAAAAGTGAAAGAATAAATAAGTATTCATTTATTATTCAAAAGGGAGGACATGTTAGTAAGAAAGGGGATTGATTAATTATTTAATTAATTAACCTAGGGAAATGATTTGAATAATTTAAGATACCAACCCGATTGTTGAATTAGGCCGTAATAGTGAAGATTGATTGACTAATAATTGATAAAAATTAATGACAATTGACTGAGGTTGACAACAAAATAGGACAGAGATCGAAAAAAACTCAAGATTGATAATGATTTTGATAAGAGACTGGTAAGATCAATTGCTAAAGTGCCATGAAAGGCTGATAGAGTGTCATAGAGGACCGACTGAAGTTGATTGATAAAGAGGTTGATAATTAATGACTGATTAATTGTCAACAAAGAGGGAATTAAGTCTAATTGTCAAGATGAGACCAATTCAAATGATTTGAAAATGATAAAATGCCAATCATAATGATTTAGGACCAAGTGTGAATGAACAAGACTGATTAGGGTTGGATTTGAAATGAATTAAAACCAGAGGAATGACACAATGTCAACATATGATGAAGATCGAATGCGACATAGAAGACATGTCAAAAATTAGGTTTTGCGACACAGGCATAAACCAATTTTTAGTGTCTACACCGGAATCTTGGGTTCTCTCTTCGTTTTGTTTGTTCCTTCTTCAGAGTTTCAAACTCCAGAGTTTTGAGGTCGTTTTCCTTTTGACCTCCGGAACCTCAGGATCCCAGAACCCCGAAGTTGTTTGTGTGTCTTGTTGGTTAAGTGTTGTTGTTTGTCCGTTGCTTGTCTTTGGTTGTCATGCGTGCGTTTTCGTTTCCATGTCGTTGTTGTGTGTTGTCGCTTGTGCATCTTTGTTTTGTGTGTGCGTCTTCTTGTTGGTTGTTGTTGTCATCCTGTCGTTGCTTGTTTGTGTTTCCACTCGTTGTCGTTGCCCGATTAATCGTAGGTTAGCATAGGCGTAAGAGATCTACAAAACCCAAAAAAATTGTAAAAACCCCCCAAAAACTCTAAAAAGAGAAAAACATCAAAAATCCATAAAAACAAATTAAATAATCCAAATAAGTAAATAAATAGATTGAGAAAATAAATTATTAAAGTTTATTTTAATTAAAATTAAATATTAGAATTAATTAAAAACTCACATTAATGTTTTAATTATTTTAAAATTCAAAATTGATTTAAGTTTTAACTTTGTTTAAATTTGAATTGATTTTAGTTTTAAATATATTTAAAATATTAATGTAATTTTTTGTTTATATTCTAATATTTAAAGTTAATTTTAATAAACTTTAACTGTGATAGTAATAAATTTAGAATTAATATTAAAGTTAAATTTTAAATTTTAATTTTATTTGAATTACTTAAAACATTAAATTTAATATTAATTTTTAGACTTCAAATAGTTTTGTTTAGGTTCGGGTATATAATAAAACTCTCCGAATTTTCGAAATCCTAGAGACACAAGAGTGATTCCTAAACCCTAAGGAGCTCATAATCCCGAAATGCAAGTAAAACAAATTGAATTCGAATTGCAAAGTAAAAAATATATATTAAATCCATTCACAAAAGGCCACAAATTGCAATCGAATGGTTGTCTAGTCAAAGCTTTATTTTCCCCAACTTTCTAAGTTAAAAGCTTTTAATATGTTTTACAATGATATTTATTTTTTGTTGGTATGTGATGGCTTTTAAAGAAAATAAGGGGATTCAAAGCCAAATCAGCTTCTTTTATATTTAAAATATTTATTGATTTAAATTCATCTCTTTGACCAAAACCTTCCTGGACAGAGAATTTTTTTGGGCTTTTGCAACTTTCAACATATGATAATAGCAAGTGGAATGAAGAGGAACGACACCAACACAAATTTGACTGAGGGAGATCCATTTAAATATTTCTCAAATTTGTTATATATGATGGGCAAAATAAGGCTATATGCACAAGGGGGCATTCAAGCAAAATTTCCATCTGTTAGATTGAATCCCAACACACTCTACAACTGGTGCCAAATTGAACTATGGAATATTCAAATGCTTATCACCTTATTTGATTTTAAAAGATTTTTCTGTGAATTTGACAAAACTTGGAAGTTGAAGTCTATTTTGTAACACCACTTAGATAAATATGTGGACATCACTACTACTTATGTCCCGATTTTGGTACAGTAAATAGGGTTTACTTATTTTTTAATTTTTGTACAATACTTTTAACCTTTATCTAACATAATCGATAATTGGAAGAGTTTTCAATAACTAGGAACTGCAACATTAGGAAAGTAAAGAAAAAATAGATAAATGAGAACATACCGATAGGATGACAAATTTAAATTTATGAGACACACACTCTGAAATGAACTTGTGTAATTTAACTATGTCTTATTTTTGTATTTGCAGATAATGGAAAATGGGGGCCACCATCCACCATAAACAATAAGCATGAAAGGGGGTTATTAATTTTATATTGAATTTTAATATATTTTTAAAATTAATTAAAAAATTATATTTTAATAATTTGAATCTTAATGTAATATTGTTTAATTTAAAAGATTTAAATTATTTTATTTTAAAATTCATAATGAAATTAACTTTTACTTTAAATTGTGAATTTATGAAATGAATAGGCATGTTTTGATAATTTGAAATTGATTTATTATTATTTTTAATGTGATGAACTCAAAGATGGAATCAATATTAAACCAAGAGTTGAACTCGAGAAAGTTGGAGGCTGAAAATGGGAAGTCGCTATTTGAAAGCAAAGACTGAGAGTCGAATTGAATTCAAACTGGAAGTCAAGTTGGAGTCAAACTCGGCGTTGGAAAGCTCATGTTTTCATAGACAAGTTTGCATGGATGACTGAAGTTGATTTTCAATTGCAAGAGGAAACTTTGTGTTTGCATGCACAAATCGGGGAGTTGATCTTTAGTTTCCAAAGAGGGGATGCTCTGGGAAAATTGTTATAAATTAGAGCTGAAAGCTCATTGTAAGGGGTTAGCAATTCTGAAGTTAGACTTTTTTTCAGAATTGGTAATTTAGAACTTAGGAATAGCTTAGGAGTTGGAAAAATTTTGGAAAGTGGCTAAAGATCATTCCAAATAGTTGTTCCTTTGCATTTTCATCTTAGTGTAGTTGGAAACAACCTAATGGAAACTAAAATCAGACATTCTATGTGACAATTTTGCTGAATAACTAACCTCATTCGAAGGCGAACTTATGAAATTTAATTTGATTTCTTGTTTATTTCAGTTGTTTTCATTCATATGGTGAATGTTTAATCTCATTTTGTTTGGTTTAACTTCCTGAAACTGGAGAGAATTGTGTTTGTTTCTCATTGATCTACACATTTCAATGGTGGTTAATGTTGATACAAATGTGGTTTAGTAATTTCAATCTCTGAATTTGGTTTCGTTAGTGTGTTTAATTGTTGATTTGCATGTTGATGTATGAACACTCTAATTTCCTCTAGGTTTAGTTGATATTGTTAGATGGAATGAATGTTGAATGTTTATCATCTCCTTGCATCCCCTTTACCTTTTTCTATTTATTTCTTGCCAGTTAGCTTAGTTATAGTTTAGTTATCTAACTTATGCAAATAAATCATAATGTTATGAATCAGCAAGCCCCTTAACAGGTACAACTACATCAACCATCGATTTACCCAACACCGTCGTGACCCGACTACAAAGATCTTGGAGTTGACAGTCTTTCGAGATTGATTACTTTTCAAGAGAGGTGGTATATACTTCATGTTCTACCTGCCTGTTGGTGAGTGTGTCAAAAAACTCGTCAATAGGTCACTACACATTCACACTCATAAGGGAGAAATTAGGAAATAATACATGTTGCCTACAACATACACACATGAAGGTCGAACACATGCTCATACACAACAAGCAACACACCAACGAGTAATCCTTCTCCACCTCAAAATAATCTCAACGAGGAGTATCTATCCTTAACTATCAAATATGATAAGGCATAGGAGGTACCCTTCCTCTACAAAAATATTGCTTGGGTTGGTTCACAATGGACCATATAAAATTTTGCATAAGGCACCCAAGTAAGAAGCCAAAAAATTGACACTCAGAAACAAACACTTGAGCAAATACATGTCAAGTACAACAAACCACATGGGAAATAACATGAACCAAATATCCCAACACTACAACATGGTCTTTGATACTTATGTAATGCCCCAAGTTTACACATTTAAGATAAAATAGAAAAAATAAATTTATTTTTGAAACAACAATATGACAACAAGAAGTTGCACTTGCACAAAAATGATTACAAAATTTTTGTATGGAACACAATGAAAATGAAAACACGAATAACCTCATAATGAAAATACTTAGCCATTGTGATGCAAGAGCATCTAGGGTGTAAAATAAATCTTGCATCACCCAAAAATATTGTTAAAATTTTCAGAAGGCCTACTTTTGGTACGATTGTTATTTTTGGCAGAGTTGCTATTTTTAGTAACTTTGCATTTGTGCATGTATGGACCTGAAAATTGACCCCAAGAAGCAAAATGGGAAAATATAATTACTGGAGAAATAATCATCTCAATATCATGTATTTTTCGAAAGATATTAATGTTTCAAGGTTCAAAATCCTAAAAAAAATATTCAACTTGAATTTTGGACCCTTAAATGATAGAATTGGACCTCGATGAAAGTCTAATCAGTTCTTGATTTGGGGAAAGCATGGTGTAGATCTCTTCGATATATTTAGTTAAAAAAAATGGGGCCCAATTAGGTTCCCGAATCAAAAGATATGGCCCCTGGAAGTTGTGCTATTTTAGGAGGAAAAAAAATCTCAAAATATTCCAATGAACACCAAAACTCATTTTGGGATATTCTTAGAATATTCTAATATAGAGAAATGGGATATAAAAGTGGTCAGCCTCAAAAGGGGGAGTTATACTTTCTAGAACATTCTAGGGCGGTTAAACTTCCCAATGTAAAGAAGACAAATGGGGGTTATTGCTCGGACAATTGTAGTAGTGCAGATTATGGCTTTGGCTTGCAGATTATTGTAATGAGAAATCACATGTGGTTGTACCGTGTCATTTTCTGAATATTGTAATATCATTTCATTGAGATAATAGAAAGAAATTGTTTCCTTTATTGCATTTTATGTTCATTTCTCTATTGTTGTTGTGTCTTTGGGTTTGTAAGGGGGGTACCAATATAGGGAAATGGGATACAAAAGTGGTTGACCTCAAAAGAGGGAGTTACACTTTCCAAAACATTCTAGGGCGATTAAACTTCCCAATATAAAGAAGACAAATGGGGGTTACAGAGGACAATTCTAGTATTGTAGATTTTGGCTCTAGCTTGTAGATTATTGTAATGAGAAATCCCATGTGGTTGTAGCATGTTATTATTTGAATGTTGTATTTTCATTTTATTGAGATAATAGAAAGAAAGTGATTCCTTTCTTGCATCTTCTATTCATTTCTCTATTGTTGTCATGTGTTTGGGTTTGTAGGGGGGCTAACCTTCATCAAATTGTAAATAAAAACTACCATGATGAACCTGTGAGGAGGGAGACAACACCAAATGGCAATCAGGTACTAATCCATGACCATATTCTCTTGCAACATGATACAAGGATAAAATGATGGAACCATCAATGTCCAATCCATGCTAATAAAAATTAATACTCTTACAACACCCCTAGAATGAGGAGAGTCAAGGGTTTCAACCATTGACGACCTTGGGGGGCTGCATTTGCTTCTATTCATTTGTTTGGTGCACTTTGTAAGGATTGAATTTCTTTGTTCTCCTTTTGTCTTTTGCCTGGTTTGTTTCGTGACTTGTGATTCTTCTTTTTCTCTTAGTTATTGTTTTTGTGTGTGGTTGTTGTTTTTGTGGGCTATGAGTAAAGGTTAGAGTGCTATGGTTCCTGCTCTGTTTTAAAAGTTTAAATCTTTAAAAATATTATTATCCCTTTCCCTAAAGTCATTCTAGAGTATGGAAAGCATTTAGTGTCTCCAGAGACTAGTTGTTCTCTTGGGCCTTGGGCTCATGGGGGACATTTATGATGATCCATGAGGTGGTCCTTCCAAGGACCAAGAGATTAATAAGGAAAAGAAGGTCGATGAAGGGTCAAATGGGAAAGAGAAATTGAACCAAAAGTGTGCCCTGGCACCGCGGAGTTCCAAGGAGTCTTCAAAGTAGTTGAAGGTGCTAAGGTGAGATCCAGAAGATTACTAGAGTCTGTAGGAGATAATCTTTGAGATGGAGGAAACCTTGAGTTTAGGAACCTTAGAAAGAGAGATGATGGTAAGGTTCCTACCACGGTGAAAAAATCCCTTACTTTATCTCCTAATGAAGATATGATCATAGCTATGAAGAATGAACATAATAGATTAAGGAATGTTGCAGTATTTTTTGTTTGTTTAGACTCAAACATGCTCCCTTCTTGAAAAAATTTTGATGAATGGATTGAAAGTGTTTGGGGAAAAAAGATGGATATTTTTTTCAAATTTTCAAGAATGGTGTAGAAAGGATTGTTTATCATTGTGTTTAAGTTTCATGCAATGCAAGAGAGGGTTTTGAAAAAGAATTTTTGGAATGTTGGGAAATCCCTTTTTAGTCCTTGTTTGTGGTCGACCAACGGCAACATGGACAATGTAGTTGCCTAACCTACTCCAAATTAGATTGAAATTAAGCAAGTTGAAACTGAATACTAGCATTTTTTACCAAAATTATTGGATCTTCTAAGTTTTGTTCTTCAGATTGAAGAGTTGAGAGTGACTCTATCACATCTTAATGCTAGGGTTTTGATGGCCCTTGACCCTGAAGCTATTATCCTTGATCATTTAGTGTTAAATGTGGAAGATGATACTCTTGTTTGGGACCTAGAAATTATGAGGAACTTGAAGGCATTCTTTTTTGTAAAAAAATGGCCTTATGAGGAAGGATTTCCCATCCCTCAAACTTAACTGTAATGAGGGATTTAAAGTTGTTAATGAATATCAATCATTGAATTTATAATAGAAGAACAGCCAGAAAGATATTTCTGTAATAGGTGAAAAAATAGGGTTTCCACTATTAGATAAATGAAAACCGCTAATTTTTACTTAGTGACCATTACATTCAAACGAGATTCCAATCCAATAGATCTAGTCACAAACTAGCAAGGATTAGGACTGAGAATTCTGATTGGATTGGGGTTTGGATCTCTTTTGTGAGTTGAATTGCTGAAATTAGGGTAAAAGTGCTAAAAATGAAGGTAAAATGAGAAAACAATAAGCTACAAGTGTCGGATTGAGCCACAAACTTGGATTTGAGTAGTGTAAGATAATTCATACCTATTCCCAAAAAAAGATCCTAAAAATCAAGGACCATTTCGCCCACACCCTGATCCTCCAAACTTTTTGCACTCCAAGGGGGAATTGATTCGTCACTGTCAATAATCGCAACTCTGTACTATTTCCTGCACACAAAAAGAAGGGGAAATAGGCTAGGAATAGAGGTTTTCCTAATTCAAACCCCAATTTAGGAATTAACCTTGAATGAAATGTTGCAAATACTAAAATAAATGATGGAAAGATATACCTCAGATCTGCAATGACTCATAACGATGCATTGATTCTTGAATGTAACATATGTTGTATGAAATGGCATGGACATTACAAAACCTTAATCACACACACATGCTTGTATATGAATGATGTAATGTTGCTCCATGATGGATGAATGAAGAATATGAAGCCTTGAAGACCTCTAGAGATGCTTGATGATGAATACTTCAATGCTTTAATGATAGATTGCTTGAATGGATGCCTTATGATGCTCTTATTATCCTCTTGTTATATGTCAAATTAGAGGCATGGATCTCCTTATATACTTGTCTGTCAAAAAACACCTTAATTTTATGACATAGGCCGACATGGAGATCACATTCCTGCCACTGTGACCATTGAGAGGGACCCAATTAAGGTCTTAATTCAGAGGACCAAGGCACCACGCCCTAGTCCTACCCCATTTTAGGACCAAAACAAAAGGGTCATGTGATGTATAAAGTGAAAATAAGGCTAGATTTGAATGGTATGAGTAGAATTAGGTCTGAGTCTGGCTTCAGGACATGAACGCTAATAGGAGGGCCAAAATGTGGACCAAATTGTAAGGGAGTACAATTTAGGATGCTATAGTTTCAAAAAAGGTCTCCAAAGTTAGTGGTGAAGTTTTCTTGCAATTGAATAAAACTGATGAAATTGTTCTAATAAATAGTCAACTGATGAAGTTGCTCCTAATGATTTCTCTTTTATTTCTAATGAGAAGATGGAGACTATTGAGGATATTCACCCTAAGGTCAAAATCTCTCTGCTTAATCCTCTATTTCAAGGGGACCTAGAAGTCATTCCTTCTAACCCTTCTACTACTACCATGGTCCAATCTATTCCTCATCTTGATATGACTAAATTTACCATTAAAAATGCACAACAGCTGGCCCTTGAGTCCTTGAAAGAGAAGGTTGATAAGAATGGAGCTTTGACTTGCAAAACACCTCATGTGATAGACAAAGATCTTAGAGCCATGAACTGTGACTTTGAAGTAGAGAATAATATTAATGGGAAAGAATTAATGGTTTTCCATAATGAAGTTGACATGACAGAAGTCTCTCCTAATGGCTTAAGCTCTCATGGCCCATTTAGAGACATCTAAAAGAAAATAAAACTAGTGAATGGACATTCTTTATCTCAGACAAATCCTGAAAACAAAACCAATAAGAAAGGGAAATATATCCCTAAGTGTTTTTATAGATTATATAGAAATCAAAAATCCCCCCCCCCCCCCTCATTCACTGATCCTGAATGAGATTTAAAATTGTAAGCTGGAATGTGAGGGGGCTAGAGACAAGGGATAGGAAATATGTTGTTAGATCTTTCTGTAGGAGGAGGGCTTCCTTAGACTTCTTATGCATGCAGGAGATAAAAGTGGTAGGGTTTCACGTAACAAATACTCTAAACTTTGTTTGGAATAATTCAAAGACCTTTATTACTAATCATGAGAGAGGTAAAGGTGGGTCTGTCATTTTAGTCCATCCAAAGTGAAATGATTTCATAGTGCAAAAGGGTGTGTCCCCTTGCAATAGACTGTGTTGGATCGTAGTGAATATTGAGGATTTATATATAGGAATTTGTTCAATTTATGCATCTAATGATTACAAAGAAAGGTCTTCATTAAGGAACTGGATGGCAATATCCCTCTTGAAGGCTCGTTGGATCCTGACAACAAATTTCAATATGAGAATATAAAGAGGATAAGAAGGGGGGGTAAATCTCTAGTTTGGAAGGGACGAACAATACTTTGGTCCAAGCATAAAAAAATTCATAATATCTTTGACCCTCTTGCTAACATGAAAAGGACATCATCTTCTATTTGGTTCACCTGGTGTAATAACCTGTCCTTGGAAAATAGAATATATTATAGACTTGATAGATTCTATGCAAATAAAGAAGTGTTCATTTGAGTCCTCTGAAGGGGGAAATGCAATAAATGTTATCCCTGCATCTATGTCAGATCACTCCCCTATAGAATCCATTGTGGATTTTAATGGTTCTTCTCCTAGTCAAATTGTCAAGACCTCTAATGTTTTCAAGATTAATGTCTCTTTATTACAAGATGAGGATTTTGTGGATGTTATTCACACTGCTACCATACTAAAAGAAGCCTATAATAGAGAGTTAGCCCCCATCCAACAATGGAATACTTTGGTTGTAACTTGGACAAAGATGTTTCAATTTATTGGGAAGAAGAATTCCTTAGATAGAAATGCCTTATAATCTTTCCTCCACCAGAAGTTATTAGTAGTGGAACAGTAAATACAATGCAGTGGCCCTATTGAAGAGTTCGATCTAAAACTTTCCAGGACTAAAAGTTTACTTAGGAAGATTCAAAATTATAAATTTCAAGGTTAGAAGGTTAGATCAAGAATGAACTGGTTTAATGATGGTGACAGAGGGTCTAAATACTTATTTAGTCTTATAAAGGCCAAACAGAAAAAAGGAATTTTTTTGATGGAATTTATATTGATGGTGGCGTGCCTGTGAAGTGTGATACCTGCAGCTGCAACACAAACACTCAATAGATCATTACAAGCATGGTTAGAAAATTAAAAGCAAATGAAAGGTGAACCATGACAAAGCGACCTATCGCCTCCTAAGAGATGCGAGTATGGATTTTCTCTCAGATCTGGATAAGCAATCCCAGTGACTTGACTACACCTAGATGGAGGATTTGTAATGATAATGATATTCAAGCTAGATGAGATTGATTATGCTAGATTGATCCAAGAGGCTAATTAAACTAATGATATGCATGATTAAGCTATGATGATGATACAATTAAGCTAGAAAAGAGATTGATTAAGCTACATGATTCAACAATTATTCTAGAAAATGATCAAATTAAACTAGATCTAAGATGCAATTGCCTATAGTAACAATTCTCAAGTGATATGCTAAAATGGATATGCCTATAGTAACAATGCATAAATTGATATGAGATGGGATCCTTTGTGCTCCAAAATGGGGGATATTTATAGGATTTCCAAGGCCAGGGGTGAGGTGGTAGGAATCAATGGTCAAGATTGAGTCTAAAGATATCAAGGGTGAAATTGGAGGAGGTTGGAGAAGATGTTGGAGGAAGGGACACTTGTCATCTCTATGGTGACAAGTGTCAAGGAGCCTTTCTCATAAGAGGGCAAGTGTCCAAGAGAGGAGACATGTGGCCAAAGTGCCATGTGTCTCAAGGGGAGAATATCCACACCATAGAAGGTTAGGATAAGGAGGTTAGGATGTGCAAGATAGGATAGGGTTAGTTAAACCCAAGGTTAGGTGAAATGGGATAGGTTAGAGGGATGGTTAGGTTAGGTGGTTAGAAGTTAGGAGGCATGTGGGTAATTTGAATTTAAAAATTCAAATAATAGGAAAAGACTAGTTAATTTTTAACAACTCTTAAATTGATTTGTTTTAATTAATTAGGGGATTAGAAGAATTGATTTAAATGGGAGGAGGTTTAATTAATTTGAATTAATTAATTAAAGGGGACTATTGAAATGGACCTATGAAATAAATCCTTAGATTTATTAATAAGTAGATGAAAGGGAGAATTTAAACAAATTGCTAATGAATTCAATTAATTAGGAAGGGGGATTAATTAAATAATTGCTTATTTAATTAATTAGCTTCAGACCATTTTTAGGTTTATACAGATGGGAATGTGTCTAAAGACCAAGAAGGGATTAGAAATGCCTTCCAAGAGTTTTATTAGAATCTCTTCACTTCTGAACATTGGCCTAAGAATCAAAAAATATTAAAAGAGTGTCTGAAACTTATCCCCAAGAAATTTTCCCTTCAAGATGTTCTAATCCTTTATGAAGGTATTTCAATATAGGAAATTGATGATGCTATCCTATCTATAGCCAATGGTAAAGAAACTGACTTGGATGGGATACCAGTTGAGTTCTATAAAAAGAATTTGGAATAGATTAGTTTAGAACTTCTTGATCTATATTATGTTGCCTTTGAAGGAGGTTCTCGAGGGGAAGACATCAATAGAGGCCTAATCAAGCTCATCCAAAAGGATGGGGATAGGTCTCAAATAAAGAATTGGAGACCAATTACTCTTTTGAAACTGTCATATAAAATTCTAGCTAAAACCCTTGCTAGGAGACCGATAGGTGTGCTTAGTAAGGTTATCTTTGTTACCCGGGTTGGATTAATTAAAGGAAGATATATATTAGAAAACTTGATCACCAGCTGGGAAGGTATGCATTGGCCTAAGTATGACAATCAAAATATGGCTATGATCCTCCTTGACTTTGAAAAGGCATATGAAAGAAGAGAATGGCCATTCATATTGAGGATTCTATATGCATTTGGTTTTCCACCCAAATTTTGTCGATGGATTGATATTATTTTTAGAGACTCCTGTACAGTGATTGATATACATGGTCAACTCTTAGAACTTATTGAGTTACAAAGATCCATTAGGCAAGGGTGTCATATTTCCCCTTCTCTTTTTTTCATTGCAGCAGATGTTTTGTTTTATGTTTTGAGAACAAACACTATATCTTCCACTTTGAAAGGTATTTGTCTTCCCAATGGAGACTCTATCCTTAATGCTCAATTTGCAGATGATACTTCCATATTTATTGATATATGAAAAGAGAATTTTAATAAAGTGGTGAAAATACCCCAGGTTTTATGTGATGTTTCTAGATCTAAAGTGCCCCCCAATAAGTCCATTATTATTGGTTGTGCAGATCATCCTCCTAACTGGTTGCAAAATAAGGGATGGGGGTGGTATGGGCCAACCAAAATAGTGAGATACTTAGGAGTTCAATTTGCTATTTTCCCCTCTCAGAAGGATATGTGGGAGTGGTTGTTTAAAAAGAATTAAAAAAAAACATGAAAAATGGCAAACCCATCTTCTATCTTTGGCTAAAAGAATGCAAGTTGTTCAAAAAGTGTTGTCATCTCATTTTTCCTATCATTCTTCAGCATGGATGTTCCCCAATGTCCACTTCAATAAACTTGAAAAAATCCTTAAGAAACTATTTGTGGTCAGATGGAAAAGGAAACAAGAAGAGATATTATGTCTCATGGAAATGGTGTTGTGCTCCTAAATTTAGGCAGGCTTAGGACTGAAAGATCTTAAAATTCAAGGCATAGCCTTAGCTTCTAAGTGGATTTACAAATCATTGTAGGGTAATGAGCCTTGGAAGGTCCCGATGAAAAACAACTTGGCTTTTTCTAAGCCTAAGAAAAGAAAATCCTAGAGTCATTTGAACATCTTAAATATTCTATTTGGTGACTTTGAAGTTAAAGGCCATGGCTCTGCGGTTTTTTCTTCACTTTGAAAAGCTTGGTCTCAGGTTAGAAGGTCATTGATAATGGGAAGTCTATTGGCACTTCCTCCTCTTACTGTGTTATGGACAGATCAATTTGGTGGGGTGTATCTTATAATGATAAGCCCCAAGATCTAACTCAAGGATGCTCAGCTAGATATTGGTATTCTCTTGGTATTGCTAATTTTGAGGATATTATCTTTTAAGGTAAGATCAAATCATGGGAGCAATTGGCAGGTAAGTATGGGATTCCTTTGGCATGTAAAAAAATTAACTCTATGATCGGGAAGGCAATTGGAAATAGTGATCTGAGAAGGCTCATAGATGGGTCTCAATTATTGGATCAAGTTAGATGGACTAATAGAATAAAACTTTGTGATGTAACAATAAAACTGTTATGCAATATGATGGCCCAAAATTCTGAGATCTTGCAATGGATTAAAACCAACTAGCACAATGATTGGTCGGACTCCAAATGGCCATCCATCCTTAAGTTTCTTTGGCAAAACCCAACTAAGCCTAAAAGGATCCACTTTTGTTGGTTGTTAATATTGAAAAAGCTTGCAATTTTTTATGTCTTGTTTGATATTCGTCTTTATTCCAAAATCTGTAATGTTATGAGCCTGAAACGTTTGAGCATTTATTTTTTGAATGTCAATATGCTTTAACCATGTGGTCTCTATTTTTTTATTTTCTTATCAAATGGGGTGTTAAAGATTCATTTTCTTGGATGGAAATCTTGGCTAGTTATGTTGACTGGTTTGACAATCCTTTAAATTCCTTTTGGTCTATTTTCACTTGTGAAGTTTTATGGTTTTTGTGGAAAAGGAGAAACGAGGAAATTTTTAATCCAAGGGTAGGCATCTTAGTGAGTTTAAAAGTGCTCACATTTTTTTATATAATGTTTCAAGTTGCTACTATGATGGACATACCCAAAGATATGTTAATGATTCTACTGAGAGGAGTAATGCTACTTTATAAAACTGATATCCAATCAACACATTTATTTCCATGTGGGAAGAACAACTTGAACCATGAAGAGAAGAAGATGTTGAACCAATACTTGAGAGAGAAAGGTATTACAAAGAAACATATTGAAGAGAAAAATAGAAGTATCCCTAGGAAATGGGAAGTTGGATGGGATTGTGTCATAGATCCCAATATTGAACCACCTTTAGGAACTCATGAGTGTGATTCAATGGAATTCAGCAATAGTGTCATTGGGCCATGGGAGTAAATGTCTAATTTGCATGTCTTGTGGCCTATAGTAGCATATAAACTATGTACTTAAGTTTTTTGGGGGTTCTTTGGGTGATACTCGTTATATTGTATATGTATAGTGTTTCTAGTGGTTGATTTCATATTTTCGGACTGAGCTTCTACTCCTTATTTTGTATTGTTTCTTGAACTATCTTTAATATGAAAAAAACACCCCTAGAAACATAAACAATAGGTAGAATGATGAGGAGCTAACACCTCCCCACTAGATGACACAATAACTAGTCTTTGAAATAAGGAGAAGGAGAATAGAATATTCATACCTAGTTTACTCAAAAACTACCCTAAATGAAACAAAAACTTCAGTACAAAACTAAACAAGTAGTTTTCTAACTAGGAGGTTTAAACCCTCCCCTAACTATAATGACAATGAGTCACTTTCAAGAAACTACATTACTCCCAAATCAAGGAGATTTCATAAAAATTGATGTATGTCTCAATGAAATGAAAACATGGGAAGACTATCTATATTAAGAGGGAAATTTTATCTACAAAGTTTCCTCAAAAAATGAATGGAAGATCGACAAACAACAAAATGAAAAAATTAGGGCACTAGAGGACACTAGCACCCAAAGAGGATATTGGCATCTAGAGAAGAAATTATCATGAATTCTTGGGCGCCTAATTCTAGTGCTAGATTCTTATTCTAGTGTTGGAGTCCTATTCTAGTATTGGAATCCCTATCAAGTGTTGTAGTCCTTCTATAATCCTATTCTAGCATTTGATTCCCATGCAACAATCAAACCCATGCTATGGTTAAATCCCAAAGATGTACCAACCACTCAAGAACTACAAGGTAGCAACCTCAACAAAAGACGGACTCCAAAATGGTGAGAAAAACAAGGAACCGAGGAGGTTCTAGACACCCAATCTTGCCTCACACAATCCCACGAAGGAGAACATTTCCAAGGGTTAGGGAGGCTACGAGAGACTCCCACACAAGACCAATTGCACAAGAGGTGAACAAACATGTGTACCACACTTACCAACCCTACCAAAACCACTAAGAGAACCCAACGACCCCTCAATGAGGCAGTTCTCAACAACACACTATGCATACAACACACAAGAATATTCCTAAAGAAAATCATCAATTATAAGGTTTCTAAACTAAAAATTCATTTTAATATCTAAAATAAAGATTTATAATTTTATTTTATCCAAATAAATATAAAAAATCGTAAAGAAAAATCAAGATAGCAAGCATGCTCAAATCTAACAACGAGCAGAAAATTAACTATATCTCCAATACCTCTTATGTGGCATGATTACATTCCATCCACTAGGGAGGTCAAATTATTACATTACATACAAGGAAGAGGGCTCAAATTTTCTTTTGTATTTTTACTATATGTTAAAAATAAGGACACAAATGAAATGAAAAACCTTTACCACTATGATCATGACCATAGAACTCCTCCCAATATATTTGATCCCTAATAGTAGTTTCCATGTCGCCCAACCTCATGGAATCCAAATATCCACTCTAACCATGTTAGGAGATAGTCGCATAGGCCAAAACACTCATGCAATGCACAATAGGGTAGGCTTACACTCACAACAATCACGAAGTAAACACGCTACATCCATGGTATGAAAAGGCCACTTGATGACATCAAAAAGTATGAAGTTTCATATCTCATCAAATGCAAATAAATGGTAAAAATCACTAGACATTATAGAGGGAGAAGGGAATACTATTATAGTGGCCTTAAGTACTATCCAAGTGGAATCGAATATACCTCAACCATACAAGTTCCAACAATCACCAAGAGGGCATGTATTACATGCTCATATCGAGTTTATACTACACAAATGATATGTGACTAAACACACAAATTTCTACATTGAGAATGTTACAAATAACCTCCTTGAAACATGCATTAAGCATACATGCAAATCTACAACTATCTTGCATCCAAAAACACCCCATCACATTTATAATTTGAAAAATAGTCCATCCATATATCTACATCATTGCAAATTTGGTTAAATGTGTAAAATTTACAAAACCATCCATGTCAAATGCAAACATGCAAATATGATTCCATTTACCATTTACAAGACCTACAAGTTTAAAAACACCAAAATGTCCATACATGCAAATATGATTCCACTTATCATATATGATTATAACCATATATTTAGAACAAAAAATTATGAAACCCATAGATCTAGTCAACATGAATCTAAACCAAGAAAATATTGTCATTCAAAAGGAAGAATGAATTGTCTGAGAACTTCAAGCCTCCAAACAAGACAACTCCATAACCACCACCATATACATGTGTATGAAAGAGCTATCCTATCATATAAGCTTCTATGTCATCCAATTACCAACTCCATAGTTTATGTGTGTTTGAGGCAAATAAAATAGTGTCTACAGATGCAAGAGGCTAAACCCATGCACCTAACACAAGCACATCAAAACATAATCAAGAAAATACAATTTTCTCCATGTAACCAAGGAGTTGAGAATATACAACCAACATGAATACTTTATTGTAGTTGACCATAAAATGAAAGAACACAACCACCATGCAAGAGGGTTGTTACAGTATCAAAAAAGAGCTCAAAGTCAATATCATGTTACCAATAACCACAAGACCAACTCTATAATGATCCACTTTATTTGGCATCCAGATACATGTTGTACCCTAAAAAACTATTAACTATAATATTTTCACTTATACAAGGTTTAATGACTGATCTATTTTTCTTTTTATAAATTCCATCAAGCTCTCCAAGATAAGAAATCACAAAAGAAAAAATACTCAAAATCTCAAACACCATGGAAGCATCACATGCACAAACATGAAAGTAAATACAGCTTGCATGCAACTACAAGAAAAACATGGAACCGCCATAGCTTTCATACCAATTAAAAAAAAATGCACCTTCTAGTAATGTGCAATTTTCTCGATTAACATGCTTGAAACAAAGTGAACACAAGTATGCCCATATAATGCAATCAAGACAAATAATTATCCACATTAATCCTTTGAGGAAAGTAAAATAAAATTTAGATCTAAGCATAGTTTTATATTATAACAATATATAAATTAACACATTTAAGAATAAGAATGCAAAAGAATAGATAAAAGAGAAGAAATGTCAAATACATGGGAAAACCCTTTCAACTAAAAACCCCACACACCAAAACACTAAACCAATGTATTAATTTGTAAAAAAAACATATTACAATACACTTATATGCTCAAAGCCTTAACACTAAGATCTTCATCTTTCTCTTCTAGATGAAATTTGGTAACATAGCCTTGTAATGAAAACTCCCCAAATTCATCTCAACCCAAGCACCAAAATAAATAAGAAACACATAAATGGGTTATTTACTTGTCATATCGATCCCACTAACTTGGGTGCCCAAATTTTGGCATTTACCTCCTTTAAAAGGATGTGTATGACATACATCAAATACTATCATAATTCTATTCAAGATTATTTGTATCCTCCCTCTTACATTCTCTTACATGCAACATAGAATTTTTTATATATCTCCCATCATGATGACCTTACATACCACAAGATGTTGACACATGGTTGAATCATTGTAACTCAAACTAGCATGTCGACCTCCTCATACAAAAAATGAAATTTAATCATCCTCCAAATGAGATGTCACTCTCATAACAACAATAAATGTGAATTTGAAGATGAAATAGTAACTGCATACAAAAATATATTAAAACAAACGTTAAGAATGCAAGGTTGAGACCTACCTCTTCCCAATAATAAAGATATTTTAAACCACGCACAAGCATACTACTTAGATTGAAATTGACCAAATAATTGCACAGTATTGAAGGCAACTCTCATCAATTAAATGATCTAGAGAGTAGAAGACAATCTCCCCACATTTATTTTGAACTCAATTTTATGATAAAGATGGTTGCCTTCATTCTTCTTTCTTTCTATAAATTCTTTACCTAGTCCTCATTCCAAATCAAATATTTTTCTTTAATAATGGTAAAATTATAGATAATTAGTTAAATACATAACATGTCTTTAAAAAATCAATAGCATTCTATTGGATAAACAAATTAATGCTACTTTTCAAAATGGTCGTTCAGACTCGTATGAATGGATTGATCTAATAAAATATAATCACTCAAAATATGAATTGTGAACAAATAATTTAATTGGAGACATCCAATAAATTTTCACTATACATGATATTATATATATAATGATTTTTTGGGGTTTTTAACTATGTAGAGTTTTTCATCAATATTTTAAATCATACTTCATGATCTTATCTTCAAGATACAAATAGAAAGTGATTAGAAATCAAATGGAAAATTGTAGAGTAATTTGACTAAATAGAGGGAGGAAGATGGATGACATGGGAACCAAGACATAAATAAGAGACATTGCATTAATAAAAATCAAAAAAAGGAGAGAAAAAGAAGAATATCAAAACTTAAAATTGAGAGAGCTAAGAATAGAAATAAAAAATAATGAAAAATATCAAAAATGTGTATGAATGTATCTATAAAAGTGTGTGAATGTGTGTGTGTGTTTACATATATATCATATGTGTGTACATATGTATACATATATATCCATATATGTACATGTGTATGTATGTCTATATGTATTTATGTTTGTATGTCTGTGTATGTATGTATGTATGTATGTATGTGCGTGAGTATGTATATATGTACATATATACATATACATATGAATATATATGCATGCATAGGTATGTGTATATGTGTGTGTGTGTATATATGTGTGTGTGACTATGTGTGTGTGTGTGTGTGTGTGTGTGTGTGTGTGTGTGTAGGTATATGTATATGTATAAATATGTATGTAGATATGTGTGTGTGTGTGTAAGTGTGTGTACGTGTGTGTATGTATATGTATGTGTATGTGTATGTGTATGTGTATGTGTATGTGTATGTATATGTACACACACACACACGTGTATGTATATATATATATATTTGTGTGTGTGTGTATATATGTATGTATGTGTGTGTGTGTATGTATATTTATATGTATATGTATATGTATATGTATATGTATATGTACATGTATATGTATATGTACATGTACATGTACATGAATATGTGTGTATATATGTATGTATATACATGTATATATGTATGTATATATACATATATATTATATATGTGTATGTGTATGTGTATGTGTATATGTGTTTGCACACTTACATGAGTGAATACTAATATAAATGTGTATTATATGAAAATAGTGCAATAAATCAAGAGACAAGAGAAGTGAGGGGAGTTCATAAGAATGCATAGAATAAGGATAAAAATACATGAATATACACACAAACCTAACAACACAAATTTGGGGAGAACAATACTAATAGAATAAGATAAAAAAAAAAAAAAAAAAGGAATCTAATGCATAAAAGAGTAAGGTAAAAAATTAAGAAGAAAATCTATGTATGTAAGTATGTTTATGGGTATGTGTACAATAAATGTACATGTGTTTACCTAAAAACATAAAAATAAATTTAAAAATATAAAGATGCACAAAAACAACAAGAAAAAAATTACGAAAGGAAATAAGTGTCAAAATAGAAAAGAGAAGTAAGAAATTTTGTGAATAATTAATTGAGAAGATCCACATATATGTGTGTGTGTGTGAACATATATATATATATATATATATACCAAATTCTCAATTAACACAACATACATTAAAAGAGGATGGAACCCAATAGATCTAGGCATAATCCTAAGATTCTAATTGGATTCATTGGTTGTAATTGATTATCCTCTTTCTTAGTTGAAGTTGGAATGTAATCATGAAATTAGGATAAAACCATGGATAATTGAAGTAAATTGATAGAAACAATAAGCTACAGATGTCCCACAAAGCCACCCACTAAGATCCGGGCAAAAGAAGATGTTTAGAACCTATTCTCAGAAGTTCGACCTGATTTTTCAGGACTAGGTAGCACAGATCCGCCCTGGTCCTTCAAATTTTCCATTGTTGAAAGTTAAACCTATTCGTCACTATCGACTCTACTGAATTTCTTGAGTACATCTCTAGCAGTTGTTTCCTGCACACATAAAGAAAGTGAAAGATTTTTGGAATAGGGGTTTGCCTTAGGTCAAAACCCAGTTTTGTAATTAACCATGAAATTGAATTGATAAATGTAATGAAAGACTGTAATAAAATACTTTCCTTTTAAGGGAAAGGTTGAAATGCTTGAAAAATAATGTATACCTTGGTGAAGTTCTATTTGACCTTCACACAAAGGTTTTAGGGTTTCATGTAGGATGTCTTCATAAAACTTTGATCATGGATGTCATTTTCAATACTTAAACTTCACTTCCACTTCTACTCCAATGCTTGATGAATGGCTAATTGTTTGCTCACTTGAATTGAATTGGGATCATAATTTTGCCTCTTGAAATGTTTAGCTTTTAAATGAGAGGGGTAGACCTCCTTTTATACTTGTCTGTGTGAAAGAAAAAAAAATTGAATTTCAGGAAACCAAAGTGTACCACACCCTGGTCTTGAAAATCAAGACTCCAGAATGGGGAGGGAAATGGACAAGTGATGAAAATGTGAGTTCAGAATGTGCTGTGAGCAAAATCAGTACTGCAATTAGGCATCGAAAGTCAAAATACGAAAGTGAGGCCTAGGTGAGGACGAAATTGTAAGTGAGTACAATTTACAATGCTACATTTAGCCCCCACTTTAGTGGGAGTACAAGACTAAGGATACTCACAATAAATTACATAGTTGCATTGAAAACCTTACACCAAGATATAAAAGAGACAAGACACACTAAGCCCGCGGGGACTTTAGGATCTTACTACTCTAATATTGAGATAAAAGGGACAACACAAGAAAGGAGAAGAGAGAGAACACATGATTGTACTAGCCTAGTAAGATTCGCTTACTATGAGTATGAAAAAAGAAAAATTCTAAATTACAAAGCAAAAGGCTCAGTTTGCAAAGTAACTTGAGTATCAAAAACATGTCATGGTGTGTGCAAAAATTGTAACATTGAGCGGAGTGTATGCCCCCACATTATTGCAATTGTAAATGGCTTATCAAGAGTAATTGCTTTAAGGTAGCATGCATCCAAAAGACAAGCACATTACCACAATGAGATGCCCCCAAGAAAGGACAAATAGGATAATGATCACAAAACATATAGGAAAAAGTACATAAGGGATCCATGAACTATGGGGTCAGTACGCTCTTATGATAAATAATATATATCAATAATATTTGTATCAAATTGACCTCATCCCCCAATGGTAGTGGAATTACAAACACAATGGAAGAAGAGCACAAGTGCCTTTTTTATTCAACACGAAAGAGATGAAAAAGAGAACTTAATGCTTTGCAATTTACAATTACAAAGTCTAGAGTTTCAACTTTTGCAAATCCATCATTTCTTGAGCAACATATTTTATAATCACAAAGATGTAATTTGTTTGTAGTAGATATTTATAACTGAATGCTTCCTTAGTTATTTATAGATTTTCAAAGAAACCTATAAGCAATGAGTAGTGAAATCATTATAGCTTATAGTTTTTTTCTCACCATAGTTGTTGGTGTGATTGTAATGAGAATTTGATATGTGTCCCAACATTTTAATTCATTGTAGATATTATTTGTAATGGTATTTTTCTTATTGCATATGGATTTTTAGGGTTTGGAGAGGAATTATTTAATATGTACAATTGTTTGATATCATACACATTATATAACTAGTTCCTTGTTACACCCTTTTCACTCATATTCACATGTTAAGTTTACTTAAAGATCTAATAATCTTTCTAGAAGTCTCTAGTTGTCATGTGACCTTATCTTATCTTATCTTGAATCAATCTATTGTTCCATAATCAAACAATAGTTTTTCCTTATTGCTCTCTTGTGATAGGCATCTTTTGGTATTGCAAGTGACCTTGGGAGCTTAAATCCATCGGTGACTCCAACATGATATCAAAGCTTCAAATCTATAAGCCCCTCTTAAATATAAGAGATAATTAAGTCAAAAAAAAATTGAGATGCACTTTAGAACAAAATAGACTATCACCATTGAATTTAGAAGGGCCAAAAACCCCTATGGTTTTTCATATATAGCACTCCATATTTTGATGACAAAAACAATTTGCCATTTTAAAAAAGGGTTTGAAAATAAATTTAAAAATCATGTAAATTCGTATGGATCTGTACCATATAGTATCAATCATATAGTAGTCAATTCTCTAGATTGAGTATAGAGAATATTCAACTCTCTAGAAAATATTTGTAGTCTTTTGCATCACCTTTTGCCATCGTTCGTTGGTGTAATAAGAAGGTACAAAGATCGAATTTTAATTAATTAAAAATTCATTTTTAAACTATGATATTTATTTAAGCTCACTTTAGCAAAGCCCCCGATTTCACTAATAAAGTGAGAGGGCTGAACCCACAAGTTGCCTGCGCTCTACCAACCCAATATCATCGACGACATAGTAATTTTCTTTATAAAACTCAGCACTTAAAACACTAGCAAATGATCACATTATGACCAACAGCTGGCCCTAAGGGCCCAAATTTTGCCAAAAATTTACCACATTAGGTATCTTTGGAAAACTAGTTTTTAGCACTTGCCATTGGTGTAAGACATTTTGTCAAATTTTGCTATACATGCATATATTTTTTTATTAAATTCGTACCTTCTTTGGAAAACTAGTTTTGAGCACTTGGCATAGGTGTAAGACATTTTGTCAAATTTTGCTATACATAACATTTATTTATTTTATTAGTCATATCTTCATTTTTAGCCTCTGAGCTTCTAACTTTTTTTTGGTCTAGATCTCTAATTCAACATTGGTAAAGCATTAGCTAAAACAAAACAACTCTATTATTTGATGGCTATAAGAATATGACCATTATATATTCAAGCGCCTTAGATTCAAGCATCTATTACAACAAAACAAAGCCCCCTATCTTGGAAGGATTATTACTCTGCTATTTTAGTCGTTATCTTATACTCCAAAGGAAGTGTTTAACGACCTTTGAAACTTGACTCCTTAAGCTGATAGAATTGTTGAAAAAATATAGTGTAAGCGATGCTTCCAATAGAGACATTATCGCAACAGACCTTACCATACATAATCTTAGCTAAGAACCAAAAATGTACCTTAAAAACTTACAACAAGTGCTTGTCAAGCAAACATAAAACATCATTGCAAATAGACCAAAACCTATCTAAATAACTCAATAGGGCAGTAAAAATCTTAATAGTAAAAGATTCATATTGAATAATGAGATGTAAATGTAGCCTGATAGCCTTCCAAAAATGTTGGACCTAGTCTGCCTAGGCCATTTGTGATGGAAGGATGTTATCCTTAGCTTGGAGTTTCAAACTATGGTGAGAGGATAAGCCAATGAGTTTTCACCATCGCTCTTTTATTTTGAATGCTCTACGTTAGCAAGTAGTTATCAAGTACCTTGTTTTTTTTTTCGATCAACAATTCATCATTCAGCACTCTGCACCCTTGGATGGCTTTCAATTTAACATATTTTTAATGACTAATTTTTAAGGAGCATATACAAGGAATAGCAGAGAAAAAGTCCCTAAATATAACAGTTGTCACCAGACAACAATTTTAGCTTGCTTGGTACCCTTATTGACAATGTTAAAAGACCCCCAGTCCCAAACCCAGGCAAGGTTTGCAGGTTCCATGAGTTTGACCTCGGTAGTAGATCAAACTATCAAAGGAAATGTTTAACTGGCTGCTTCAAAATAATCCATTTGACCAAATGGATATGTAGTGACTGTCTTGCAACGTAGGACTTTCACCGTCTGCGTTGCCATGATTATTTACTATTACATTTTTTGGTTAACTATTAGCATAATGTGCAAGCATCCCCCGTTGACAGAAATGAATTTATCATAATAAGAAAATATATATCAGGATTGCGAGTGTTATGATATTTACCAAGAACAATCTAATGGTAAAAATAGTCAGCTTTGTAGTCTTAGGACTCACTGCGGCATGGCTTGTGGACCATTTGAACCATGCAACCAAAAACAGCCGATATAGCCAAGACATTCTAAGTTTGACAATTTCCAATTACGTGCAATATCATGACAAGAAATTTTCTCTTGTAATATTTATATGTATTATAAACAATGAAAAATTTTAATCAGCACGCAAAAAAAAATCTTGCAAAACCTTTGTGTTCTAGTATTGTCTCAAACAAACCAGAGGACGACGAAGTAATAAGTTTTGAAAACCAAAAACCTCTTACATCTTTCAAACTGAACAAAAGGTTTTAGGCAAATATGCAACAATGTTGCTCAGGAAAATGCATTTAGCTGCCTGTAATTCTGAGGGCAATAAGCTTAGTATATGTTATGCAATTTGACTCGTCAATGCCTAATACCTAGAAGGGTAAAGAATATAACAAAAGAATGATTAAAAACCCAGACAAAAGACTTGCGTTAAGCTTAACAATACATGTAAATATATTGATAAACGTCATAAAACAATCATCCAAATAATACAAGTTAACCTATTTCTTAAATACAGGTTCAGTGAAATATTTAAACTGTGATTGGACCAAAATGCTGATAACAATCCAATAAATTTAAGTAAAATAATTCCCTGTGATCTGGATTACATAATCAGTTGGTTGTTTGAACCAGATGCCTGCATATTCGTACGGTTGACATTCTGCCAAGAAAAAGCAGCAATATTTGCATATTCGTCTGCTTAAGCATTAAAATTTGAATATACAATCCTTAAAGATTGGTAGAACATGCAAAGAATTAGCATTAAACGAGGGCAATTAAAGAACATAAAACATTAATGTCTAACGTCCTGTAATCCATCCTTTGTCATGACAACTGATCGAGTTGAAAGGTAAAATGTCCCTGTATGGACAAAAAATTGCAGAGTCAATTTGTCCCCTTGCTATCTTTTCACCATTTTACTAGTCTTTTCCAAAGTCTGCATTATAGTGTGAACTTGACTCCAGTTTCTTTGCTTCATTCAACTTACGAACAGCCTGCAATTGCAAACATAGGTACAAATTACAAGCCAGAGAACACAAGCAAATCTAATTTTATAAAATGCTTAACAAAAAGGGAAAGAGAATTCACCTTCATAAAATCTTCATGGATTACATAATCACGCTCTGCACGGATAGCTGCCATACCAGCTTCTGTACAAATGTTCCGAAGATCTGCTCCATTGAATCCCTGATAAAAGTTGAAAGAATGCTCAGCAATACAGTGATTAATCAAACAACAATTACCAACTCCAAAACATACCAAAGAAAATTCTAGGATAACAAAGAAATTCGGATAAATTCCAAAGTATTATAGAAATAGAACAAGACCTCAGCAAGCTTTACAACGGCTTCATAATCTATGTCTCCGTGTTTTGCAATCCCTGCAGCATGTATTTTCAGAACTTCCATTCTTGCTTGTTCATTTGGAAGTGGAATCTCAATCTTTCTATCCAAACGGCCAGGTCGAAGCAGGGCTGGGTCCAGAACATCAGGACGATTTGTTGCCATGATCATTTTGACCTACATGTAATGTAAAGATTGCCAATATTTTCAGATCCTAATGAAAACTGCACAACCACCTTGAAGAATCTTAAATAACATTGTTTCTTGTCTAATGCAGTTGATATACAATAACAGCACCTTGAGCACCTTAAACTCAATACCTTTCCTAATTGATCAAAACCATCAAGTTGGTTGAGCAATTCCATTAAAGTTCTTTGAATTTCTCGATCAGCACTAGTCCCTTCACTAAAACGCCGTCCACCAATTGCATCTATTTCATCCATAAATATGATGCATGGCTGCAACAAAAACCGCTATAACATTAAGCATTACATTTATATTAATCAGAATACTTGTAAATTATAAAATTAATAATTTAACTGCTGTGAGGATTAGAGTTGCAAGCATAAAGAGAAACTTTTTCAGCATCAAGACGTTCCAATTATAAATAGGATGTGATGAGCTAGTAATTCACCATACAAATGTTTTGAAATTAAAATAAACTATTATTATATATAAAAGAAATATTTGTATTTGTAATTATATTAACAAACACCAAAAATTACTCTTTTGATGTTCAAATGAATAAGAAAACATACTTGGTGATCCCGTGCATAACCAAACATTTCCCTGATCAACCTCGCACTTTCACCAATATATTTATCTATTATAGCACTTGAAACCACCTGGAAAATAGCATTACAAAAAGGCATAAATCAAACCTCGAGTACAAGAAATAAGAAAGTTGGATTGCATAAAAGTAAAATGGATACCAAAAAAGCTCAGCTAATACCTTAAGGAAATTGGCATCGATGTTGCTAGCAATAGCTCTTGCCAATAGCGTCTTTCCCGTTCCAGGAGGGCCATATAGAAGTACTCCCTGAAATTGGAAGCATATGAATCAATCTCTATGAAAGGATTTCCAACAAGAATAAATTAAACATGCAATTTTAACTTTACATAAACAAGTAGTTCCCATTATTAATTTGCACCCTACACAAGCTTTACCTTAGGAGGCTTGATTCCAACCCTAAGAAAGAGTTCAGGATTCATCAGAGGAAGTTCAATGGACTCCCTCAGCTCTCTTATTTGATCTGACAAACCTCCTACCGCTGAGTAGCTCACATTGCCAGGATCCTCATGAAGCATATTGTAAACAACAGGGTCCACCTGCATCCAATATATGCCAACCAAAAAGATTAGCCTTTTTTCCAGAAAACCCCCTTACAAGATTCTAAAATGATTTGTGCTTGTAACAACTTGATATGAGATTCTAATGCTAGGTACCTCACGAGGTAGAGCCCGCATTATTGTGAGTGTTGTCATGTCAAGAACAACACGCGTGCCTGCAGTGAGCTTATCTTTATCTACCTTATTCCGGCAGCCAACAACATATCTTGGCCCACTGCTAGCTTTCACAATTACTGTACAAAGGAAAATTCTTAGTCCCAAAATTTAAAAAAATAATTTACTTACAATAGTCCAAACATGTGCAGTTAAAATATTAATTTGATCGAATTCAAACATCTGCTGCAGATAGAGTCGTGGGTGATACAGCCAATAGCACATCAGTGAAATAAAAGTGTGTTTCTACCACATCCACGTCCCCTATTGGGAAAAACAGAGAAATAGCAGAATGTTCAAAGGGGATCTTTTGAAGTACCCTCAAAGAGATGGAAACAATATTTCGGAATGAAAATAACAAGGATCGGGGACAAGAGCAAGAGATGGGGATGCATCCAAATGAGGCTAAGGAAAAAATATATACATATTTACTAAATTATATTGGGAAAAAAAGAGAAACAGCAGATTGTTCAAAGGGGATCTTTTGAAGTACCCTCAAAAATATAGAAACAATATTTCAGAATGAAAAACACAAGGATCAGGGACAGAAGCAAGAGATGGGGATGCATCCAAATGAGGCATAATGAACATATATATACATATTTACTAAATTATATCATTCAGTCACCTTTCCAACAACATTTACGCATTTGATTGCATGTTAAGGATGTAAATGTCAGGGATACCAAGACAAAAAATGTGTGCAATTGAAGCAAAGCAATCGAGAAAAGACTATCTAGTGGTACATGATCAATTTTCTGGTTGTAGCCATGTCTTTTATTAGGGTTCAAACAGATTTTGAAGGGACCCGAAACCCTTTTTACATTAAGCTGCCAAAGAGATAAAAATCAGTAAACTGGCCGCAAACCATCAGCAAAAGATCAGACAAAAAACAGAGCAACAAAAGACCAGAATAGCCTAATTCAAAAAATTTAAGAGCCTCAACGCCTTCAGCTTCCAATTGAGTCATACTGAGGACGATCTTCTTCAGGGCCTGGATGTCTTGGGAGGGTTGTTCCACAGATCTCTTCAGATTGGCTCTAGCACACTTGCAAGGGCCTTTATCCTCCTCTTGCCCCTTCATCTTATCCAATGCTTCAATATCCACCACAGTCCCTTTCTGCTGAGATTTTTCCAGTTTCTCTACTAGGGTATTGAACCTATCAGCAAAATTCTTGACCACTCTATGACTAAAGGATACAAGAGAGATAAGGTCATCGTTTATGTTTTTAAACTTATTCTCCAAATAATGAATTCTCCCTTCGTAATCATTTTTCAAAACTTCATTTTTCGCGATCTTTTGCAGAGAATCGACAATAGATTTCCTTTCATCCTCACTCCACAACCCCTCACTGCTTCCTTCCTGTTTGCTGCTGACTGAACAGAGCTTGAGGCTAATGTCCTTAATTTCATGAAAGATCCACTTGTTCATTCTGAAGTTGTCAACCGCAGCATTACGGGCTATTGCCAGCAAATCATTAGGGTTATCCTGATCAAGATCGATGGGAGAAGCAGCATTGAGATCCCTAAGGAAGCTCGTTCTCCCTTTCTTGTTGGTAGCAGGCGCAGACTCCTTAGAAAGGCTGTGAATGGAAGGATCAATCACAAATCTGTTCTCAGAAACAGGGTACTTTTCTTAACAGGTTTAGACAAATTAGACCCCTTCTTCTTGGCCACAAACACCGATTCATCATCCTCTGTTTGCCATTCAACCCCTTCAATGAAGCAACTACCAGATTCCTCTTCCTCAAAAGCCATCTCCTCATTAGATGGGACAGGGAAGAGTTTAGAGGGGGGAGGGAGGGATCAAACCCTCATGGAGCACCGAATTTTTCTTAGGATCTATTCTGTGAACACAAAGTGATGACCAAAAACCCTAGTGTAACGACCATCCATGGAAAAATACCACATGAGTACCTTATGCGCAGCCTGCCACAGAGACTTGATTTTGCCAATTTCATAACCACTCTTCGATGCTTTAACTAGGTTCTTCCTCTCCTTCTCCTCCTTGGGGAATTTCTTGATGGCCACCTCTGAGAATTTCCTGTCCCTAAACACCTTGACCCTTCAGTAGACAACCCAGTGACTAGAGCAATGAATTGCTCATCAATGTCAAATGTTTGCCCAAAGAGAGAAATCCTCCCGTCTTTCTAACCTTTAGCAAATTTGGCTGTAATTCTCGGATTGAAACCATGGAGCCTCTCAAGGTAGGGGGTAACACCTCCCCGCTTTAGAATTCTCCATATTGTTGTGTTGTTTTTGAACTCCTCACAATTTATGGGTTCAATCCTCTTCCTTTCTCCACCCACCTTCAAATAGTCACTAAAATTCATAGTCTAGGCCAGGTGAACCTAAACTAGGGCAAACACAAGCAATGCAACGAGCACCCAGAAAGAGTAAGAAGGGCAGCAAAAATAAAGACTGGAAAACCTCCTTACTTTCACCCAACTCCATGTAATAATGGAAATTAATATCAGGACTAACAGCCACATCATTGAAGAATGGGGAATCGGACACTCCACACATGAGTCCTATCATATATCATCAAGGAATTAACATCCTCTGGCACACAATTTCCAAAGTACCAAATCACCAACTTATTCGCATTAACTCCCTCTTTGGCAAAGAAATCCACCACTCTATTGGCCTCATGGAAGGCATGAGATATGTAAACCTTTTCAAAAGATTTTAAAATGTCTAATGAATTATTAAACCAATTTTCGATAGTCCATGAAGGTTTTTGAATGCCCTTAAGGCATTGTATAATGTTATTCGAGTCCCCTTCTAACCACACCATCTTGCAATTGAGAAGTTTGGCAATGCTTAAACCATGGTAGAGAGAAACAGCTTCAGCAAGGTGGTTTGTCTGACATCCCAAGGGGAGTGCCACCGCTGCAAGGAACCTACCATTATCATCTCTAACCACTCCCCCACACCCAGCCGGCCCAGGGTTACCTTTATCTGGTTGTAGCCATGTTAAAACATGACATATTTACTATATTGTATCATTCGGTCAACTTTCCAACAACATTTATACATTTGATTGCATGTTCAATATGTAAGTCAGGGATATTGAGGCAAAAAATGTGCGATATTGATACAAAACAATCAAGCAAAAAGAGTAGTGGTGCTTGATCAATTTTCTGCAGTGTTCCACGGGGACATGTCTCCCCCCCCAAGGCCCACGTCCCCCCGTCCCCAAAGCTTAAGCCCTTTGTCCCCCATCCCCAACACCCGTGGAACATTGATTTTCTGATTGTAACCATGTTAAAACATGACAGCATACCATGTACAAATTTAAAGAAACTGTAAGAATAACACAGTAAGCTAGTATGTTTTAGTCTATGAACTTTGTCATATTCAAAGAGAGATAAAGAACCCATACACACCAGTACTTAAAAAATGCTAGAGATTAAACATGGAGCAATACATTGCTCTATTATGGAAACAAAACGTGTATCTACTGAACATATTTACATAACATCAGTTATTGTCATTTCTAAGTGATAATGAGAAAGATTACAAAGAAATATTGCCACAGCTAAAAATTTAAAAGGTTCATCGAGCAATTTGTTTTTTCTTCAACCAGAATTTTTCCTTCAAACTTTCATTTTTATTATTTTCCTTTGTATAACTACCTGAACAATGTCAATGACAAGACCTGTTCCTGGGGACCCTGCTGATCAAGCTCCTTGACTTACCTGCAACAAACTATAATAACTCACATTGCCCGATGGCTTGTCATTGGTTCATGCTAATTCATTCCTACAATTTGGAAATTAGCATGTCACTCATAAATTAAGATACAATCCATCCAAAGATCTCACTAACCTGAGAAAACCAAGTTGTTGAGATTACACAGCAGACAACATTCCTTTTTCAAGATGAAATGATTAAATGGATCACCAAAAAATTAGGTTCATCCGAAATAAATTGATAAGAGTAAAAATGAAAACACCCTTACCCAGAAAAATTGAAGGAAATGTTTTCGTGCAGAAAGCTTTAGATCAAATCTTTCCAATAAGTTGGAAAACACAGAGAAACGTTTGGACCCATTGGAGCAGAACAAGTAATCGGGAATCAATCGGTAAACCAAAAGACAGATTTCTTCAAAAAACCATGATTTAATCAGGAAAAAATTGGATAATGATCAAGATTAGGAGTTTTAGATAAAAAGAAAAAAGGGATTAGGATCAGTGTTTTTGGGATTAAAAAAACTAAAAAGATAAAAGATTTTTAAAAATCCTTTTTATGCTAAAAATATCAGCCAACTCACCAAAAATGGTGAAAAATGTCAATAAATCAGTCAAACTCAATTAACCACAATTCAGACTGGTTGACCTGAATACCCAAAAGGGTCCAATGTAACTCCCAACCGCTCCATGTGGGCGCAATAATATCTTCTACACACCTCTTACAAATAGTAAATGGTCGAAATCCCATTTTTGCAACCTTCCTCCAAGAGTTAACTCCTCCCAACTTAGAAAGTAGCTCCTCGATTGACTGTTTGACACTTACGACTTAGGGGGTACAATGTAACTCCCAAGTGCTCCATGTGGGTGCAATAAAATTACCTCTTAAAATTGGGCTATAAATAGCTGGTCAAAGTGCTAGTCGCAGTACACCTAGAAACTCCCTATTTAATGTCTTCTTACAACTGTCATATAATACAGAGCACCAACAATGGAATTGTAAGATTCCTCTAAGTAGAGCACCCTTTTCAATGTGAGCACATTATTTACAATATTTTATACATATATTGAATAATTTATCTAGACCTAGGACTTGGAAGATGATAGACTCTAGTTCCCTAAAAACAAAAATATGGCTAACTTTTTAATTGGAACACAAATCACAAGAAGAGGAATATGGCAAATGCCAATTTGCATGTTGCGGGATACTACTGAAATCTCCATGTCAAACATAACTTTGACTCTACATTACAGAGAACTGTCCTGAAGACCCCCATAACCCTTACCAGAACAATCTAGCACTATTACTAGTCCAAGCACCTCTTGGGTACTGTTGACGTGTTTTTTATGACCATGTCTAACACAGAATAAAGTTACCAACGGTCACCTTACTCTCTCTTGATCAAAATTAGTCCGTATGCTAAGATTGCACAAAAAGTTCAAACAGCTAACTCCAAGGTTCATTCAATGCATGGACGTGACTCAGTTGATTGATGGGTTTGCTGCTAACCCAAGGGGCCTTACGTATTCACTTGAAGAGGATGACATACTTAGGCGAGTTCAAGGATTTTTTATGTGAATGATTTGCAATGAAAGCCCTATTTTTTGGATTTTTGGATTTAAGAGATGCAGAAAAGTAAATGAGGAAAGGTTTAGAGGACTAAGGTAAGGCTAATCTAATCCTATGAACAAGGAGACGGGATTACTTATGCAAGATCCAACCACGCTTCGCTTCGCCAGCAATGCACAACTACACGAAGGCAATGCAATCTTCAAAGGGTGTGTTAAAGATTTTCAAATCATCAATAGAAACCATCAAATCGAACAATCTCTACTGATAATCAAAGTGAAACATACACGAATAATGGGGGCTCAGGCTAACTTTGCACGATATGCAACAATCAGTTGCATACCAAGAGTATGAGCACGAATCTTGCAACAAGCAATCCTATAAATCCAGTCCATCTGATAACATGAAAGCAAATCTAATCTATGAAAAGAGCAAGACCATGTGGATTGCTAAAATAGAACAAGAATACACTATCAAAATCGAACAATGTATTAAGTTGGCTACTTCAACAAATCTTGATGCAACAATCTCAGACAATAATCTCTCCTCCTTTACAAATGAGGGGGTCACCCCTTTATATAAGCTCCTGGCATTGACTACATGCAAAACCCTAATTAGGGTTTTCCCTAAAAGATTCCCCACACATGATGCAACAAGGTGGGAATCTCCAATTAATAACCCATCATGCCCCTATACAATTAATTACAATCCTACCAAAAATGGCACCCATAAAGCATTAATTAACCATTACATTCAAAAAGTGCCCACTATGCAATGAATGTACCCTCATGCAAAAATTGCCCATTATGCCATAAAGGCACCATCATCTCCTGAACGTGACGGCTGCATGCAAAAGGAATCTGCCATTAATTCAATATGCGCTGACCTGGCTATACCACTTGGCAGGAAACCCCTGGGGAGAGAAAACTTTAGGAGAGAAGAATTTGATCCATGAAGAATTTTATTGAAGTTTTTGAACTTGCCTTGCTCTGGAAGAGATTTTCAATGATTTTTCAACATCTCCTATTTTTTTGGAACTTTCCTAAAATTTAGGACTCCGGTCCAAGAGAGAGAATTCTCTCATGATTCCAAATCTGTAAAAAAAAATTCGGATTCTGATAAAGATCTGGTGTCTCAAAATGGAAATTTCAAAAAAACTTCCCGAGGGGATTTTTGCTTTTCATTCCTCCTTGACCCTTGGATTTTCAGGCCTTGGACAAATTTCCTTAGTTTTCTGGCTTGAGCATGGAATTCCCTATGCCTTGGAATTTCATCCTTGGTCGCAAGAGTCTTCCGATATTCTTGGGCGTGGAATCATCTTGGAGGAGAAATTTCATCATCATTTAAACCTTCCTTTCCCATCTTTGAACTTGGGCGTTGAACTGGCTTGATGAAGGAATTCATCTTTTGCACATTTTCCAAAGCCTGGGCATTTTGGCGCCCTTTCATGTTCATGGGCGAAATTTTGCTTGAGGGAATTTCATGTTTTCCATGACCCTTGAAGTTTAACGACCTACTGCTTCCTAGGGCGGCATTTTGCACTGGGCATGGAATTCATGGATTTTTTTATTTTCCATGGCAATCCAACCTTGGCGCCCTCTATCATCTTTGAGCACTATCTATTCATGAAGGAGGAATTCATAAATTTTTACATTTTCCTTCACTGTTGATTTTAACACTTTCAGATTAATGTAAACTCAGAAAATCAGAATTTAATTACTAACTAAATTGATTAAATGAATAGTTTATAGTTTTCCAGATTTAAGCATAACCAAGAAAAGAACAAAATAAGTACAAGACACAATTACCCTGGGAAAACCTCCTAGGAGGAAAAACCCAGCCAGAAAAGATCCTCAGATCTGATTATGGATTGAATTCATATGAAGGTTACAACACTTATCTCATGTACTTGAGGGTGATTGCACTCAAGACTGCACTTTCACAAGCATCAAATTGTTACACCTTGACAGTAATCAGGTCCAAACCCTAGGTCTGCAATCTTTGTATCAGAAGTCTGCTCTTTGATGGACAGCAACCTTATTCCTTAATTCGCTCTCTTCATTGATGAGTTCTGCACCTCATCTAGCAGATGAGGTTCCTGATATGACAGAGGTAATTCACTTTTAACTGCAGATGTAATTTTGCTCCTTATAAATTCGCATTGGCAGGCACATGTATTTCGCATGAAAAATCAAAACTGAATCTGTGTAATTGAGGTGAGAAGTATCTTTATTTATATGATGCATTGTCCATGTATGTCGGCTTATATTTATGTCGGCTTATACTTTAATTTATATTATTTTCCCTTTAATCCGAAATGTATTGTATATAGGGTTGGACCTTTGCATGTGGCGTGGAGTAGCGTGGGGTTCTTTAAGATGTTCTAAGAGGTATAGGGCCCAGCCCTACACGCTAAAGGAGGGACCAGACCCTTAGGCAGATTCCAATGTTGCCTAAGGCAATTGGAATCCGCCATCCCTAATTGCAAACAACATTCACCACCTCCCTTTGGCGCCCTACTATTCCCTAGGGCGTTATTTCCCTTTGGTCGAGGAATTCAATGAATTCCAAATTTTCCCTGCTAACTCCATTTTGGCGCCCTCCACAGTGCTAGGGCGGAATTTCACACTGAAGGAGGAACTCATATTTGTTTGAATTATCCATCATCCCTTGAATTTGGCGCCCTATGACCTTCTTGGGTGGATTTTTGACCTTGTCATGGAATTCTCTACTTGTCCTTCCTTCCATGCTTTCTCCTATTTAGCGCCCTCATGAGGAGTAGGGCGGAATTTGACTAAGGTCAAGGAATTCATAAATTTTCTATCCCTCCATGCATATTACATTTTGGCGCCTTGGATTGCAATCTGGCATGGGTGAAGGAATTCCACTTGTCTTAGATTCTTCATGAACTTCGATGAATTTTTGAGCTTCTTCCGGATGAGGACTTGATGTGATTTCCCGAACCTAGATAAATTTCTCAAGCTTTCTACTTCAGGAATGGGCTCTCAACACTTCGCCGTTTTTTGACTCTCTTTGTCTGCTTTCTGACTTTCCGGAATTAGAAGTAGTTGTGAATGCTTGGCCTTCATCACTTCGCCTGAATGGTTCTGCCAAAAATAAACTTTCAAAAATAGAAACCTTCAGAATGTCAGTGTTAGACCGCCTAGAACAGGACACAGGAATGACTTACTATAAATAGAAAGTTACTAAAAATAGCAAGTTTGATTTTTGGCAAAATGACGACATTCCGAAACTCAATAAAATCCCTAAAAAATAGGAACTTTCTAAAAATAGAAAGTTGTTCCCTTTTGGCTCAAATTTTGCTAGGAGGTTCCTTGAAGGGCCCTGATTCCAGTTGTATGTTTAGTTTTTCCAAAACCCTAACAGAAACCCCTAAAATCTAGGACTAAAGGCAGAAACCCTAAAATTGACAAAATAGGCACTAGACTTCACCAAAACCACTCAAACGAAAAGCAGACTTAATCAATTTGACCCCCGAACATTTGCAAAAATGAGAGACTGACGAGACCGCCACCAAAACCCACAAAAACCAAAACCAAACGACCAAAGGGCCTAAAAGGTAGGGGGTCCCTATCTGAGATGGGGTGATGTGTGATTAGGTCACAACAGGTACCTTTCAGGCTGCTCCATTATCACAGGGCCAGACAAGGTAAGTCCCAGCAACAGATGCAAAGCACCCAGGCAGAGTTGAACTGTCAAACAATAGTCATAATAAAACCACAAAAAACAAGATAAAAATTTAAGAAAAGCAATTACAACAAAAACTCAGAGTTCTAAGCAAGACCTTACTGCATAGAAGAGCTAGAGAGCGTGGTACTGCTATTAATCAAAGTATCCAGATACACCTCCGCCCCTCCCCAAGCACTCGTATACCTATATATATATTTAACTCTTCATTTTTTACTAAATTTTAATATTATTGTAATTTATATTTACTTAATTTATTATAGTTTAAGTTTTAATTAAGATTAAAAAATTAAAAGTGAGTAAATTTTCATTTATTAAGTTTAGATTATTATTTTTAAATTTATTTAGATATATTATATATATGTTTCAATTTGTATTTAAATTTTACTTTATTTTATTTTAATTTAGATTTAACTGAAATTATTGTTAATTTAATTATAGGTCTGTTTTGTATTTTTTGTTTTGCATATTGTAAATGTTTTAGATCAACTGATAATTATTTATGTAGCAACTATGTGTCTATATTGCTTTAAAAGTAATGGAAATATCCTCTAATAACTTAGACAATTATGTTAAATATATGTGTGTGGTTTTTATGAATGTCATATCCAGCCATATCCATATTTAAAGGCTTCAAAAATGGCCATATCCATATCTGTATCTGCATCCCTGTACATGCAACTTTGCTATTAAATCCTACGGCATCTAGTTCTAGTAAACCAATTGCAGGTTTGGATGCTCTCCATAAAGAGCAATACAAATTTGTTCACATAGTTATTGAATTTGACCATGACCATTGAGTATTTTCCTATTTTGAACAAATAATATAATCATAAGTCATAGATCATATGGCATGACTCATTTAATATTTGGATCATCAATTATCAGTTGTGTTTTGTATTTTTGTTTATTTTATACATATAAGTTATAACACTGGTATTGTGGTTAATTTGGCTAGTTTGCTTACATTTTTTATTATTATTATAATTGTACAAGCATTCCCAAGCCATACCAAAATCAAGGACCCAAAAAACTTTGACAAATCCCCAATATAGTTTACCCACATCCATACCATTAACCTGCCAACTCAGTGACTTGATAAACAGTAAAAACCAGCAAATTTAGCTAATACTTATTGCAACGTTGAAAAGAGTGAATAACATGCTCAGAGTTCTATTTAAACTCATAGATAACAAACACAAACATAAAATAAAGGCCTAGGACACACTTTCATAGAATAGGATCAGAGAAAAAGAATTATAATATTATTATGATGTGTACCTTAGAAGATTGAGTGGATGTCAAAACCACGTGCTGGAATGTTTCATCAGTAAGTATGGCAAAAAGTATCCATCACCACATAACAAATACTATTGCAACACATGCAGGTTAACATTGAAATAAATAAACATCTTAGCCAAACACAAGAATACTTATTCTAAAATATATTACAACAGAAATGCATAGCACATAACTGCATTGAAATACTTCAACATATAGCTAGTAGCTTCTTGACACAAAAATTCTTGAGAAAAATAATTGTGCGAAATTTTGATAATTGAAATCCCAAGTAACTAACTTTATCAAGTTTCACACAAAAACATTGTGGCATGAATAAGAGTTTCGCCCATTGAAGCACCAAATAGTATCCAAACAACAGCACTAATAGCCAATCAGTCTGTGCTTTCACTGCCCAAATTGTGGTATACATACAAGAAGAATTGTTTCCATAAACAAATAGACAAAACTTTCAAAAGTTGTCTCATAATTCTCTAAAACTTGTCACCTTCTAAACTCTAGTAATAACTTGACTGTGACCTAACACCCAAAGAGTTAACTATTCTCATAACAAGCAGAGAGATTCTAAAAAGGATGAAGATACTCACATCGTTCATTATCAAGTGGCCTAAGCACTTCCCCAATTATTTGACCAACGCTCTGCAGAGATTTCAAATCATCTTCAGTTTTGTCAAATTCCTTCTTCGCATTCCTCAAAGCCTCACGAACTGCATTTTATAATTTTTACCAAGATTTTCAGATAAAAACATTTGAACAAACTGGATTTAAACTGATATTTCAAGCTAATTGCAAACCACTTAAGAAGCAGCATATCTGTTATCATATAACGTAAAGACAATGAACTGAGATTCCTTATTAATTCTGTAAAGCTTTCAAGATTTTAGTATTATAATATGCATGGCATGAAAGATACAATATGTGTCATTTACATTACAACAGGAATGCAAAGAAAATATTGCAATACATCGTAAGTTATATTGAAAATTTTGGATTTTTCTTGTTTCTCAAAGAAAAACAACGATAAGTTGATTCCACAGAACAGCAATTGTTGATTAAAAAACATAAAACAGGACAAAAGCTTTCTTGCATTTCCCTGCAAATTTCGTGCAACCTTGTGATACACAAAGTTTACATAATCAATAAATCTGAAAGCCTCATATAAAACTATGGTCATTAATCTAACTGACTCATTCATGCATTCATTATGCCGCATGCTTGACTAATGCATTTAGCTGTCTCAATTCATCTGTCCATGCATTCAAAAATCGATCTAATTCCCCCAAAATGGATGAGCTTCCAATCCAAAAAGATAAATCAAGAATCACAGAATACATCTAGAGCATCGAGATGCAAGCTAGAAACTCTTGAAGTATTTTGTTTACCTGAATCAACCATAAAGACTAATCTAAAACACTAGAGCTTTACACTTTTTGGACCAAACACAATGTCTAAGGATTGTAATTCATGGCAAAAAACTCCAAAAAAAAGGTGGTGTAAGAATAAAAGAGCAAAACTGCGAAGAAAATAGTGACCATTGTGTTTTCCACTTTTCACTTGTCCATGGATTGCCAAGAGAAACAATTGTAATTTCTCCACAAAAGTTAATACAGAGATCCATGGTGAGCATTTGTAGTATGTGGCATAGCACTGCAGATAAATCTGCAAACATAGATAGGAGATATGTGCAAAATGCAATGCCTCTCTATTATTTCATTTGTAATTGGTATCCACCAAAATTAATGATTGGCAGTTTATCACAGCAAACAGATTGTCCTATACAAAACACTCTTGAGAGACCTAAATGTAATGTCATAGGTATTACATTTTAGCTGATTTACTTCTCAAACCTTCCAGGATAATCATGCTTGAAGCTGGGTGCTTCTACGGTTTCCTTGCCTCATGTATTGTCACACTCCCATTGCAATTTTTTGGTATGAAAGGTATGCAGAACGAGGGTATTTGTTATATTTGAAATTCCCTCCAGAATTCTCTATTACCCACATGGGGGCTGACATCATAATGTGGACAATACATCAGTCACTTGATGAGCCCCTTTACAACCCCGTGTGAATCTAGTTCATCAACAACAGGCTGCAGCAGTGATTCCATATTGAGGACTTGAAGATCAAACAGCATAAATAATTTTATATATTTGTACTTAAAAAATAAGCTTAAAAAATTATATGCAAATTTGAAAACCACTTGCAAATCTAGTGTAGGGGGTAAACTAAGTAAGCATGCACAAGAGATATACAAGGAAAATTCAAAAAAACAAATCTAAATGGTATATTGATAAGTACTTCCCATTGATATTGCAATTTAAGTGAAAGGATTCAATTTTCTAGCATTTGGCCTTTTCTTAAATTTTCATGGTTAAGGATAATAATTGTAATTGAAAGTTTCAAACCTCTGCTAAAAACTTTGTAAATCCCAAGATACAAGGTGTTATTAAAGTTTGATGAGCTAATCTTTAAATAGCATGGAGTACATTTACTTCTATTTTACTAAGAACATGTTCCATGAGCTGACAATTACCCTTCAATCATTACAGTATTGTCCAAATGTTCTAGCTGCACTGGCATGATACAGAAAGATGTAAAGGAGGTTTCCTTCCATGTCTGCATAGTTCACATCTTGACATTGAAAAGCATCTCTTCTTTCAAAGTATCTCTGTATTATAGTGTGAGTCTACCAAGAAGACTTAGGTGGAAGTTCAACCATGCTCCGATGTGCCATAATGTTGAACATAACTGTTGGAGCAGATGTAGATATCCTTGTTTCACTTCACTTTATGCTATCCAAATACACCACTTAGCTGTTAATGATATCCTTAGAAGAACAATATATAGTTTGATGAGTTTTTTATTTAGTTATAAATGATCAAGTAACGTCTGGAATCTCATAGAAGCAGATATTTTATAATATTCTAATATAAATCAATATATCTTTCCTTGGCAGGGTTCCCAATATTTTCTTGAAAACATTTCAACATATAATATTTGACTCTAATTTTGACCAAAACTTTTCACCAACATATCACAATATTATTGGCAGTATATCACAATAATTTTATTTATTTTTCTAGATAGGCGTCAAACATGCATTCTTATATCATTCTTCTCTAGAATTTTTATAAATGGGTTATACACCTTAAATAATGTAAGTAGTTATTAAGATTTCCTGCTGCCATTACTATATAGCAGTTAGATCTGTTGCCCAGAAACAATGGTGATTATTGCTGTCATTATTTCAAAAATGAACATAATTATCTCTACAGCTGTGAAGACAGTTGCCATTCTTTGGTTTGAAAACCTTGTTGATAGGCAACACGACTGGCATACTTTGATTTGAAAACCTCGTGAATAGGGAGCATCACTGGCATACTTTGGTTTGAAAACCTTGTGAAACATGACTGTAGTTATTGTGACTAGTGATTCAATCAGTGCTGCCGATTAGTGGACTGTGGAAGCTCACTTTTAGGTTTCTCTTGGCTTGCTCTTGACTTACTGTTTCTCATCCATTGAAGAAAATTGGAAGTTTCCTAGAGGATGACACTTGCTTTTCTTAGTTTATTGATATAGTTTTTTAAGTGTGAATCTTTTACAGCTTTGAGTAGTTTTGTTGTCCCTGGCTTTTTCAAGCAAGGCTAGATTAAGTTGTATGGAGGTTTCACCTCCTAGTCTTGATGAGTGTTATAAATTTCTTTTGGTTATAGGCAACAGCTCAATAGATTCCCTCAACTTTCCTCTCAAAAAAAGTTTATATCTATTAAAAATTAAAACTATTCATAAGTTTTTTCACTAAAATAAAATTAATTTGTAACCTTGTGTAGCTGCATCATGAGGGGAAAAACATCAGCAGCGGCAGTGGAGGAAAATATGGCAATCCAATACACAATAGCATTAATCTTCACAAACAATGCTTTCAAAGAATCTAACAAATGATGTGTAGGCTTCATTTCACACCCACAATATTTTTTAAATACTAAAATTAAGAATAATTGATGCATATGAGCAAAAACTGCAAAAAAACATGCAAGAAATCCCCGGCCAACAGGTTGGCAAAATCACAATTTAAACAATGACTTGACCCATACAGTTTTTTTGTAATTTTTACCCAAAAAATAGCAAGAAAATCAGATCTGATAAATCAAAAATTGTGAGTTTGACCAATTTTCAACTAGTCGTGGTGATTTTTTAGTCAAAGATGTTTTTTGTTTCTTTCCACATTTGCACAAGATTTCTTTGAAGGAATCAGAGCAGTTTCTGTTGGTTTTTGTAACTAGGTAGAAAAATAAAAGTTGAATTCTGATTGCCAAAGGCAAAATTAGAATTCAACTTAAGTAATAGGGCGGACCCATTCTTACTATGTGGCCTGTGAATTAGTTATGTATTGGGCTGGGCCCAATAACCATACGTTGTATTATGACAGGACCATTTCCCAACGTGTGGACCCATAAATGTTCACACGCAACACATTATGTATTCCTCCACATGAAACGTGCTAAACACACACCTATATGTAACGTGTGGTTAAGCAATTTATGTTTATAGGGCTAGGCCCAAATGAAACGTGTTACAAGTTGCAAGTTATGTAGGCCCCAAATTGGGCACCAAAGTGCAAAGTGAAATATGTAAAATAAAGGAAATTAGTTAAGGCCGACTTAGAGACTTGAACATGAATCTTGTATATAAACAAGATTCATTCTACACAACAAACATCCTTATCAAGTGCGATTAGCCTTATGCAAGAACAGTCAGCGAATCAGGCATCTTAGAGAGCGAATCCATTAGACAACTTGCTGGGCAAGGTGATGCGCTATACTTCAGTGATCTCCCTCTTCAATTGATGTCGATATTCTGCTCTCCCTGAAGACACACTACAGCTGCATATGCTAGGTTCAGTCTGCCCTAGATTGGCAACCAAATCAGATAAGTAATCTGCTCATAATTAAGAATCTGATCTGAATCTTTCATGCTGGGTTTTTCCTCCAAGAGGGAGGTTTTCCCAGGGTACTTGTGTCTTGTGTTGTGTGTTCTTATTGTTATTTCTGCTTATTCTCAATCTGTTTATAACTTAAGTAACTGGATTAACATCTGATTACCTAAAATCAACAGTTTCTAGGTGGGTAGAAGATTTGACAAATTTCTTCCTTTTCTATTTATAAAAATTTAATAAAAAATATGGCCTGTTTTGCACAAAAGGCCCTAACCCTCAACCCTAAGGCCTTTTTTTTAAGTGGTCTTGGTCATGAATCATCCTGTTCCCTATTCAAATCCAACATCAGAGTCTGATTGGGATCACATCAAAGGCAACTGTCACAAACATTCTGTTGTTTAGAATAAGGACAGAGCACAATGAATTGACTTCTGCAAGTAGAAGAAAATTTCTCCACATGTACAAATGTTATGTGCTGATAGAACTAGGTATCAATATCATTTTTAGCATTTTTAGCACAAATGCAATTAATTCTTGTGTAAAGTAATACAGAATTTGAGCAGATTCAGATAAGAATGCACTTCCTATTGAATAAAATTATAAAAGTTATAATAAATAGAATCAATTTTATCTCCTACAAATGAATAGTTATATAATAGGATTCATTGCACCCTAGCTATTGTATTACGCCACTGTTACCACATTCTTTGGAGCCTAAAATGTGTATCCACCATTGAATTATGGTACAATTAAGCTATAAATAGAATATAGATCCAAAATGGTACTGAGTCTATTATATATTGTAATATTAATCAATGATAAATCAAACTACATGGTACAAGATTTGACAAATCATCTGATATCATAATACAATAACAATATACAAAGCATACCAGAACTATAGTCTATGATAAAAAGAGGTATTGATTGATTATCTCAACTTTCCTAATAGCCAATGCCATCAATACTCTCCCATGGTAGTTCTGTAGCTATTTGTAATCTTTGTAACACCCAAAGCCATCAATATTCTCCTGTGGTAGTTCTATAGTTATTTGTAATCTTTGTAATACATTACATTGTGTTTCCTTACATGCTTAGGGTTCATCTTCCATCCCCTAGGTAGTAAGAACTTAGAATTTTGTGCTGTGCTTTTATCATATAGCCTCTATTTTCTTTTATATATTGAAGCTAAAACTTGACTCCTTATTGCTATATTTGCAGAGTACTTTTGAGTATCATAGACATCATAGTTTTATCATTCAAGGGCATTGAAAAATTCATTTTCTTTCTTTCTGACAGTTGCCACATGTCTCACAGGGGAACTGTAAAATAAAAGGTATGCTAGGGTCTTATTGAGCTTCTGGTAAGAAAGGCTCAATTCGTTTATGTGTTATTTTCAGTGTGCATTGTTCCTTGTATTGAAATAACAGAAACTCACAAAAAAGCCAGGCCTTTATTTTCAAGATTCGCCTCTATTTGCATGAAGCACCCCAAGAATTAAATGCTAACCATTCAATTTAGCATTTGTAAGATCTGCTTAATACTTTCAATTTTGGCAACTGGCTATTCTTCCATTCCAAAGAATAGCCTAACTAATTAGGAACCTTCGTCATCATAGCCAGCTATGGATCTGGAGCCTATCATAGCATTCATCTTAAGAAATTTTATGTTTGATCCCCAGGATACACTAGCAGCTTTGTACATAGTAGGTTCTCTACACTTTCACCTAGTATTAGTTCCACCTACCCACCTATCATAGTTTGATTATCAATATCTATGTTTCATCTATCTACCATCACAATAATGCTTACTTAGCTGATTGGGAGCAATTTTCTTTATCTAGTTTGTGGGTTGGATCCTTGATTGTCACTATCTTGAGAAAACAAATATCACAAACCTAAACTTGACACTCAAACAAGATCAAACTATGCATTACACAAAACATTGAGCTTTCACGAAAATCATGAGCAAGAGACTGATGCTGAACTAAGTCGGATACCTACATATCTTTTTGCCTAATATCTTGCACCTATCTCTATCCAAAGTATCTATGCCTTGACGGATGTATCTTCCCTAAATTAGGCACTAACTATCTACCTATGCCTTGATGAATTTAACACCAAAATGAAAGGGCTTCTAAAACCCTACCTAACACATCTGATCACTGCAAATAGAACTTCAACTACCTTATATGGAGCAGGTAGTTGTGTACCGTATGGTAGTGATGGACAGAAACTTGTAAAAAATGCATCACAGGTTTAAATCCTCACACTGTAAAAAGCCGGTCCATGATTCCGGTGCATATATACAAGGTTGCGTCACAACACGGATAGGATACATCAGAGTGTAAGATTAATGACTTATGTTTACAAAGCAATAAATAAATGACTCATAAATGCTACCTGAGCCCAATTACCCCATATAATGATGGAAACAACGGTAAGAACGTGTAAAGTATAACACTCATTTAATTCACATTTTCAGTTTCTCGTTGAGCATTGGGCTTCAAAATATTCATAGACATCTAACAAAAATGTAAAATAAGTTGAATATATTAAAAAATTATCAAGCAGGGTCAATTTGGATGAGTTCAAATGATATAAATGTGAAGCTTCTAAAGCGGAGAAGCGTTCTCATTCCCAGGTTTTATGATAAAGTGTTGAAATTAATAAGATATAGATATAAAACTCCGCTGCAAGTCTCAGATGAAATTGAGGGAAGAACTACACCTCATCTGTGGCAACTACTCCAAAGATTACCATATATAAAGTTTAAACAACACTTTTCTTCCAAGAGAAGAAGTAATGAGTCCTAATCTCTAACTGACTATTACGTACCAAAATTGCATAAAATGAATCAACCAACTTTATAGACTTGTATGAACAAAAGTAGCAAATCATAAGAAATTTAAATCCCATTAAAACTTATTAAACTATGAAATTAGATAAAAATGAAGAAAAAAGGCCATGAGTAGTGCCCTACTCGTACGGGATTTCAATGGAAGAGGAACCCCATGTGTACGGCATCTAAGACGAAGACTACAGAGCAACAAAGTTTTAGAAAATAAAGAAAAGTTTAATTAATGGCCACAGAATTGAAACCCTAGAACAAAACCTAAATATATTGCAGACCATATTATTTTCATCACATACCGGTGCGAACTCTGCTCTCAAGCTCCTTGTGGTGTAGGAGCTTTTTTCTGTATTCAGTAATTGCGTGCAGACGAGCTGCTGTTTCGTCTGTTTCCGCCATTATCTTGTTTTCCTCTGTTATTTTCTGGCTGTAGGTGGCCTCGAAGAAGGAAAAGCTCAGGGCTTGATAAGATATGGAGGCCAACAGATTCGAAATCCCGATCTGTAAAAGAGAAGACGTAGGGGGAAAAAAAAAAAACGGAATTTTAGCAGTACTTTTCGTTCGTCGTATGCCCTGACCGGGTAGAACAGAGAAAAAACATTTGACGGGATCGGGGAATAGGAGGAAGAGAAGGTGTGAGAAGGAAGCGAAGGTTTGAGAAAAGCTTTTGCTTTTACTCACTTTTTGCCTTTCTATGTCATATGCATAACACCAGAAACGGTGCAATTCAATGGCTATGTCTATAGGTAACAATATTTATTTTTGCTTTAATTGAAGGACTTCAATTTTTTTATTTTAGTTTACAATAACAAATGGTTGCTTACTTAATAGAATTATAAATTATTTTAGATAAATTTACAAAAAGGACAATCAGAAATTTTTAACTTACAATGTTACATTTCTTTGCACTCCAAATATTTTATGATGGATCATGTGAAATGTTGATACTAAAAAATTACACAATTATATCTAAAATCAATTAAATGGTATTTATATTTATTAATAAATGATATTATTAATATAATTTTTACTATAAAATATTGATCTTATGATATCTAAATAGTTATCAAATTTAAGTTAAATGGTAAGAGTGTCTTTTTATGGTCATAACATCAGGTGCTTCTCCCCCTGCTTCCATTGTAGGGCATCTCTCGACATAATTAATGTTTAATGACCATTTAATTTCATAATTTTATATGCATAATCTTCATTCATTTTAATAAATTCAATTATGCAGTCGGTTAATGGGCCTCTTTGGGTTGATCCACTTCAGGAATCAGATGTAGAAGTCTTATAGCAAAAACCAAAGAAAGGGTGGATTAAAATCAATTTTGATGGGGCGTCAAAAGGAAATCTTGGCCTCTCGAGTGCGGGATGTGTAACCAAGGATGAAGATGGAAATATTCTTGCAATTAGTGCCCAAGAATTGGAAGAAAGAACTAATAATGAGGCAGACGCTCAAGCGGAAATTCTTGCAATTAATCTAGCATCTCGACTTTCAGTCTCAAAACTTCAAATTGAGGGCAATTCCCAAGTGATAATAAACTCAATTGCGAAGGGAGAAGCACAAAATTGGAAATTAAACAAGTTTATAAAGTCTATTAAGTCCAAATTGAATCATTTTCAAGATTTTAAAATTTCTCACGTTAAGCAAGAAGATAACAGGGAGGAGGATAAATTATCGAATTAGGGTTGTCTAAATAAAGAAGTTAGTTCCATTGAATGGTGGGAAGACTTTAGAGATTTACAACTTGTTAAAGAAGTAAGGGTAGATTGGAGAAAAGATTGATGGGACAACTGTTTCCCCAATTGTGTGAAGGCAAGAGTAGAGACTAATGTGTGGTGTAGCGATCAACATGCAATGTGTCGTCGTTGGGAAGATTTTTGATGATCAACCAAGGGCATCTTTAAGACGGAGATGGCATATCTATGGGGAGTGGAGGAATATGTCCAAGCAGATGACATTGGTTTGAATGCTCACAAACAAGGGTATTTGAAGAAATTGGTTTTAGAAGATGGTGTAGAAAGAATGGGTGGTGGTATTTGCAAGAGATTTGGGGTTTAACAAGTGCTTTTAGATCAACTACGAAAGAAAAATTTTCACTCCTAGCAGACAAGCAACAACTTGCTTTTATGGGGAAGATTTTCGAAGAGAGAATAAGAAATATTTTTAAGATTGAAGATCCGCATTTTCTGAGGATTGTTGACATGTCCTTGGGTGAGGAATACATGAACTCAGAATTTAGATATTGCATGAATGTGGATGTTGCCTTAGTGTTTTTGCTTGGTGCCTAGAGCAAAGGAACAAGGAGGGTGTGAAATGGGTTATGCAAGAACGTGTTGTTGCAAGGTGTGAGCCCTTGGTCTCCTTGTGTTGTGCAGCACAACGCTTGGGTTTGTGACATGGCTTAGTTGCCTCTTGTGGATTATATAAGTCTAGTGGTTGTATCGAGCATTAACAAGTCGATCTTTGGGTGCAACAGCAACCGTACTTTTAACAAGTGGTATCAGAGCCTGGGTCACATGTTCAAAACCCCTCACTTGCGCTAGGGGGGGATTGTTGCAAGGTGTGTGCCCTTGGTCTCTTTGTGTTGTGTAGTGCAACGCTCAGGATTATGACATGTCTTAACCGCTTCTTGTGGATTCTATAAGCCTAATGATTGTATCAAACACTAACAGATCGATCTTTTGGTGCAATGGCAACCATACTTCTAACATATGTAAGGGAAGAATGCAAGTTTGGGATGGAGACTTTGATGGCAATCGCACGATTGAGTGAAGGTTTTATCACCAAAAGTGGGGAATGGGTTTGAGATGTAGAGTTTGTGTCGCCATTGAGGTTCTCCTTGATATGGGGTGTGGATAGTGATAGAGAAATGTGTCGAGTGGAGGCATAAGGAGGTTGCAACCTCATCAAGGAATATCTCTGCAATCGAGAACAAATGGAGCAGACTTCGAGTGGGGAGGAGACCAAAGAAGGCAAAACAAAAATCTATCTTTCATAAGGAAGACTACTAGATCAGCCGCGAGATACCTAGTGACAAGGATTTGAATCAATAAGATATTTTGTTGAATATGATGGTTTGACAAGCCGAAAGAAAGACTTAGATTTTAGGGTTTAATCGTTAATGATTTTGGTATTGCAATAGATATATATGTCATTTTTGTAGTGGGTATGTAGTAGTGAATCCATTTTTGAAGGGGAAGATGTAATTTTGTAACAAAATCATACCATGGGATTCCAGATATACAATGCCTATTAATTATTTAATTTCTTAATATTATTAATATAAATTTAAATTTAAATATTTACCAATCAAAAAAAAAAAATCAATTATACTTTTATTTGAAACATCCTTTATAGATATGATTAAATATCAAGTGGAATGGAGCTTGTTGAAATAAATGTAGACTAATAGCATAAAATTATGAGATAAATTTTAAAATAATTATATCCAATCATTCACATGTGTCATATGATATATGTTCATATTGTTTATGGTGAAAATGGATAACAATAATAACGATATTGAAAGGCTAAATAAATTCAACCACAAAACCCTAGCCTAACAACAACAAAGATCCACCATAACATATGAAGATTACCTAAGATAATGCAAATCAAATGAAATCACAAAGATTATACCATCACATGTCCAATAGGGTTTGGATCTCCATTCTTCCTATCTCCATTGATCTTGTTTGATATATTTGCTCTCAGATTTTATGTGCACAAGAGCTCAATAAAGAACGGAATGTGGTTGCAAGTAGGATCGTAGTGTAGTCAAGTGCATAAAATTTATTAGCCAGGGTTGATAATGAAGGAAGTATCCTCTTATATAGAAGACACTATATGAAATAGAGGGATAAGATTGAGAGGTGTAAAAGGAGGTTGGCTATGGTTAGAGGGTAGGTAAAGGAAATAATAAAATAATGAAAGAGGTAGATAGTGTATGAATTAAGAGATGAATGACATGTGTCATGGGTAGAAAAGGCTAATGAATTAATTAAATAAATAAAGATTTATTTAATTAATAGAAGAAGTGGGATCAATTAAATAAATAAGATATTTATTTAATTTAGGAAAAGGATAATTTAAATAAATAAATGTATTTATTTAAATGAGAAATAAGGCTAGAAGAGGATAAATGAATTAATTAAATAAATAAAGATTTATTTAATTAATAGAAGAATTAAGCTTAGATAATTAAATAAATAAAATGAACTGACAATTTTGGGTGTCTACATTTTGCCCCTCTTTGAGACAATGCGGCCTGTCACGTTGTTTCAAAGAAGATAAGATGAACTGATACAGAGTTGCCCTAGGATGGGAATGATATGCCCCCTCGAGAGATTGGATGAAAATGTCTGAAAAGATTGCAGACAATCTCTCGATAAGAAAGAACGGCTAGAATGGACTGACCGGATAAAGTGACAAAGTCACGGGATAAAGAAGACTGACTCGGGAGACGAGGGCTAGGGCTAGGGTAGTCTATAAGATAGACCATGGGGGAAATACATCCTCATTGTCATCTACACATCCATGAGAGCAGAGTGCAGAGCGAAAATAGAGCAGCAGTAGTCAGCAGCGATGGCCTTTGTTCACAGATTCGACCACGTTCGTTGATTTCATAGGCCAGCAGAGGCAGGAGAGTCGGTAAGTACTGCAAAACCTCCTTGTACTTTGATGCATTTATTGTTGTCATTAATGCATGGTAGATAGGGCAATAAATACGCTTTAGGTTAGGGTCCAAAAATGTCAAAAAACGTCCAGGCGCGTCTGCGTTGGTGCCATGCGCGTCTATGCTCGTGAGGCGCATCTGTGTTGGTGTCAGCGCGTCTATGATGGAAAACGTGTCTGTGCCAAATGCGGCCGCATTTGTGATGTGTAGGCGCGTTTATGCCAAGAAGGCACATCTATGTCGCCCAGGCGCGTCTGTGCAGAGCATAGGCACGTCTATGTCTTTCAAGCGCGTTTGTGTAAAATAGGCGCATCTGTGCAGTCTTCAAGCGCATTTATGTCAGGTAAGCGCGTTTGTGTCCAAAAATGTGAATTTGTGTCTTCTAGGTCAAATCGGCAGTTCTGTGATGAACATATGTTGTCGATTGGATAAGCTGTTGAGAGGATACACTCAAGCAGGTCCTCTAGGAAAGACTAGGATAGCAAATAGGGCTAGAATTGACAATTCTGTGATAGAACATACGTTGCCAATTAGGAAACTACTCAAGAGGATTCACTCAAGCATAGGCCCTAAGATAGGATAGATCAAGGCACTTTGTGATGAACAGTGAGTACCAAGATATAGTACTTTGTGATGAACAGGAGTACTAAAATATGAGCAGCACTTTGTGATGAACAGTGAATGCAAATGTGAGCAGCACTTTGTGATAAACAGGGAGTGCAAATGTGAGCAGCACTTTGTGATGAACAATGAGTGCCAAACACGTAGTACTTTGTGATGAACAGGGAGTACCACTAGGATAAATAGCAACACTTTGTGATGAATAGGGAGTGTCACTAGGATAGATAACCATATGCACTTATATAAAAAGTAGCACTTTGTGATGAACATTGAATGCCACAATGACTGACATGATTGATTTGCTTGACTGTAGGAGTATTTGCCTATGTTGGAGTCACGGGAGAGATTCTCGTCGACGCAGAGATTGCGACCTGAGCTGACCGTCGAGGAGTGAGTTGCTATTGAGGCTATGGGATTGAGACATATTCTGTATGTGCCTGAGTTTCGGGCGAACATGGGACTGCTGACTGCACTGGCGGAGAGGTGGCACTCCGAGACTTATACGTTTCATTTGCCGATGGGTGAGATGACAGTCACCCTTGAGGATGTATACAGGATTCTGCGGATACAATCGATGGGGAGCTGATTCCGTACGATCGAGACGGAGATAGGGATGCCCTGAGACGAGTGTTCCAGGACCCAGGACTAGAGATGAGGGCTGGACATGTGGCTTGGGACACCATGACTACTACAGGATTGGTGCTGTCAGCAGTGATAGGAGGAGCGATCAGTGGGTTCCTGTGTCCTGATAGAGCGACACGAGGGTTGGCTGTGGGCTGGGGAGGTGCACTGGAGACACTGGTGACACAGCACACCAGATATGCTCGGGGACCGTGTGTGCTAGCACACCTGTATTATGAGCTGCATCAGTTTGTGTACCACGGGTCAGTGGGATTGGGCTGCGGGGTGACATTGTTACAGGTGTGGGCCTATGAGCATCTGCTAGTGACAAGACCGATACATTTCAGAGGCAGAGGTCATGGGCGCAGTTTTGTACACTTGTACGACATGATCACCTCGCAGCCACGGATTGGCAGGTTAGAGCACTGGCGCCGGGTGATTGATGATATTGACATGGTCATATGGAGGCCATACCTGGGATGTGAGCAGTGGGAGCACGATGCTGTAAAGCTTCCCTACACCTTCCGAAGCAGGTACCTGATTGGGCGGATGCCCTATGTGCTGGAGAGGCAGTTAGTGGACAGGGTGGGCAGGCAGTTCGGCAGGATCCAGCGGATGTCGCGGGGTTCAGGCATGTATGCATGGACTGTCAGGGATCAGACGCAGTTTGGGCCCCTATTATCATATGATCAGGCTATGACACAGCTAGTAGAGATGATGCCCCTATCCTGGGACATGTGGCCAAAGATCGAGGATGCCGACATGGATGTCGAGTACACAACATACTGGGCGGAGCATCCATTCCCACGCCTGACGGATCCAGGGGAGTTACTAGATGGAGATGGTGGTGGGGATGGTGATGATGACGAAGATGATGGGGGCAGAGGCCGACGGAGCAGGAGGGGTGCAGTTGGAGAGAGGAGGGTGGCGCTACGGAGGGAGGGTGGAGAGGACACAGGGGCTCGGGTGGTGAGGGGTCGCGGTGGATTACCGCTACAGGTGCCAGCAGCACAGGGTCCCAGACAGGTGCAGGTACAGGGACAGGTACAGAGACAAATATAGGGATAGGCACCAGTACAGGCACAGGCACAGGAGCAGGCACCCGTACAGGGGGAGCCACAGGGGGCTGAGGCAGAGGAGGATGAGTTGATGGAGCTGAGGGAGATCTGCTAGGGACAAGCAGATGAGATCCAGGAGCTGGAAAGAGAGAGGGATAGGCTCAGGAGGCAACTCAAAGATACTGAGCGGGAGCAGGATCAGGCCATTCAGCGCTACACAAAGGCTGAGACAGCACTGAGGGCTGGGAGGCAGGCAGCAGAGGACACAGGGGCCGGATATGCCTACGTCCTGCGGGCAGGGGAGGAGATCGGTTACTTGCGGGATCTCTATTATGGTGCGGTGCCAGCTGATCAGCAGGCGAGGAGCTTCCATAGACCGTCGTGGACAGCGACAGCTACGGGAGGGAGCTGGAGGAGATAGGCATCTAGTGGTGGGGTTATGGGTCCTCCACCACCACCAGATAGAGGGGACAGGAGGGATGATCCTGGGGCGGGTCCTTCGGGGGCTCAGATTCTGTCGAGGCCAGGCGGCTCTGAGGGAGGGAGTTCATCATAGCCATAGAGGGCTCCCTATGTATCAGTATTGTACCATTTTTGTATGATGATGTAGACACCTGCAGGTGATTTTGTAGCCATATGTATTTTGACATCATTGTATCATGACACTTATGATTATATATATGAGATGATTCATCTTTGCGGCAGCTATATGCATGTGTACCTATGTGATGTATGTTTCTATGTGATGCTTATGATATGGATGCAAATATGTATATGATGCAATGCAATATATTTTTTTGTTCTTTTATGTTTTATATGTGTATGCATGATGCAAATGTGAATGTATGTAATGCAAATGTAAATTGTGCTAACATGTGTTGTGTGCAGGATGTGATGCAATTGTGATATCTATATGTATGTATGGAATGCTTATATGTGGTAATGCAGGTGCAACTACATGAAATGCAAGTGTTTTTGGTGTGTCATTATACTCAGTCATGTGATAGCAGGCTACGCGGACTCAAGAAGGATGATGGAAGTCAATCAAGAAAGGGGGATGGAAGATAGAAGATATGAAAGTGAAAGAGCTTCTTGTGCGTTATCATCATTGAGCTTTATTATGGCAAGTAGGTTATGACAATCGAGGCATATGTTCGACCCAGAAAGTCATTGTACCTGTTTGCATGGAGATAAGACAGTCACAAACAAGGAATGCCCCAGTTCACACTAGACTCATAGTGTCCTCATATCCTTGGACAAGTCATAGCATTACTAAGAGACAATCCACAAACAGCAAATAAAAATAGGTGACGATACCCCATCCTCACCTTTCTAGTCAAAGACATCCTGGAGATAAAATCTCTAGTCAGAGACATCCCGGAAAAGCTAAAAGACATGTCACCAAAAGATAAAATCAAAAGAAAACCAAGACTCGACACCAACATCCACTGTAGTCCTCAAGTTTAGTGTCTCTTGTCACTTGTATAAGTCTTATTTGATTGTGGTCACAATGTTTACTTTCACAAAAAGGATAGATAGCACTGAACCATAATGTTGTTTGAGTCTGTTGAAAGATTTGATTTGTTGAAGTCCATTGTTGCTACTATCTCATTTGAAACTAACTGAATCCATGAAACTGATACTTTATTGCGGAGAAGATGAAACTTTATTGCGGATCTGTGATGCAAATGTTGCTTTATTGCGGATTGTGTGCTGATAGACTTAAGGAAGCTGGAAGAAACTGTACTCCTCGAAACATGTGATGTTCTCAGTTCCACACCCATCACTAGTCGAAGGATTTGCCTTAGCCATAGATAGGAGCTGATTTATTATGGATTGAAACAAGCGAAAAGGAATGTTTATTATGAATGGCGAACCAATCTTAGGTAGATCAATAACAAGCCATGATGGGAACGGGTAAGTTTATTATGGATGAATTGGTTGTGAGTGTGTGCAAAGTGAAAAGATGAAAGTGAATCCTAAAGGAGGGAGGAGCAATGTCTCTACGCATGGCGCTGGTAACCCAGTTTTCACCATGGTACTTGCCCAGGGCGCCACCGAAGTGGTTTTCACCGTTGGACGAAATTATTTCTCTTTACTTTTTTCGATTTTTCAATGTTTTTTTTGTGTCACAAGGCCCCTATTTGCAGGTTTTCACCAAGTAACGATTTTTTTTGTTTTATAATTTTATTTTTTTTTGTATTTTTGAAATTTTTGATTTTTTTTGTATTTTTGAAATTTTTGATTTTTTGTATTTTTGAATTGGGATACTCTGAAGAGCTATGTGTAAAACCTGCGAAGGTGCATGCTTTTGATAGGATCCTCCAAAGGTTCACCCTTTGTGGTTGAGAGCTGATATGCACCAGATCCATAAGCTGATATGCACCAGATCCATATGCTGTTGTGATGATGTAAGGACCAAGCCAGTTTGGTTCGAATTTTCCCTTCTTCTCTCTGTCTTGCTGATTTTTAAGATTTTCTCTGAGAACCAAGTCACCTACCTCAAATGTGCGAGGCTTGACTTTATGATTGTAATTGTATTGTTCCTTGACTGAATGATATGTAGCTCGAGTGATTGTCTTCCTTGATGAAGGAACTGAGATAGAATTACTAGTGTGTGGACTACACAGGCCCGTATGCGTGTCACCTGAAGAAGTTTGGGCATCCCTGATAACAAAGTCCTTCGAGGAAGCTCCATTAAAGGTCCATGATGTATCACCAGAAGGGAATGGATGTGTGGAACAAGTGGATGAGTTATGAAGGCTTATGATTGTGAAAAGAAGTGAAAGTAGGATAGCATGATGGAGACTTAGGATCAACAAGTATGGTTTTTGACTTAAAATTGTAGAACTTTTGCCCCCAGTTATTTTGATATTAGGGGAGATCAACTCTTGCTCTTTTTGCTTCATAGGATTTTTATCCTTGACTTTGATTTTTTTAGAGTCCAATAGCTTTTGATTTTGATGTGGACTGAAGGACTTTTCTTTAGTTTTGACTTGTAGATTTTTCTTTTCAAAGCCTGATTCTTGATCCCCAATGACTAAGGGCTTTTGTGATTCTTGTTGATCCAAGTTTGGGAGAGGAGTGGAGATGGAATGAGTGGATGAAATGGTAAAGCTATGTGAGTTCTCAAGAGGGCTGGCGATACACTCAATAAATTCTTCGTTGGAACCACTCTTACGACTATTGATATCAAGAGATGCTTGCACCACTAGAGGAGTTTTGCATTCAGACTTAGTAGCCACAACACTAGGTAGTTCATACCCAATTCCTTGCAAATTATTTATAGATTGTTCTTGTTGACTGAATACCTTAGGAGAGAGTGGGAGTTGATCAACGTGAAAGATATACTCACCACATCTCGGGTCTTTAATCTTGAATTTTTCTTTGAGCTCTGCTTGTTTGGATGTAGAAGCTTTCAATGATTTTGGATCCACATATGCCGATGAAGGAATAGGTTCTCTATTAACTGGGATTGTTATTTCTGATCTAGGTCGCAGATTGTTGCAATATATGAACGGATTTGGGTCATCTTTGATGGTCACTTCAACTCCATTGTGTGGAAACTTGATGCATCGATGATATGTTGATGGTACTACCCTCATTTCATGAATTCAAGGACGTCCTAGTAATATATTGTATGTGAGATCCAGGTCTAGGACTTGACAAACCACATCCTTTGTAACTGGCCCAACTCTGAGAGGTAAGGTGATTGTGCCTTTGGATGAACGCTCTTCATCATCATATGCTTTGATAGTAATTTTGTTTGTAGAATTCACAGCTTTATCAGAATATCCCAATTGTTTAATAGTGCTCAATGTACAAATGTTCAGACCAGCTCCTCCATCTATCAGGACTCGTTTTATTCGATGTTTGTGTATGAAGGCTTCAATGTGTAAAGGTGCATTATGTGGTTGACTGACGGAGGCGTCATCGGCTTCTGTGAATGTAAGAGAGTGTGGAATGGAAAGGTATCCCACCATGGCTTGAAACTGGTCCACGTTCAGATCAGTAGGAACAGAAGTGTCTCTCAAGATTTTGTCAAGAATGGCTTTATGTGTGGGGGATATGAGTAAGAGCTCAAGGATGGAGATGAGCGCGGGTGTCTTCCCTAACTGTTCTAAAAGGTCATACTCAAGTTTGGTTGATGAGGAAGTGGTGTTCTTGGTTGGAGCACCTTGCAAAGTGATTTTACCTCGGCGGGTTGTGACATTACATTTAGAGGTAGGTTCGGAAGAAGATCCAACGCCTTTTAGGACAATCTTGGGTCTCCGGGTAGAATTCTCAAGGTTTTTGTCCTTGATGATAATGGTAGAGACGTAATTGTCCATCGAAATGTAATTAATAGTTGAATCATAGTTATAGGTTGCTCTGGTATAATTGGTTTGGTCATTTGTGGCTTTAGCTTCTCCCTTGTCATGCTTTGGGAATGGTTCCTTAAACATCTCATGTTCTTGATTGGATGAGTGTCCCTCAATCTCAATGTCACCTCTATCAATGAGATCTTGTATGATGTTCTTTAGTCGATGACAATTTCCTGTCTTATGACCCTTGCTCTTATGAAATTCACAATACTCATCATCATTCCACCAATTTGGTTTAACCTTTGGTTCATATGGAGGAAAATCTGGAATTGTGATTACCTTGTTTGCCACTAGCTTTTTGAAAACTGACTCAAGTGGTTCTCCCAATGGGGTGTACTTCCTTCATGATCTGGAAGTTGTTTGAGTATTCACTTGGTTGTTTGTAGAGCTTGATCCCGAAAAAATGAATTTGGGTCGCACTGTGTTGGCATCAACAACACCATCATTGACTGTGTTCTTGTTTTTATTCCAAAATCTTGGCTTGTCTTTTCCTTTAAAGTCATCTTTGTTTTCCTTGAATATCTTAATGACTCCTTGTTCAATTAGGACCTTCTCTGTTGCTAAGCCTTTTTCAATGACGTCCTTGAAGGTGGACAAACAAGCTTTTCTTAGGTCATAACCAATGTCTTTGTTAACATTCTGGGTGAACATCTCCACCATTTGTTTTTGTGGAATTTCACAAGAGCATCTGTTGTCTAGATTCCTCCATCTTTGTAAAAATGATGCAAAAGACTCTCCCTCCCTTTGCTTAGTGTTGCACAAAGTAGTGACTGATATGTTTGTCTCTATGTTATAGGAGAAATGTTGAATAAATGCCTCTACTAGATCACCCCATGACTTAATACTAGGTGGGAGTTGGGAGAACCATTCCATAGCTTGATCACCTAAGCTTCGTGGGAATAATCTCATCAAATATGTCTCTTCTGCTGCTACCTCAATGCAAGCTGTGAAAAATTGTCTTATGTGTGACTTAGGATCCCCTTTTCCTCTATACTTATCAAATTTAGGCATCACAAAGTGTGTAGGAAAAGGAGGCATTGGAATGCTCTTGTCAAATGGATAAGGACATATGTCTCTCATTGTGTATGTTGGATTTGGTGTATTTATGTCCTCCATTTTCTTTTGTAAGTCCCTGATTTGTTGCTCCAAATTGCTCTTAGGTGGCGATCGACTTCTTGGACCATACCCATGCCTGAGGCACCAATTGCAGGAGGAGCATGTTGCATATATGGATAATATTGATCATACACATGTTCATATGGAGGAGGTCTATAATGATGCTGCGTATATGGACCACTTGGTATAGATTCATGTTGAGGAACGCCATATATATTTTGTCCCTGTATACCATACTCTATAGGCATGTCATGTTCTAATGTGTTGCCCCCAAATTTGACACGGGGTTTCCTTGTGTCCAAATTTTGAGCATGCCTTTGAATGTCCAATTGCTTTGGTGGTTGATCCTTAGCATTGATATTTGATTGAGCATATTTCTCTGCATAAGACTTCCATAATGGTCTGCGAAGGTGAGTATCATATGCTTGACCATGTGTATGTGGGACCTCTGGTTTTTGAAACAAAGATGATGGTGATTCAGGTACCATATGTGGTCCTCTATTTCCTCCACTATTAGGCCTCCTTTGATCCATGTTGGAGTGAGTTTGTTGCAAAGGTCGATTTTCCATTATTTGAGACATGTCAAAATCATGAGGTATCTTGGCTCTACTTTGTGCCATCATTTGTAAGAAGTATTGTCTATCCCTCCTCATTATTTCCTCAACCAATCGATTGAAATGGGGATTCATAATGGATTCTTCCACATCTGCTGAATGTATGGAAAAGTCCATATTGTCATTATGTGTAGCATTGTTGTTTGTAGTGTCCATGTTCTCAATATTTGGAATGTTTCTATAGGCATCCATGTCAGGTAATGTAGTATGATCAGAATTGAAAAAGATATCATTGTCATACTCATAAGAACTCATGTTTGCGGACTCTTGAGCCTCTTTAGTTTCTCTCCTAGATTTTTGAAGACAGGTTTCAACCATGAACTAGGTATTGACCGAGATGTGTGAGACTAGATGAAAAATGGAAAAAAGTATTGAAGACCAAGAAATGGATGGAATGTAAATGAATTTGAAGTGTACTTGCAATGTCCAAAGTGTAAGACCAAGTATGTATGTAGTAGAGTAGGTGTGGCTTCCAAAGAGAGGATAGTTTCTCTTGATGAGGTAAGTTGACCTTAACTCTAAGTAAGACCAAATGAGACCCAAAGGTGATAGACCTTGATGAGGGACCACTTAGCAAAATGTTGTTGTATGTAGTGTGTTGACAAAGTATGATGAGGACAAGCAAGTGACCTTTTGACTCAAGTTTAGACTAATGTGAATGTAATGTAAGGTGTAAAGCAATGATAGACTTTGTGAGACCCAAAGACAGGTTGAATGCTAGATGAACCCTGGAGAAATGACCTAGGAAGCTCAAGAATTCTGAAACTGACTGTGTTTGTTTGCTGGACTGTAAAAGTTTTTCAATTTTGAACACAGACGCGCCTGTATACTTCACAGACACGATTTCCTGACACAGATGTGGTTCTGTTTAACACAGACATGATTCTAATATTTTTGTAAAATACACTATTGATTCTGGAGACACAGACGCATTTTTGCTCTTCACAGACGCGGTTATACAACACAAACGCTATTATGTCAGACACAGACGCGTTTCTGCAAAATTTGTGCAATTTTTTCCAATCTGTGAGGTTGTTTTGTTGTGACCAAATCTGACTGTTTGACTGTTTTTCGTGACAAGAGGACACAGTGTTGATGAAGACCCAATGTTTGCAAGTGTCTAGACTCAAAATGACTCCAAGAAAAGTGTGTTGTTTGATGTAAAATTGTTTTGCATACACTTGAAGACACAAAAGACACAATGTTTTGTTGTTTGGTCTTGAATGTTTGAATGTTTAACATAAGTCAAGCACAATTCTTATGGCTGGCCAAGACAATACTTGTTGATCCCACATGGGGTTTTACCCCCGAGGCTACGCTATTCAGAGCGGATACTTAGATGCTTGACCTCACTGGCTCCACCCTAGGCACTCACTTCTCGAGTCAGCCAAGCATCAGTCCCAACGAAAACTCCCCGTGGCGAACTTTGTATCTCTACTAAGAACCGTATGTGTGTGGGCCGCTACCAGAGGTCCGACCTCCTGCCCCAACAACTAGAAGGATTTGGGCTTCTAAAACAAAAAGGTGCTAGTAAGGGCATCCGCTCGTGTGGCCATACATGCGGCACTTTCAGCTCTATAAATACAGAAGGCTCCCAGCCGGTAGGGGTTACGCCCTACAACTGATCAAATAAATTTGATCAAACGGGTTTATGGGGAGACATAGTGTCGGTATGAACTAATCAGCACACGTTATCCATAGTTTTAACCATGAATACAATTGTTTATAGTGGTTCGGAAGAGGTGGGTTTTCCTCGCTACAACTTGGGTCGTTCTCTTCTCACTAGTAGTCCTAATGACCACACGAGAAGACAGACCCTCTAAAGATTAAACAAAAAGAGCCTATTGCTCAAGACACAAAAAACAATGATTCAATTTTAGTGCACCAATTGAAGTGTTTGCTAGTCTATGAAAACAAGGCACACAATAAAAATCCAAAAACCCTTGCCAAGGACTTGCAACAAAGAGTTGTTAGTAGTTTGGATTGTTTGAAATAATCACCCCTTCCTGCAAGCACACAAGTTAGGTAAATTTTAGATCCAAAAGACTTTGTGAAAATAGGGACCTTCAACCAAACGATTTTGCTTTCAAGACAAGCTGCACCAATTTCGTTAGATCTGAAAATGTTAGCTCGAAATAAACCAGATCTGAAACCCTAAATGCAAAAACCCAAAACTAAATCAATAACTCAAAATTTGAAATCGGTGCACACAGACGCGATTACCCTCGACACAGACGCGACTTCGTGACGCAGACGCGGTTCTGTGAGACACAGACGTGGCTCCAGAATGCAGACGCGACCTCTGGACACAGACGCAGATAAAAACACCGCAGACGTGACTAAGGAACTCAAACGCTATTTCCGGAACCTGCAAAAATAAAATACTGCCAATAACACAGACGCGATTCCAGATGTCGCAGACGCGCTAGAAAATCAAAAACGCGATCCGAAAGTACGCAGACGCAAGAATATCAAAATGCTATCAAAAACGTCAGATCTGCAACTTCAAAATACAAAATCTGCAACAAGGATGTTAAATGCAAAAAGAGACAAGAGTCCCACCGGGCGTGCCAAAATGTTTATGGTGAAAATGGATAACAATAATAATGATATTGAAAGGCTAAATGAATTCAACCACAAAACCCTAGCCTAACAACAACAAAGATCCACCATAACATATGAAGATTACCTAAGACAATGCAAATCAAATGAAATCACAAAGATTATACCATCACATGTCCAATAGGGTTTGGATCTCCATTCTTCCTATCTCCATTGATCTTGTTTGATATATTTGCTCTCAGATTTTATGTGCACAAGAGCTCAATAAAGAACGGAATGTGGTTGCAAGTAGGATCATAGTGTAGTCAAGTGCATAAAATTTATTAGCCAGGGTTGATAATGAAGGAAGTATCCTCTTATATAGAAGACACTATATGAAATGGAGGGATAAGATTGAGAGGTGTAAAAGGAGGTCGGCTATGATTAGAGGGTAGGTAAAGGAAATAATAAAATAATGAAAGGGGTAGGTAGTGTATGAATTAAGAGATGAATGACATGTGTCATGGGTAGAAAAGGCTAATGAATTAATTAAATAAATAAAGATTTATTTAATTAATAGAAGAAGTGGGATCAATTAAATAAATAAGATATTTATTTAATTTAGGAAAAGGATAATTTAAATAAATAAATGTATTTATTTAAATGAGAAATAAGGCTAGAAGAGGATAAATGAATTAATTAAATAAATAAAGATTTATTTAATTAATAGAAGAATTAAGCTTAGATAATTAAATAAATAAAATATTTATCTAATTAGACTGGACAATTTTGGGTGTCTACACATATGATTAGCAAATTTGAAATTATGATTTAAATTATATAATTTCAAGTATGGCATTTTATTTGCAAAGCATTGTAGGAGTTGTATTATATTTGTCTTGTAGTTTTTAGACTTTATATTCAATTCTCTATAAGATACAAATTGGGTTTGTATCACGTAGTAGTTATTTTTGTCTTACCCATTTTATTGCATTGTCATGTGTTCAATTATAATTCGAATTTAAGATCTTGTTTTATGCAATACATTTTTATTACAATTTGATTTTATACAAAAATTTACACACACACATATGTGGGTATGTGTGTATGTGTGTGTGAATATGTATATGTGTGTGTGTGTGTGTGTGTGTGTGTGTGTGTGTGTGTGTGTGTGTTGATTGTGTTAAACATCAATTCAATAGAAATGTTGCAACACTATAATTTCATGTCGCAACACCTAAAGGTTTGCACAACTTATCATAATATTTTACAAAGTTTTGAAATATTATGTGTATACTTATATGTAACTCATGTGTCTAAATTGAGAAAATTATTGCAAGTGTTTTTTATTGAGTAATAAGACACATTTATATGAAAAAAATTATAATCTCTTTATTGAATAAACACCAATAAACTTTACTTCAAAAGTAGTTGTTATATTCAAATTAAAATAATGCAAATATTTGTCAAAGCTAAAACTCTAACAACAAATTAAAAACTCACATTTACAATACTAATTTATTGATTTTGGTTTGGTTCATGTGAATATTCAAATGTTCATTATTGTATGGTATTTGTTATTGAACATATATAGTCACATTGAATATTCATTGTAAAAAAAAAAATCTCATATAGAATACTTGTACATATAAGTAATTCTTTTGTATTGTGTCAAGATTATAACTATAATATTGTTCTTTTTTTCCAATTAGCAAATATGTTTTTGTTATCTTATTAATCCATGTGCTCTTTATCATTTTTGTATGTCTTAGTAGAAGCGATAAAAGGCTTTTAAATGCATCTATTTGGGTGAATAATGGACTCAACTATTGAATAGTTTATGTAGATATTTTTCAGGGCATTAAAATTGTCATCCATAGTAGAGATTTCATCATAGAACGAACAAAGAGATGGAAGATTTGGATCAAAATTTTGTAGATCTAGTAGGAAGTATTCACCATTATGAAGTGAATGCAAACATTAAGGAAAAGATGCAATGACATATGTGAATGCATGATCTATAGTGAAAAAAGATGTTTTAAGTAGCAAAATAGAACACTAGCACGAACCAAAATGAGAGACAATAGAGTTTAAATCTTCAATGTAAAACCACTATATGGTGGCATGTCCCTATTTAAAGGGAATGCATTTAAGTTTCAAAAACCATGCAAATGCACTCATTGGCACACACCTAACAAAGGTAACATTAATATTCAAAATCAACAATAATAATGATATTCCCATTGTCCATATTGATGCTTAAAATGTTTCTAGATTTAACTTCATTAAAAAATTGATGATATTTAAAATCAATTATAAGCATGTGTCTTATAAGATATAACATAAAATCAAGGATCAAATCTATAATTTGGAGCACACACCTTGTGAAGGGAAATTAAAGACAAAGGCTAAAAGTCAAAAATCATAATTCTTCATAAGCCATATGAACATGAAAGAATATTTGGCATGTCAAATTCAATCTAAATTTCACACTGATGGGTGCATGTTGTTGGAGTAAATATTTTTTACACATGTTTACTTAAGATAGCTTAGTCACCACATGGAACTCTTATTTAATACTATCAATGTTAGTTATCTTAGGTGTCATTCTAAATAGAGATGAGTCATAGAGCATCATGCATTTAATTTTGTATCAAGGTAGTTGTACCTACCTCATCATCTCTTGCATATATAAGCAAGCCTATTATACACTTGTAAATTTCAACATCTTTGTATATCATTTCCTAGTGAAATATTTCTCCCTTTTTGTGGAAGTTGTTTGCAGTTGAGATCCTAGCCGGGAAGTCTCTCTCCAACATGGTATCAAAGCCTTTTTATTTGCATTTGTTTCCACTTGAGACCCTTCACAAGCCTTGTTGAGATCTTGGGAATTTGTAGATTGGCGATATATTTGTGTTATTTCATTTGGTGCCACCCAATCTCTTACATATTTCACTCTTAGTTAATTGCATCAGTATTTTTCTAGTTTGTTCATGGACTTGCATCATCGATTCCTTATGATATTTGAGACTACATGTATATTATTATTAATTTATTTTTGGAGATTTTTTTACATCATTTTCTGCATAGTTCCAATTTGTCACTTTCTTCTTTGATTGGGCATGTACTCGATTTGATTGTGGCATCATCATCTTGTTGAATATCCAAGCAACCGAGAGGGGGGGTGAATCAGTTGACAACTTAAACAATTTCTTCAATGCTTTCACACATTTGGAATAACCAATAGAATTAATTAAAGCAAATATAACATGAAAACAAATACACAACACATCACACAATGAACACCAGATATGACATAGAAAACCCAAGAAGGGAAAAACCACAAAGAATGTTAGTTATCGATATAAAACATTGGTTAATGTGATTTTTACAAAGGGTGGTTCACTACCAAAATTCTCACTACCCATAAAAGGCTCTCTGCCAAAGAAATAAAGAAAGAAAGAAAGGTAATCCACTACTGTAACACACACTCCTAGCCTGGGAGTCTCGCTCCAACATGGTATCAAAGCCTTTTGATTTGCGTTTGTTTCCTCTTGATAGCCTTCACAAGCCTTGTTGAGATCTTGGGAATTTGTAGATTGGCAATATATTTGTGTCATTCCATTTGGTGCCACCCAATCTCTTACATGTTTCACTCTTAGTTAATTGCATCAGTATTTTTCCAGTTTGTTCATGGACCTACATCATTGATTCCTTGTGATATTTGAAACTATGTATATTATTATTATTTTGTTTTTGGAGCTTGTTCTACATCATTTTCTACATAGTTCCATTTTGTCACTTTCTTCTTTGATTGGGCATGTACCCAATTTGATTGTGGCATCATCATCTTGTTGAATATCCAGGCAACTGAGGGGGGGGTGGGGGTGAATCAGTTGACAACTTAAACAATTTCTTCAATGCTTTCACACATTTGTAATAACCAACAGAATTAATTAAAGCAGATATAACATGAAAACACATACAAACAACACATCACACAATGAACACCAGATATGACATAGAAAACCTAAGAAGGGAAAAACCATGAAGAATGTTAGTTCTCAATATAAAACATTGGTTAAGGTGATTTTTACAAAGGGTGGATCACTACTATAATTCTCACTACCCATAAAAAGGCTCACTGCCAAAGAAATAAAGAAAGAAAGAAAGGTAATCAACTACTATAACACACACTGCAAAATCGAAACTATTTTTGAAGCCTCAACACCAACACACTTCACACATCATCAACAATTTGATCCTTCCTTTTCAATATTGCATATCTTGAATAAAAATGCCACACTTTTTCCACACTAACTCATTCAGATCATCCTCATATATACTGTCTTCTGGAAAACATAATCTTCTAAGTCGGCTAAGACAAAGATCTAAAATAGGTAAACACTAAACATTCTCATGGTGGGAAGGAATGAGAAGTAGACTATACAACAACACACATCATCAGTCAAATCAACATGTTACATTCATCACAAATTTTGGACCCAAATCATGATTCACACACTACACCAATGTCGCTACTCGTCCTCAAATTTCGGACTTAATTCAGAGCCAAAATAGCACTACCCAAAACAACAAAAATGGGAATGAAACTAGGATACACATGAATGCAATTGATCAACACCATATCCAAATCTGGATCATCATCAACTCAATCAATCCACGTTGAATATCAACTAAAGCACATCTTCTGATGGGGCACTAAAGATTCCAGGAACACATCTACTGAATTACCAACACCAAAACCAAGTGTTGACATCAATGACAACCATTATGTTGAAATCAATGACAACCAATCATAATCATCAACATCACATTTGCAACACATATTTCATGGACAAGGAGACACATGAGTAGTTTACAAAGATACCCTTTTCATTCTTCATGCTTCCATCTTTCATAGCATATCCTGAATGGGAAGCATACCTACATATGTACATGGTTTTGTTTCTTCTTAAGAGGAGACAAGTGGGTTGTAAGCATTGGATCTTGTTTTGTCTTCAACACTTATCATTCTTGTATGTGATTATTTATTATTGGGGGGATACAAAGTCTCTCACATTTCCTCCTATGCAGGGGCTACTGATTCGATTCCCATGATGGATGTAGTTCTTGGGGGGTATTGATATGAGACCTCCATACATCACATGATCTATCACCTGTACATATTTTTCATATCACTTTTTTGGAGAGGAGTTTTGTCCCATGAGGTTTTCTCCTTTTATCTATTTGTAAGAGATTATTTGCATGATTAGTTGTACATGAGTACCTAAATTTGCCTAGTAGTCAGGACCCATATTGCATCTACATATTAGTTTTGCATTATATTTTTTCTTCCTAAGTTGCACTTAAGGGGGGGTGTTGGAGTAAATATTATTCACACATGTTAAGTTTACTTAGGATAGGTTAATTGTCATATGGAACTCTCATTTAATATTGTTCATGTTAGTTATCTTAGGTGTGATTCTAGATAGAGATAAGTCATAGATCATTATGTAATATCAGTCTCTTAGAGAATCATGCATTTAATTTTTTATTCAGGTATTTATACTTACCTCATCATCCCTTGCCTATATAAGCAAGGCTATTGTACATTTGTAAATCTCAACATCTTAATATATCATTTCCTGGTGAAATATTTATCTTTTTGTGGAAGTTGTTGCAGTTGTGATCTTGGCTTGGGAGCCTCACTCCAACACATGCATATATAAAGGAAGATTTAAGTAAAAAAATATGTGGAGTGTGCATCTTTGAAGGCAAATCAAAGATTGAATTCACATATATATGTGCATGCCTTATATGGTAAAATAGGTGTTTCAAGAAAGTCGTGAAATCTTTCATATAGGTATGTGCCTAAGTATGAAGGTTGACTCTGTTGAACACTATTAGATGCTAAGAGGGGGGGGGGGGGGGTGGTGAATCAACATATACTAAAACTTAATCAGATTTAACCTTTTTACTTATCATTCATTCCATATACCTTATGCATGAAAGTAAACAATTGAATCCAATAAAGAAACCACACAAGAACACCAAGATTTTTACATGAAAAACCCAAACTGCGAAAAACCATAGTGAGAATTATATCACTATATGATAATCAGATTACAATTTTTAGGCCAAAGGCCAAGGAAATCACTACCTCTGAGATGAGTTACAAAGCTAAGGCACACAACCTTAGGGAAATATACAAAAAGGGACTTTCAAACATTGAAGATCACTTCTTTAGGGCAAGATACAATACTTCTGATAGAAATTGTCTTCATCACTACTCTGAAACACTTTTGGACCATTATACTACTTCACATACTCTTTGCACAACACATATAACTTAAATATCACTTTCCACAATGATTCACATCAATTAGGTTGCCTTAATTAGATATTATATGCAAATACAAAATAAACGACCAAAAACAAACTCCAATGCAATACGGAAGGCAAAATGAGACGTGAGAGGCATCACACCATGTTGACACACCTTATTGTCCATCCTAAATCATTGCCCATATGTCCACACACAACCACACAGGCCAAAACATTATAGGTTAGGTGCAAAAGATAAAGTGATTAAGGTACACCAATACAATTAACACCTATTATGATGCGGATCACAAAAGATGCAAGCAGATGCCCAAGATGACATCACCAAACATCCACAAATGTTGAAAAATTGAACCGCACCACTAGAATACTAGTAGACATAGGAATGTAATGCAATCCTATACACTAACACCAAACACATTCACACATGATTAAACACCAACTGTAGATCCTAGAAATCAACACCAAAGCTTTGGAAATATTATGATACACCTTTATAAGCCTTCTGAAGCATCCACAAATGGATTCCACACATTTGCATGATCATATTGATATCCCATTATAACTAAACTATATCAGACCACAACTGAACTGAGAAATTTAACCAAGTTGCACATCTAGATCAACAAGTTTGACATCAATGACAAAAAGAGCTCATATTTGCAACATTCTCCCCCTTTGTCATTGATGGAAACACTTGTGCCAATCCCAAAATATCTTCCCCTCTTACATCAAAGACAAATGGCTTCTTCTTACAACAAAATGAATACTCTACACAACTCCCCCTATCTACAAGACCTCAAAAACTGAAAACCAAAATTGTTTCACAAGCTCATCTATATATGTACATGATCAAAATGTCCTACCAAAATCCATCTAAGCACTTTCCTAGGTAGGTTGCCCACTTTCCTAGGCTAGGGATATGATTTCTTTATACACTAATTTCAACTAAGCCCAAGTAGAATTCCAATCAACTCCTACAAAAACTAAGATGTTTTACTGACTTTCCATCTTCAACGAAAGATTCTCTACCTAATGCAGGAGCATCCCCAGTTCTTGTTAATCTTGCATCAACCCAAAAATATTTCCTTTTTGTTTTGCTTTCTATTTTGTAGTTTCAACATTTCATTTTGCATTTTCTGGAATTGGTTCACTGGATCTTAAGAAGTTGGATTTTTCTTGAGGACTTGATCATCTACCTTATTCCTAAACCGTGGAGCATTTGGATCATTTTTCGACAAGTTCTCGCTACTGGTTTTCGAGACAGTTTTTTTGGTATCGGTTGCTTGGACCTATTTGCATTTGTAATCTACTGGGATCTACAGGATCCCTTATGTAGTTTGTAGAGCCCTGAACGTTGATTCTGATGTTCCTTGGATTGTGGCCAACCTTCCCTTTGATCTACACTTCATCCTTTGGATTTTTCGGAGGAATTTCTTTGGCAAAGGTCGACCTTGTTGTATTTACACATTAGGTCTTGTTCTTCGGCATTTAATCCCTTTTTGGGCCAACCGGATACCCTTGGATCATATAAATAATTGTAATTGAGCATTATAATGTAGAGATAGGTTAAGATATAGAACATAGAAGGTAGATCTTAAGATTTGAGGTCCTGGTTGTTACCGATTGATTGTAAACAGTTTTGCATTACCTCCATCATGTCCTCGTGTTTCCATTGTGTTTGCTCTTGCTGACTGGTCCAGATTGATCTCTTTGAGGTCCCTCCTAACCGGTGATTGCACCAAGTGGTATCAAAGCGAACTTTCATTCCAAAGATTGCGTTGTCCTGAAAATTTTGTTGTAGTGTGGCCGACTATCGATCTGACCCTTAGTTGCAGAGGACTAGCATGAAGAGGAAATAGGAATGGTGGAGCGCGTGGGAATGTAGACCCTGTTGTGATGGAAATTTTGTAAGGAATTTCAGCCCAATTGGAAGCCGTTGAGACAACCCAGAGAAGAGGCTGACATATCAAAGATGTGAGTGAAGATGAAGAAGAAGAAGCCCCGACAGAACAAGTAAACCCACCAGCGATTGATCTGGATGAAGAGAGTTTTTTGAGGGTTTTGAGTAGGGCGAATATTAAACCTCATTTTACCCCATTGGAATATGATGGAAAGTTGGATTCAGATGAATTGATGGATTGGATCTAGAAGATGGAGAAATATTTTGATTTTGAGAACAATGCAAAAGAAAGAAAGGTGAAATATGTCTATACCTAATTGAAAGGTCATGCATCTCTTTGGTGGGAGCATTTGTAAGTTGATAGACAGAGAAGAGGTAAAGAGAAGATCAAGACATGGGATTGAATGGTTGCTAAATTGAAATAAGAATTTATGCCAACTGATTATCAGGTGAATTTGTTCCGGAAGTTGCAGAATTTGAGGCAAAAGGAATCTAGTGTGAAGGAGTACACCAAAGCATTTTAGAAGTTGAATATCATATCTAGAAATATTGATGATGAAGTTTAACAAGATGCAAGATATTTGAATGGATTGTGGATGTCTATACAAGATGAACTCAGTTTGATCAAATTACAGAGTGTTGAAGAAGCTTACCAGTATGCCCTGAAAGTAGAAGAGAAGCTAAACAAAAGACATGAGCAAAGGTAGAGAGGTAGAGGTGGAAGGTTTTTTGGAGGAATATTTCAAGGAGGAAGAGGATACATCAGAGGTAGAGGAACCTATACAGATCTGAAAAAGGACAAGGAAGTGAACAAAGAAGGTAATTCATACCAGAAAGATGATAGAAATTTCTACCGGAGGAAAGAACCGGATGGCTACCAGAATGAGAATTTTGGAAAAGATGACAGAAGACAAGACAATAGAGTTTTTAAAGGAACTTGCTATAAATGTGGAGGAGAAGGACATCATGCTTTCAAATCTAAGAAGATAGAGAATATCGGAAGAACAATAGTGGTGGAAGAAAACCCCATCGGATCAGCTAATAAATCGGAAGATGGATAATTGTTGATGATGAGGAGAGCTTTGTGTCATACTAGAGGAGATGAAGAGCCCTTGCAGAGGAAGAATTTATTCAAGACCGGATGTAAGTTATCCAGTAAGTGTTGTAAAGTTGTTATTGATAGTGGTAGTTCAGATAATCTTGTTTCAGAAGAGATGGTGAATAAGTTAAATTTAGAAATATTTAAACACCCTAAGCCTTATCAGATAGCGTGGATTCAGGATAATCATAAGTTGTTGGTAAGTGAGCAATGTTTGGTAAAATTGAAAATTGGGAATTATCATGATGAAGTCTTGTGTGATATTATTCCTATAGATATTTTTTACCTTTTGTTGGGTAGACTTTGGTAGTTTGGTAGACATGCAATACATGATGGGAGAAAGAACACGTACACTATTGTGGCCAATGGGATGGAGCAAACCCTGTTGTCCTTGGAGGAGACTTTGAAGAGTGAAGTCTGTATGAATGCTAGAATCTATTTGGTGGATGGAAGGAAACTCCTAGATGGAATGAGACATGAGAATGTGTGTTTTGCCTTAGTTCCTAAGAAGACTGAGAACCTAGAGCATGAAGAAGAACAACCAGAAGAGATAAAAGAGTTGCTGACAGAGTACGAAGACATCATTTCAGATAATGTGCCTAATGGATTACCGCCTGTGAGAATTATCAGTCATTGCATGGACATGATTCCCAGAGCTAGTTTGCTTAACAAAGTTGGACACCGGATGACACTAACAAAGAATGAAGAGTTGAATATACAAGTGCAGGAGCTGTTGAAGAAAGGTTTGATCAGAGAAAGTCTAAGTCCTTTTGTAGTACCAATAGTATTAGCACCTAAGAAGAATGGAGAATGCAGGATGTGTACCGATTTGAGAGCAATAAACAAGATCACAATTAAGTACCGGTTTCCATTGCCTAGGATGGATGGCATAATGGAGTGTTTGAGTGGAGCCAAATAATTTTCAAAGATAGAATTGAAGAGTGGATATCATCAGATTAAAATGAGAGAAGGAGATGACTGGAAGACAACATTCAAGACAAATGAAGGATTGTATGAGTGGTTGGTGATGCCTTTTGGATTGACTAATGCACTGAGTACTTTCATGAGGTTGATGAATGAGGTATTGAAGAAATTCTTGGGTAAGTTTGTTATTGTATATTTGGATGACATTTTGATTTTCAGTAAGACAAAAGAGGAGCATTTGTTGTATTTAAGACAAGTTTTGTAGAGGTTGAGAGAAGAAAAGTTGTTGATAAATCTTAAGAAGTGTACTTTCATGAAGGACGAGTTAGTCTATTTGGGATTAGTGATATCTAAGGATGGTTTGAAGATGGACCCTAAGAAAATAAAAGCAATTGTTGAGTGGCCTACACCGGAAAGCATTGGAGAGGTAAGATCATTTCATGAATTGGCTAGTTTCTACCAGAAGTTTATCAGAAATTTCAGTTAAGTTTGTAACCCTATGACTGAGACAATGAGGGGAGATATGAAGGAATTCAAGTGGACCATCAGAGCAAACAAAAGTTTTGAATTTCTGAAGAGGAAGGTGACTGAGAAGCCTGTGTTAGCTTTACCAGATTTCAACAAAGTATTTAAAGTGGATTGTGATGCGAGTGGAACAACAATAGAAGCAGTCTTGAGTTGGGAAGGAAGATAAGTAGCTTATTTTAGTGAGAAATTGAATGATGCTCGGAGGAGATATTCAGTGTATGATCAAGAATTTTATGCCATATTTCAAGCCTTGAAGAAGTGGAGATATTACCTGTTGCCTAAGGAGTTTGTGTTGTATACGGATCATCAAGATTTGCAGTATTTGAACAGTTAGAGTAAGTCAAATCAGAGACATATGAGATGGGTAGAATTTTTGCAGAGTTACACCTTTGTGTTGAAGCATATAAGTGGTAAATCTAACAAAGTTGTTGATGCCTTGAGTAGAAGAAGGAATTTTCTGATAGAGATGAGAGTGACAATATTAGGATTTGAGGAATTGAAGACCTTGTATGATGATGACCCATATTTTGTAGAACCTTGGAGAGCATGTAGAGAACTGGTTACGGTAGATAGAATCAAGTGGCTGGATTACTTCATTTAGGATGGGATGTTGTTCAAAGGAGTTCAGTTGTGCATACCTAAGAGTTCTATGAGGGAGAATCTGATAAAGGAGAAACATGGTGGAGGATTAGCTAGACACTTTGGTTTTGATAAAACAGTAGCATTGGTGAGTGAGCATTACTTTTGGCCCCAGATTCATAAGGATGTTAGGAAATATGTGCAAAGTTGTAGAGTTTGTCAAGTTGCAAAGGGTAGTAGTTAGAATGTGGGATTCTTTAAACCTTTGACAGTACCAGAGAGACCTTGGAAGATATAAGCATGGATTTCATATTTGGATTGCCCAAAACACAAAGAGGGAATGATTCTATATTTATGGTAGTGGATAGATTCTCGAAGACGACTCATTTCATACCTTGTAAGAAGGCATCAGATGCAGTCCATATAGCTGACCTATTTTTCAAGGAAGTGATAAGATTGCATGGATTACCTAAGAGCACAGTTTCAGATAGAGATACAAAGTTTGTTGGTTATTTTTGGAGAAGACTTTGGAAGAAGATGAAGACATATTTGAAGTTCAGTTCTGCTTTTCACCTGCAAACTGATGGACAAATAGAAGTAGTTAACCAGAGCTTGGGAAATTTGTTAAGATGCTTAGTTGGAGACAAAACCAGAAGTTGCGATTTGATTCTTGCACAAGCAAAGTTTGCCTACAATAATTCAGTAAACAGGAGCACTGGAAGGATACCTTCTAAGATTGTTACCAGAACACACCCTAGAGGTATATCAGAATTAAGAGATATTAGCAGTGAAGACCAAAGAAATTTAGAAGCAGAAGAATTTGCAGATCACATAAAGGACTTACATATTCGAGTTAAACAACATTTGAAGGACATGAACAACAAGTATAAGGAGAAAGAAGATGAGAAGAGGAAACATAAGGAATTTGAGGTTGGTGATGAAGTGATGGTGTATCTTGGAAAAAAAAGATTCCTGGTTGGAACTTATAACAAGTTGCAGATGAGGAAGTTTGGACCTTGCAAGATTTTGAGAAAGTTCGGTTCTGGAAATGCATATGAAGTGGAGTTATCGAATAGTCTGAGTATTTCACTTGTATTTAACATTGCAAATCTACATCAATATCATGAACCAAAATTCAGTGAGGACAGTATTACAAACTTGGAAAAATAGTTACCCCGGAAGGAACCGGATTAGATTGAAGACATTTTGGATAGTCGGATTGGGCGTAGTACCTAGAGCAGTCAATATAAGGAGTATCTTGTAAAGTAGAAAGGCAAACCAGTTGAAGATTCATCTTGGATTTCTCAGGCAGAGGTAGACCGCCTTGGTTTTCTACCGACCCTAGAAAAGTGAGAGACTCACTTTTTCGACAACCCCAGATGTCTAATGCAAGGGCATCCCCGGTTCTTGACAATCTTGCATCAACCAAAATCTATTTCCTTTTTGTTTTGCAGTTTCAGCATTTCATTCTACATTTTTTGGAATTGTCTCATCGGATCTTAAGAAGTTGGATTTTGCTTGAGAACTTGATTATCTACCTTATTCCTAAATTGCAGAGCATTTGGATCATTTTACGACAAGTTATCACTACCGTTTTCTGAGACAGTTTTTTTGGTATTGGTTGCCTGGACCTATTTGCATTTGTAATCTATCGGGATCTACCGGATGCCTTTCGTAGCTTGCGGAGCCCTGAACGTTGATTTCAATGTTCCTTGGTGTGTGGCCGACCTTCCCTTTTATCTATACTTCATCCTTTGGATTTTCTGGAGGACTTTCTTTGGCAGAGGTTGACCTTGTTGTTTTTACACATTAGGTCTTGTTCTTCGGCATTTTATCCCTTTTTGGGCCGACTAGATCCCCTTGGATTGTATAAATCATTGTAATTGAGTATTATAATGTAGTAAAAAGTTAAGATATAGAACATAGAAGATAGATCTTAAGGTTTGAGGTCCCAGTTGTGACTTGTTCTATAATTAAGCATGTTTTAGAAGGCCAGTGAGTTAACCCAGTTGTTACTGGTTGATTGTAAATAGTTTTTCATGATATAATTCATTCAGTTCTGCATTACCTCCATCATATTCTTGTGTTTTCGTTGTATTTACTCTTGTTGACCGGTTTGGATTGATCTCTTTGAGTTCCCTCCTAATTGGTTACTGCACCACTACCTCATCCTAATTATCCAACTCCTTTACCAATTTACTTAGCGCCTAAGAGTCTTCAAGAATTTCCACTATACTAGTTGTAAAGTGAAAAATTGAACCCTGGTGACTCCCCACCTAGGAGAGAGAAAGGAGGTCACTAGGACGATTTTCACTTGGGGGAAAATTTACATTCAAAAGAGGGGCTTGAATCCACTAGATCCAAATCCAAGGGAAACAAGGATGTGAATTCCAAGTGGATTGCAAGGGTTGAAGTGTGATTTGCCCTCTTTTGTAATAGATATGTTGACTTGTTGACTATGTGGAACAAAGAAAGAAATTAAGTAAAATGAGGAGCCACCAGTTTGGGATCATTCTGTAACTTTGGATCTGAGCTAATTAGATTGATACAAATTTTCCCTACGAATTTGGAGAAAAGTTGTCAGGACCATGGCGACAGTGTAGATGGTCCTCCATAAAATCTGCGAAACATAAAGGGTTCTTTTGTCTCTGCAAATGAGCCCAAACCTTCAATTACAGCTGCACACCTGCAACCTACACACAAAAAAGAGGGGAAGAAGGGTTGTGGATAGGGGTATGCCTTAGTCAAACCTCGGTTGAAGAATCAACCTTGTAAGAAAGTAATTGCAAATGCTTGAACTTAAACAATGGAAATGTATACGTTGTAGATCTGCAACTTGTTGATGATGATTGCTTTGCTTCTTGAATGTAATCACAAGTGTTGCATGAAATGACATGTAACATGACAAAAACCTAACACACACATGCTTGCCAATGAATGAACTATAATATTGCTCCAATGGATAAATGAAGAAGACTTGAATGCTTGAATGCTTGATCCTGTAGACTTTTGCCTATGCTTGCTTATGATCCTTCCTACTCTATGCAAATGAGAAAGCCAACTCCCTTTTATACATGCCTCAAAAGATTAATTAATCTCCCCAAAGGCCGATATTGGGGAGATTTGGGATCCCGAAGTGTAGATAGCTTTGGGGGACCTATCTTGGGGCCACCATAAGAGGGTGGGACAGGGGCACCACGCCCCTATCCTGCCCTATCTTGGGGCCCGGACAGGGTCTTGAGGCTATCTCAGGGCTCAAACAGGAAAGGGTCAAGGGATGAAAATGCAGAAAGAGGTCCTGGTCAGAAAGGAGGGTATCGTCACTAAGGTGAGGACTTCGAATGTGGTTAAAATTGCAGGAGGCACAATTTTATGACACTACACTAGTGACATGTATGTCAACTATATCTTTCAACCTATACAAGTCTTTATCTACTCCTTTTGATGCATTAGTAGATTTAGTTTTGCATATATAATCTTTACCTTTACCCTCTATTTGCCATCACCATCATTCTTCAAGTCTACTGTATTAGTTACCTGTATAATCTGTGCTTCAAAATTATTGTTGATTTTGTATGTCTTATGTGGACTCAGGCCATCAGTGGAAGAACTTATATATATTGACCACACTATCTACACTCTTCTGAAAAATTGATATGCTCTCCTGCAACTGGTTGTGTGCATATGCATAATTATTCACCAGATCACCTAACCTTTTCTCTATCATCTTCTTCTCTGAATCTACCAAAATTGTTGCTTCCAAGTTAGAAGCATAGTCCTTCAACCCACTTAGAAAAGTCTAAAATTGCTCTTCTTAACTAAGAGACTCATCAATGTTCACCTCTGAAAGTTTCTCATGGAGAAACTTCACTATGTTATTTATCAATTTAATACAATCCACCTTAGAAATAATATATTTCTTCCTTGGTGTGGGGTGGAGAACATCACCCAAATGTAGCATATGAAGGGTGACAACTTATTTAAGTCCATCTTACCCTGTGTTATTAGTACCTAAAACACTTTGATATTATAACAGGTTCAAACTTCATTTGCAATTAATAATTCTAATCTAGAATCTTTGAATAGTCCAAAATATTTTCCCACTGACATTCTTCTAATCTCCTTCTCCTTCTCCTTTACCAGATTCATTTGTTCGTTCTTCAGACTATCTTTCTTCTGTCTTTTCTTCTTCAGCATTCACCTTCTTAGTTTCCTCTTTCCTTTCATTCTCTTCAACATAATCCTAAATCTCCATTGCCACATTGTTTACATCTTGTCCTACATCTACACAATCACCTGGAACACTTTCTACTTTTTGCTCTTCTCTTTTATCTTCGAAAACAACCATACTACTAGTTTATCCTGGGCTAGTTCCTATGTTTGTCTTCTCCTTTGGAGAAGACAAAGTAACCTTTAATTATTCCACAACCTCCATGGCTTCATTTTCAGTCTATTTTGTTATTCTTTTATTATCCTCTCCATCTCCTCCCATGATTAAATTCACTCTTTCTTTCATTTGGAATCTTGTATTTAAGGCATATTTAATTTTTGTCCTTTCTTCTTTTGATAGCGGACTAGTTACCATATCCAGTGCTTGAGTCCCTATATTTGACTCCTTCATCACTATAGCCTTTCTCTTCATATTTGTTACCTCATTATTTGGTTTGAGCCAAAGAATGTACATTTAATTTTATTTTCCTCTTTCGGTTTAATCCGTCTTTAATCAATGCCACTTTTGTTCCTTATATTTCACCTTTTCTGTCCCATTGAACCTACTGGTTGAACCTGCGAGTTGGTTCAAGGTTCAACTGGTCCTCTTGCACGGGTCGCGACTTTGTAATGTTATTCAACGAGCAAGTGTGAATGTGTTAGTTCGGTCTTGAACTTGAACTTTGAACCATTTGCAAATCGGTTCAAGGTTTAAGGTCTTCTTTTATGTTTGTTAAGGGTCTTCGCTTGTTTCTGGTGTTGTGTTCAGCCGCAAGTTGAGAGTTCTTTTGTTTTTCCTTGAATCGAACTTGAACCATTGAACTCCTTGCAAGTTGGTTCAAAGTTCAAAAGTTCATTCCAAGTTTGGCCCCAAGGACATTAATAATACTAAAGGTGGCGCGGAAAAAGGAATATTCTTGGCATCTTATAATTTATAATTCTAAATTTGGAAAGAAATCATGAAAACATAAAGCATTTGTGAGGAGTTGATGTGTAATTAAGAAAGTTGTCAGGTTCCCATCAAATCATTGGTTATCTCACACGTTTGACTGAATTATTAAGAGGCGTGTGTAGATGATACTCATATGTTTTTCGTTTCTTAACATGTGAATTCTTAAAATTGTTGAAGTAGTAGCTGCTATTGTTGAAGGAGCCAAAGAGGCCGAAGGTAATTTCAGCTCCATTCTTCCGAGGGTTTCACAGATTTCATGGTGGTAACAGGTGAGTTTTGATAATTTCCCTCCGGTGTGTTATTAGCTCAGAAGGTCAGTCAGTGTAGGAGAAATCTTTTGTTTTGGAATAGAATTATATCTAGTTTAGGAATTGTCTGATTAATGTAAAAGTGGCCACAATGAGGTCGACTCTTCCAAAACTTGGTTGCACATCATGCCTGGTTAGTATACTTCCAGAGTTGAGTGACACCTCTTTGGCCCAGGTTGACTTGGGGGATTTCTTAGAGAGAGCTAAAAACCCTGGGGCAGATTTAATGATGGAGAGGATAGGTAGTGTTTATGGTGAAAATGGATAAACAATGTTGAAAGACTAAATGAATTCAACCACAAAACCCTAGCCTAACAACAACAAAGATCCACCATAACATATGAAGATTACCTAAGACAATGCAAATCGAATGAAATCACAAAGATTGTACCATCACATGTCCAATAGGGTTTTGGATCTCCATTCTTCCTATCTCCATTGATCTTGCTTGATATATTTGCTCTCAGATTTTATGTGTGCACAAGAGCTCAACAAAGAACAAAAATGTGGTTGCAAGTAGGATCGCATATGAAAGTGCAAAGCGTAGTCGGGGCTGAATGCATAGTGAGGGTAATTAATTGATTAGGATGAATAGATTGATTAGTTAGGGTTGATAATGAAGGAAGCATCTTCTTATATAGAAGACACTATAAGAAATGGAAGGATAAGATTGAGAGGTGTAAAAGATAAATGGTCGGCTATGATTAGAGGGTAGGTAGAAGAAATAAGAAAATAATGAGAGGGTAGGTAGTGTATGAATTAAGAGATGAATGACATGTGTCATAGGTAGAAAAGGTTAATGAATTAATTAAATAAATAAAGATTTATTTAATTAATAGAAGAAATGAGATTAATTAAATAAATAAAATATTTATTTAATTTAGGAAAAGGATAATTTAAATAAATAAATGTATTTATTTAAATGAGAAATAAGGCTAGAAGAGGATAAATGAATTAATTAAATAAATAAAGATTTATTTAATTAATAGAAGAATTAGGCTTAAAATAATTAAATAAATAAAATATTTATTTAATTAGACTAGACAATTTTAGGTGTCTACATTTTGCCCCTCTTTGAGACAATGCAGTTTGTCGCGTTGTTTCAAAGAAGATAAGATGAACTGATACAAAGTTGCCCCAAGATGGGAATGATATGCCCCCTCGAGAGATTGGATGAAAATGTCTGAAAAGATCGCAGACAATCTCTTGATAATAAAGAAAGGCTAGAATGAACTGACCGGATAAAGTGACAGAGTCACGAGATAATGAAGACTGACTCGGGAAATGAGGGCTAGGGATAGGGCTAGGGTAGTCTATAAAATAGACCATGAGGGGAGTACATCCTCATTGTCATCCACACATCCAAGAGATCAGAGTGCAGAGGGAGAATTGAGCAGCAACAGTCAACAGTGATGGCATTGGTGCATAGATGTGATCACGTTCGCTGATTTCAGAGGCCACCAGATGCAGGAGAGCCGGTAAGTACCACAAAACCTCTTTGTACTTTGTCGCAATAAATGTTGTCATAAATGCATGCTAGGTAGGGTAATATGTGCATTTTAGATATGTTTAGAAAAAATGTCAAGAGAGGTAAAAACGTCTGTGCCAGATGTGAGTGCGTCTGTGTTGTGCAGACACGTTTGTGCAGTATGTAAGCGCGTTTATGTCATGAAGGCGCGTTTATGTCTTCAAGGTCAAATTGGCAGTTCTGTGATGAACATACGCTATAGATTGGATAAGCTGTTGAGAGGATACACTCAAGCAGGTCCTCTAGGGAAGACTAGGATAGATCACGACACTTTGTGATGAACAGTGAGTACCAAGACAAAGTACTTTGTGATGAACAGGGAGTACTAAAAAAAAGAGCAGCACTTTGTGATGAACAGTGAGTGCAAATGTGAGCAACACTTTGTGATGAACAGTGAGTGCAAAAGTGAGCAGCACTTTGTGATGAACAGGGAGTGTAAAAACACGTAGTACTTTATGATGAACAGGGAGTACCACTAGGATAAAATAGCAACACTTTGTGATGAACAGTGAGTGTCACTAGGATAAATAGCAACACTTTGTGATGAACAGTGAGTGTCACTTGGACTGACATGATTGATTTGCTTGACTGCAGGAGTACTTACCTATGTTGGAGTCACGAGAGAGATTCCCATCGACTCAGAGGTTACGACCAGAGTTGACATTCGAGGATAGGGCTTCCATTGAGGTTATGGGTCTGAGATATATTCTGTATGTGCCTGAGTTTTGGGCGAACATGGGATTATTGACTGTTTTAGCTAAGAGATGGCACTCAGAGACTTGTAGTTTTCATTTGCCGATGGGTGAGATGATAGTCACCTTAGAGGATGCATACATGATACTGAGGATACCGATCGATGGGGAGTTGATACCCTATGATCGAGGTGGAGACAGGGATGCCCTGAGATGAGTGTTTCAGGATCCAGGACTAGAGATGAGGGTGGACATGTGGCTTGGGATACCATGACATAGACAGGATTAGCGCTACCAACAGTGTTGGCAGGAGTGATCAGTGGGACACTGTGTCTGGATAGGGTGACACGAGGGTCGGTTGTGTAGCCATATGTATTTTGACATCATTGTATCATGACACTTATGATTTTGAGATAGATATATGAGATGATTCATCCTTGCGGAAGCTATATGCATGTGTACCTATGTGATGTTTATGTTTCATGATGTATGTTTCTATGTGATGGTTATGATATGGATGCAAATATATACATGATGAAATGCAATATTTTTGTTCTTTTATGTTTTATATGTTATGCCAATGCAAATGTGAATGTATGAAATGAAGATGAATATGATAATGCAAATAATTATTTACATGATGAAAATGTGAAATGTTCTAATATGTATTGTGTGCAAGATATGATGCAATTGTGATATCCATATGTATGTATGAAATGCTAACATGTGATAATGCAGGTGCAACTACATGAAATGTAAATGTTTTTGGTGTGTCATTATACTCAGTCATGTGATAGTAGGCTACACGGACTCAAGAAGGACGATGGAGGTCAATCAAGAAATGGGGATGGAAGATAGAAGATATGAAAGTGAAAAGAGCTTCTTGTGCGTTGTCATCATTGAGCTTTATTATGGTAAGTAGGTTATGACAATCGAGGCATATGTTTGACCCAGAAAGTCATTGTACTTGTTTGCATGGAGATAAGATAGCCGCAAACAAGGAATGCCCCAGTTCATTCTAGGCTCTCAGTGTCCTCATATCCTTAGACAAGTCATAGCATTACGAAGAGACAATCCACAGATAGCAAAAGAAAAATAGGTGACGATACCCCATCCTCGCCTTTCTAGTCAAAGACATCCTGGAGATAGAATCTCTAGTCAAAGACATCCTGGAAAAGCTAAAAGACATGTCACCCAAAAGATAAAATCAAAAGAAAACCAAGACTTGACACCAACATCCACTGTAGTCCTCAAGTTTAGTGTCTCTTGTCACTTGTATAAGTCTATTTGATTGTGGTCACAATGTTTACTTTCACAGAAAGGATAGATCGCACTGAACCATAATGTTGTCTGAGTCTGTTGAAAGATTTGATTTGTTGAAGCCCATTGTTGTTGCTGTGTCTCATTTGAAACTGACTAAATCCATGAAATTGATACTTTATTGTGGAGAAGGCAGAACTTTATTGCGGATCGGTGATGCAGATGTTGCTTTATTGCGGATTGTGCGCATATAGACTGAAGAAAAACTGGAAGAAACTGTACTCCTCGAAACATGTGATGTTCTTAGTTCCACACCCATTACTAGACATAGGATTAGCCTTAGCCACAGATAGGAGTTGATTTATTATGAATGGAAAGAGGTGAAAAGGAAGGATTATTATGAATGGCTAACCAATCTTAGGTAGATCAATAACAAGCCATGATGGGAATGGGTAAGTTTATTATGGATGGATAGGTTGTGAGTGTGTGCAAAGTGAAGGGATGAAATGGAATCCTGAAGGAGGGAGGAGCAATGTCTCTACGCATGGCGCTGGTGACCCAGTTTTCACCATGGTACTTGCCGAGGGCGCCACCGAAGTGGTTTTCACTATTGGACGAAAATATTTTTTCTGTTTTCCAATTTTTTTTGTGTCACAAGGCACCTGTTTGCAAGGTTTTCACCAAGTAACATTTTTTTTTTTAATGATTTTTTTGTCTTTTTTGATATATTTTGATTTTTTTGTATTTTTGAATTTTTTGATTTTTTTTTTTGTATTTTTGAATTAGGATACTCTGAAGAGCTATGTGTAAAACCTGCGAAGGTGCATGTTGTTGATAAGATCCTCCAAAGGTTCACCCTCTGTGGTTGAGAGCTGATATGCACCGGATCCATATGCTACTGTGATGATGTAAGAACCAAGCCAGTTTGGTTCGAACTTGCCCTTCTTCTCTCTGTCTTGTTGATTTTTAGGATTTTCTCTGAGAACTAAGTCACCTACCTCAAATGTGTGAGGCCTGACCTTATGATTGTAGCTGCATTGTTCCTTGACTGAATGATGTGTAGCTTGAGTGTCTGTCTTCCTTGATAAAGGAACTGAGGTAGAATTACTAGTGTGGACTACGTAGGCCTGTATGCGTGTCACCTAAAGAAGTTTGGGCATCCCTGACAACAAAGTCACTTGAGGAAGCTCCATTAAAGGTCCATGATGTATCGCCAGAAGGGAAAGGATGTGTGGGACAAGTGGATGAGTGATGAAGGCTTGTGATTGTGAAAAGAAGTGAAAGTAGGATAGCATGATGGAGACTTAGAATCAACAAGTGTGCTTTTTGACTTAAATTTTTAGAACTTTTGCCCCCAGTTATTTTGATATTAGGGGAGATCAACTCTTGTTCTTTTTCTTTCATAGGATTTTTATCCTTGAATTTGATTTTTGCAGAGTCCAATAGCTTTTGATTTTGATTTGAACTAAAGTACTTTTCTTTATTTTTGACTTTTAGATTTTTCTTTTCAAAGCTTGATTTTTGATCCCCAATGAGTAAGGTCTTTTGTAATTCTTGTTGATCCAAGTCTGGAAGTGGAGTGGAAATGGAATGAGTAGATGAAATGGTAAGGCTATGTGAGTTCTCAAGAGGGCTGGCGATACGCTCAATAGATTCTTTATTGGAGCCACTCTTAGGACTATTAATATCAAGAGATGCTTGCACCCCTAGATGAGATTTGCATTCAGACTTAGTAGCCACAACACTAGGTGGTTCACACCTAATTCCTTGGCATTGCAAATTGTTTGTAGTTTGTTCTTGTCAACTGAATGTCTTAGCAGATAGTGGGAGTTGATCAACATGAAAGATATACTCACCACATCCCATGTCTTTAATCTTGAACTTTTCTTTGATCTCTGCTTGTTTTGATGGAGAAGCTTTCAAGGATTCCAGATCAAAATATGATGATGAAGGAATAGCTTATCGATTGACTGGGATTGTTATTTCTGATCTAGGTCGTAGATTGTTGCAATATATGAATGGATTTGGGTCAGCTTTGACGATCACTTCAACTCCATTATGAGGAAACTTGATACATCGATGATATGTAGATGGTACCGCGCTCATCTCATGAATCCATGGATGTCCTAGCAATATGTCGTATGTGAGATCGAGATCAAGGACTTGACAAACCACATCCTTTGTAACTGGTCCAACTCTGAGAGGCAAGGTGACTGTGCCTTTGGATGAACGCTCTTCATCATCATATGCCTTGATGGTAATTTTGTTTGTAGAATTCATAGCTTTATTAGAATATCCCAATTGTTTAATAGTGCTCAATGTACAAATGTTCAGACCTGCTCCTCCATCTATCGGGACTCGTTTTATTCAATGTTTGTGTATGAAGGTTTCAATGTGTAGTGGTGCATTATGTGGCTGACTTACGGAGGCGTCATCGGCTTCTGTGAATGTAAGGGAGTGTGGAATGGAAAGGTATCCCACCATGGCTTGAAACTGGTCCACGTTCAGATCAGTAGGAACAACAGTGTCTCTCAAGATTTTGTCAAGAATGGCTTTGTGTGCGGGGGATATGCGTAAGAGCTCGAGGATGGAGATAAGCGTGGGTGTCTTCCCTAACTGTTCTACAAGGTCATACTCAGGTTTAGTTGATGAGGAAGCGGTTTTTTTAGCTAGAGCACCTTACAAAGTGAATTTACCTCGACGAGTTGTAACATTGCATTTAGAGGTAGGTTCGGAAGAAGATCCAATGCCTTTTAGGACAATCTTGGGTCTTTGGGTAGAATTCTCAAGCGTTTTGTCCTTGATGATAATGGTAGAGACATAATTATCCATTGAAATTTGATTGATAGTTGAATCATAGTTATATGATGCTCTTGTATAGTTGGTTTGGTCATCTGTGGCTTTAGCTTTTCCCTTGTCATGTTTTGGGAATGGTTCCTTAAACATCTCATGTTCTTGATTGGATGAGTGTCCTTCAATCTCAATGTCACCTCTATCAATGAGATCTTGTATGATGTTCTTTAGTCGATGACAATTTCCTGTTTTATGACCCTTGCTCTTGTGAAATTCGCAATACTCATCATCATTCCACCAATTTGGTTTGACCTTTGGTTCATATGGAGGAAAATCTGGAACTGTGATTACTTTGTTTGCCACTAGCTTCTTGAAAGCTGACTCAAGTGGTTCTCCCAATGGGGTGTACTTTCTTCGTGATCTAGAAGTTGTTTGAGTATTCACTTGATTGTTTGTAGAGCTTGATCTCGAAAAAATGATTTTGGGTTGCACTATATTGGCATCAACAACACCATCATTGACTGTGTTCTTGTTTTTATTCCAAAATCTTGGCTTATCTTTTCCTTTAAAGTCATCTTTGTTTTCCTTGAATATCTTAATGACTCCTTGTTCAATTAGGACCTTTTCTATAGCTAAGCCTTTTTCAATGACGTCCTTGAAGGTGGACAAACAAGCTTTCCTTAGATCATAGCCAATGTCTTTGTTAACATTCTGGGTGAACATTTATACCATTTGTTTTTGTGGAATTTCACAAGAGCATCTGTTGGCTAGATTTCTCCATCTTTGTAAAAATGATGAAAAATCATAAAAAATTCATAGAAAATGAAAATATGCTCCAAAAATTTTGAATTTTGGATTGAGAGCTCCTGATACTTTGGTCAACCTGCAAAAAAAAATTGGTGCAAAATTTCCAAGCCGTTTGTGAGATATGATCAAATCTCTCCAAGATCTTGATTTTGTGTCCAAAACCCTAGCTGCACAAGGTTATTCTCCAAATTGTTTTACAAAACAGCAATATAGGGTTAGAAAAATCTACAAAAAACACAGATCTAATAAAAATCCATGTCCCACGGGGCATGCCAAAATGTTTATGGTGAAAATGGATAAAACAATGTTGAAAGGCTAAATGAATTCAACCACAAAACCCTAGCCTAACAACAACAAAGATCCACCATAACATATGAAGATTACCTAAGACAATGCAAATCAAATGAAATCACAAAGATTGTACCATCACATGTCCAATAGGGTTTGAATCTCCATTCTTCCTATGTCCATTGATCTTGCTTGATATATTTGCTCTCAGATTTTATGTGTGCACAAGAGCTCAACAAAGAACAGAAATGTGGTTGCAAGTAGGATCGCATATGAAAGTGCAAAGCATAGTCGGGGCTGAATGCATAGTGAGGGTAATTAATTGATTAGGATGCATAGATTGATTAGTTAGGGTTGATAATGAAGGAAGCATCTTCTTATATAGAAGACACTATAAGAAATGGAAGGATAAGATTGAGAGGTGTAAAAGATAAATGGTCGGCTATGATTAGAGGGTAGGTAGAAGAAATAAGAAAATAATGAGAGGGTAGGTAGTGTATGAATTAAGAGATGAATGACATGTGTCATAGGTAGAAAAAGGTTAATGAATTAATTAAATAAATAAAGATTTATTTAATTAATAGAAGAAATGAGATTAATTAAATAAATAAAATATTTATTTAATTTAGGAAAAGGATAATTTAAATAAATAAATGTATTTATTTAAATGAGAAATAAGGCTAGAAGAGGATAAATGAATTAATTAAATAAATAAAGATTTATTTAATTAATAGAAGAATTAGGCTTAAAATAATTAAATAAATAAAATATTTATTTAATTAGACTGGACAATTTTAGGTGTCTATAGGTAGAAGTGGCCTGATTGAAGCTGCTGCTTTCCCAACTGTCGCCCCTTGTCCAGATTTAGTAAAAGCATGTATGAATATATATGATGATGATAGTAGATGCATTAGAACCAACAGTGGCAAGCTGTTAGTGGAGATTAACAGAGAAACAATAATGGTTGCAATGAGAATCCCTCATAAGGTGCCATACGAGGACTAGTCAATTTGCACCTCATATGCATTTTTCTTTGAGAAGAAAAGCACATATAGAAGCGTTATTGCAAGGAATTGGCTTCTGAAGGTTCAAAAAGGGGGGTCCCGATTACCTAAGCCTCTTACTAGAGAACGTTTCATCACAAAGGTGTGAGATATTGTCATATTGTTAAATAGACTTAAAGGGAACTCACACTCATTCTATTGGGATGATTGGATGTACTTCTATATTAAGGTGTTATTAGCCGATGAGAAATACCTTGTCTGGGTGCAATTTGTCATTGAAAGGCTCCATGAGGGTTTGAGCAACTTTGTTGGAATGTCCAACTTCTACATGTCCTCATATTTATTCTATATATTGGCCTGTACCAGAGATTGGAAAGGATTGCATAATGAGCCTTGGGTAGACAACATGAAGGTTTATGACTATTACCCTTACCTACAACAACAGAAATATGCAGAGCAATTCACTAGATGGAATGATGTTTTCACATGAAGGCTTGCCTTTGAGCTGCAAGAAGATATGAATAAAAGAATGTCAGTCAAGGCCATGGAGCTGATTAGCATATATGGAAGCTATTTCATTCAGTTCCCCAAATTTACTTATATCCGAGTGGGCGGTTTTGAAGGCGAACCATTCAAATTACCCATATATGCCTTTGACAGTTATGTGCTTATTGAAGGAAGAAGACAGTTGGCCCACATTGATAAAAGGTTAGGGACAAAGGATAAATCTAGAGTTGTTTTCCCGATTGAGCTTGGTTATTACAGTTGTAAATCTGTATATGATGCCTTGAACCTAGAATTAGAGTTCAAGAAAATGAATTTGCAACCTTACATTGCTAGGCGAAAGTTTGATAGCAGGGGATATGTTGTAGAAAATCTGAATGTTGATGACCATTTCTTCCTTGAACCCCAGTTAGAAGATTACTGGGAAAACTGTGGCAATGAATTTGAAGTGAGGAGGAGATTATGGTCAAGGTTCACTTTACAACAGGTTATTACCATGAAGTTGCCCATTAATGTGTCTAGTGTACAAGAAGAAGAAGGGGAAGATGTTTTGGATCCCGAATTCAATGAGAGGGTTTAAGGACAACCAATTTCTGAAATTGACTAGGATAGAAGAGAAGAGGAAAATATTCAAGCTAAGTCCTTCAATATAATAATAAGAACATAAAAATGGCTAAGGGATTAAAAATTTAGAAAGGAGTCTATCATGACTCCCCATGAATTGACAGTTGGTCCACTTGCTACAACTCAAATTCCTACTTCCTCCTCTAACAAGATTGTTGATATTGCAAGTGACACAAGGCCAATTATTGGAGAAGTTCAATCCAAAAGATCAAAGAGGTCTCTACTGAGTTCTTCAACAGTTTGAGTTACTCACTCAAGGAGTAAAAAGAAGAACAGAGAACCAGTGGTGAATCAAATTGTTGTGGATTTAGATCTAGGTGAAGAAACTCAGGTAATGATCGATCAACAAGTGTTGAGGAACCCTCCAATGCAGGATATAGATGCAGGCAAAGAACCTAAAGAAGAGCCAAATCCAATGAGCACTATGGCTGTTGTCAACCTCCCTGATGCTCAAACACCTCTGCCGCCTAAAGAAACTTCCAGCACTTCTCAATGGCTTGGAGCTTCGATTGGGAAGAAACACAACATTGTTCCTCTTACAATTCCCATGGAGGATATGGTAAGAAAATGCCTTGGGAAAATATCTAAACTTAAGAGGCTCAAAATGCAGGCAATGGTGGAAGTTGATGATGAAACAGGTCATTGGATAGATGAAGTAGCTAAGCCCATCTTAGATAGAGATCCATAAAAGGCTACTAAGGATGATTTTACTGTGGAGAAGATTGACCTGGGAGTTGCCTTAAGGGCTATAGATGCTAAATATCTGGAATCCTCCACAAAGAGAATGATATCCAAGTCTTGGAAAGATGAGAATGACAAAAAGGAGGTGAAACAAGTTGTCACCCAGATGGCAGAGTACATCAACACCATACATCATCCGGGTCCTCAGCCCGTGACACAGATGGCATTGTCCTTTGACCCCAAATCACCGGTGAATCAGAAGTTGTTAGATCAAGTTCAGAGGAGCTGCATATTCGATGAGTGGCTTGATTCCATAGTACAACATGGTACGGACTACATTGCTAGCCTGGTCAAGGTATATGACAACGCCATAACTGTGAGTAAAGAGTTAGAACTGGAAGCTATTGCATGGGAAAAGGAAAGAACCAAATGGGTAGCGGTCTTGGAACAAATGAATGATGTGCAAAAAATTGGCTTTATGAAATTTCTAACTGAGAAGCCAGTAGAAAACCTAGATGACAACATGATGTATGTGTCAAATAAGAGTGTCGAATGGAGAAATTCTATCATTAAGCAAGGTCATGAAGAATCTGCCAAATTACTAAAAGGATTAAAGGAACTGATTGATACAATGTAGAAGAATCTAAAATGCATTGATAGACAACTCTTGAAGGAGGATGGACAAACAATTGAACCTGCGACAGATATGGCCAAGATCTTCAAAGAAAGAGTACAACTTGTTAAAGAGACAAAGTCTTTAACCACATACAACTTTTCTAAGGTGGCAAGGATATAATCGATGCTGACAGTCTTCTTTGATCACTTGGAAGCACATAAAGAAAAATTAATGCAGGTGAACATGGACAAGGAAGTTTGGAAGCAGTGCATCCTACACATTGGACTCCCGCACTATCAGGTTATCCTAAATTTTTCAGTAGCGCATCTGGAGTGGCGAAATGTGTGTAGTGTCACGACAAAGCAGGACAAATCAGTGACCACTTCTTCCACGATGGAGTCCTAGTCGGCTTATGGATGAGCTGTCATCCTATTTATGGCCTCTATCTATTTCAGTTTTATAGAGTTCAAACAGACAATTTCTTTTAACTCTAGGGTAGATTTTAAAAGTTTAGGGTTATTTTCAAACAAACTATTGGCCTGGGGGCTATAAATGTAATTAAGAAAGCTTTGTTTAAGGTCCGAAAAACTTTGATTTAGAGGGAACATACTTAATTTTATTTGGATTTCAGTATAGACATTTTTGGTACATGAATGAAATGATATTTTGATGCGATCTTCAAATCAGTGTGTTTGAAAGATATAGCAATATCTGTTGGGATGCATGCTTATGTGTGGAATACTTTATTTCATTACCAGTATTTTCTTAGTCTTTGAATTCATTGATTTTCTTTGGTTTAAAAAAAAAAGGTGCTATATTGTGGTTTAAATAATTCTGATCCCCCCTAACCTGTGAGGCATGAGTGAGAATCGATCAGCATTTATGCTACTTTGAGCATTTTGAGTGAAATAAGTTTTTATATTGAAAGGATATGTGCAAGAGTAAAGTTTGTGAGCTTTGCATTTATTGATAATAATCTTGTGGCGTTCTTTTGTGTTGACAAAAGAATGTGAAAGCCTTTCTCGCTTTCTGGTGAAAAGTGTTTGTTTCTGAGTTATCTGCATAAAAATTTATTGAACATCTTACGAGGAGCTGCACTCTTATGCAGAGGATGAACCTAAACTCGGTTCACCCAATTGTTGGTTCATTTGCTTTTTTATGAAGGGTATAAATGAGTCATCATTTTAAGAATATATAAAAATTAAAGAAAAGGGTAATCTGTTAACCAACAGATTTTTGGCGACTATGCTGGGGAGTCGAATATCAAGATTAGTTGTCTGGTTACAGGATACAAAGAATTGTCTTGTGAACTTTAAAAAGTCTATCCGGTTCTATTAAATTTTTTTGCATTGTGAACAGGCTGGAGCCAAGAAGATATACTAGGTCTCAGAGGCGTGAAGGAATAGTTGATTCTATTTTTCAAGAATTGCAAAACCTAAATTTTCAGTCATCCTTTTCACCTAAGAGATGAGCAAGGAGTAGGCCTCCTTCTCCATCCCCTTCATTTCCCGTGTCTTCCATTTGTCAATCCCTAACCTTGCATGGTGTTGCCTTACCCAGTATAATAAATCCAACACCTCTCAATATCATTATTCCAATGGCAACCAACAATCCTTGGGGGGTCGCAGTAGGTCCGTTGAATCTGGGTCTAAATTTGAATGCTTTACCTAAAGGAGTGAGGGATCATTTGCCTAAATTCAGTGGTGATGGGAAGGTCATAGTTGATGAAAATTTGAATGTATTTAATGTTGCATTTGGTGTAATAGTTGTACAGCATGAAGATGTTACAGTAAGGTTGTTTGTACAAACTTTAACTGGAACAACTGTAAATAGGTTTTATCATTTGCCAAATAGTGTAATAACAAATTGGCAAGATTTGAAAATTAGGTTTGAAGCTAGGTTCAAGGTAGCAAAGGACGAGCATTCTCTTTTGGCTCAATTAGCTCAATTAAAAAAAGAAATCCCTGAAACAATGAGTGATTTTGTGGCTAAATTTGATAAAATTGTTCATAAGATCCCTGCAAATCAGAAACCTTCAGATGATAACCTAAAATGTTTTTTTATAAATTATATGCCCTCAGAGATAAGTTTTTTGATTCACAGACAAAGAGTTGCAACTCTGAGTGATGTTAAAACACTTGTTGTTGAATTAGAGGATGACTTGATTACTGCGGGAAAATGGAAGAGAGAGATACAGGTGGCAAATTCTCAACCCTCTACCTCCTCAGACCCTGTAATTCAAAGACTTATGAATGATGTAATAACACTCAAAAGACAGTTACCCAAGGCTAGTATGTCTTATTCACAGCCTTATCAAGACATACCAAGGAGGATTACAAATCAGTCCATGGGAACTGGGAATAAAGCCTTACAATTACCTCCGGCTCAACAAAGATTAGCTATTGAAGCTCCATTTCATAAGGGGAATATGTGTGTCTTTCATCTCACTGATGATCATGATGGTAATTCTTGTCCAAAGATGGTGCGGTATGCACAAATGATGAATACAAGAAAGACCATAAGTGAACTTGGTCCAGAAGAAGAAGTCCATGGGCAACCTGGCGATTGTGGAATACACTTCCTGGAGTATTAATCAGATTTAGACAGAGGAGGTGATATATTGGTAGCACTCAGAGATCCTTCTTGTGCCATCCTCACTAGAGGTTAGCATCAATCTAAAAATATAGGTACCACAATCTCTCCCGAAATTGTAGCTAAAGGTAAGGAACCTTTGAACCAGAACTTGGAGAATGGTTCAAGGGTTCAAGAGGTTCAGATGTTGAAGCGTGCTGACCCAGATTCTTCTTTCGATATTATTGAATTTTGTAAGGCATCGAAGATTCAAATTTCTCCTGCTGAATATCTTAGGTTTAATCCTAAAGAATTAGAAAAATTGATTAAATATGTTCAAGGAGAGATCACTCAGTTACAATACACTATCTCACCATTGACTAACCTTGAGTCTTCACATGATGAAAAGGATACCAAGTCTATAGAGTTGTCTAGTACTATTCTAAAAACAATAGCTAATGAAACAATTGAATCGCCATTAGTACCTGACCAAAAGCCCGAGCCATTCTATGTGTCCTTATTTATCAATGGTTTCAAGCTTAATAATTGCATCATTGATTCTGGGGCTTTTGATAATATTATGACGTCTACAGTTGCAAAAGCGTTAGGCCTTTCACTCACTAAAACATTTGGTAAATGTTATTCAATGGATTCAAAGCAAATTCCTTTACTAGGTCAAATCAAAGACGCGCAGGTTGCTATGACAGTACATCCTAACAAGAGGGTGAAGTTGATTATTCTAGTTGTTGATATTCTCACAAGTTATGAAATGTTGTTAAGCAAGACCTTTTGTAAGGATTTGGGAGGAGAAATTAAAATGGATTGGTCAGAGGTGATGATTCCTATTGGTAAACAAAAATTTGCTCTTCAACCTGAACCAAAATCCAAGTACACCGTTTTTCCCTCTGATGACCCAAAATCACAAATATTGTATCATGAATTTGATTTTGGTAATTACATGCTTTTCTCTGATGATAAGAAATGTGCACCAGAAGATGTGGTGGACCCTATTATAGGCTTATGGGAGATGGAATTCGATGGTAGCTATGCATCAGCTGTATCTGGTGCTGGAGTGGTGCTCATTTTCCCATGAGGTGAAAAGATTCCTTTTTCTTTTAAACTAAAATTTAAGAACACTAATAACACTGCAAAATATGAGGCATTGTTGTTAGGAATAGAGAGAGCTAGGAAAAGGGAATCAAATTGTTGTGTGCCAAAGGTGATGCAGAATTGATTGTTAAACAGGTACGAGATCTCTTCTCAGTAAAGAATAAAAGGCTCAAACATTATAGGAACCGAGTTTGGGATGAGATTGAATATTTTGATGCTTTCTCAATTGAAGCAATTCCTAGAGACCAAAATTCTCGGGCAGATTCTTTATCAGCGTCGGCATCTCTGTTGCTCCCACATCTCAACTTTGGTACATATGTTTATAGGATTGAAGTTGTATATCGTCCTAATGTACCTAACAATTCAAATTTATGGCAAGTGTTTGGAAATAATAAACACATAAACCATTTTTTGCAAAATGTTGAAATGTTTGCCTCCTCTTTCTTTGAAGGATCTGAGAACAAATGTAATGAATTTTGTCCAAATTAAGGGGAAAGCCTTAAAAAGGAAGTTGTTCAATTGAATGGAAATCAAATTCTAAAAGGCCTTGTATCCTTAGAATGCCTCTTTGATCGCAATGACAGGTATGCTAAAGAAGATGTTTCTCAAATCGCTAACACATCAGGAGAATATGAAAACATTAATTTAGGTGATGAAAACAACCCAAAGATGGTTAATTTAGGCAGGTGCTACAATCCTAAGGAAAGACATTTGTTTGTTAAACTACTACAAAAGTATTTAGATGTTTTTGTTTGGTCTTATGAGGATTTGAAAGACTTAAAAAATGGTTAGTTTCAACATCATAATCTCCTTAAGCCTGGAGTAGCTCCTTTTAGACAAAAGTTAAGAAATTATAATCCCAAAGTTGCAGATGTTATTTTCAAAGAAATAGATAAGATTCTTTAGGCAAGGATTATTTGTCCTATTCATCATTCTACATGGGTGGCCAATATCATTCCGGTTTGCAAGAAGAATGGAGAAATAAGGATCTGTGTGGATTTTCAGAACTTGAATCGGGCTAGTTTAAAAGATAACTATCCATTGCCAGCGATGGATCATATTCTCCAAACTTTTGTCGGATCAGAGATGATGTCAATCCTTGATAATTTCTTTGGTTATAACCAGATAAGTGTAGCAAAAGAAGATAAGCATAAAATGACCTTCACCACCCCTTGGGGAACTTTTGCTTACAATCGAATGCCTTTCGACCTGATAAATACAGGAGCAAATTTTCAAAGGGAATGAACCTCTCATTTGGTCACCTCATCGGTAAGACTATAGTTATTTATCTTGACGATTTGACAGTTTTCTCTAAAAGAAGGAAAAATCACTTAAGAGATTGTGTTACAAAGATGCAGGGACCATGGTATTTCTCTCAACCCGAAGAAGTCAGTTTTCTACATTACAGAGGGAAAGTTACTAGGACATATAGTTTCATAAGGTGGTATCAAGATAGATCCTGATCGGGTAAAAGTCATTTAGTGGTTAAGTCTGCCATCAGATAGAAGTGGTGTCAAGTAATTCTTTGGGCAAGTGAGTTTCCTCAGGAGGATCATGCCAGACTTTGCTGAAATTACTAAACACATTGTAGGGATGATGAGTGAGAAGTAGATTTTCAAGTGGAAGGAAGAAGCAAAAAAAGATTTTGAAGAGGTAAAAGAAGTAATTTCTCATGCTCCGACATTAATAAATCTCGATTTCAAGAAATATTTTATCATGTATTGCTATGCTTCCGAACACACAATGTCTGGTATTCTTCTGCAAAAGAATGAACTGAATGAAGAAGTCCCTATTGTGTTTATGAGTATCCCGCTCAAAAAGCATGAACTGAATTAGTCATTGGTAGAAAAGAAGGCCTTTGCGATTGTTAAAGCCGTGAAGCATTTTAGACATTATGTTATGCATTCCCATTCAATTGTCTTTGTACCAAATCCTACTGTGAAAAGCATCTTGACTCAGCAAGAGATAGGGGTGAATAATAGAGCGACTTGGGTTTCAAAGGTTCAGGAGTTTGATCTAGATATCCGACCAACCAAGTTAGTTTGGGGGTAAGGATTATGTCGTTTGATTGCTAAAAACAGGGAAGAGGAAGACAAACTCCCACTAACCTTATTTGTTAGTTTGCGGGATGAATGGTTCACTGATGTGGCTTATTACTTGACTTATGGAGAATGCCCTGAGCATTTAACTGCCAAAGAAAAGAGAAATTTGAGATTGAAGGCTGCTAAATATATGATTGTTGATGATATCCTATATAAGAAAGGTTTGGATGGGTCGTTCTTAAGGTGTGTTGACAAAGAGCAGCAGGAGAAACTTTTATAAGTTTTTCATAATGAAGCATGTAGAGGACACTATTCATCCACTATAACAACATTCAAAATTCTTAGGAGTTGTTACTACTAGCCCGAAATGTTTAAAGATTCTTATAAATGGGTTGTAGGCTGCGATAAATGCAAATTATTCTCAGGAAGGCCTCAATTAGCTTCTTTGCCATTAAGACTGGTAATCATAGATGAACCCTTCAAGCAATGGGGATTAGATTTTGTAGGTCCATTGAATTCTCCATAAAGTGCCTATCATACCCATATCCTCATAGCTACAGATTATTTTATGAAGTGGGTAGAAGCAGTCCTTATCAGGAAGACCACTTCATAAATTGTTTGTACTTTCTTGAAAGAAAATATCATGACTAGGTTTGGTGTACCTCAAAAAATTGTGACCGATAATGCCCCAAATTTCTCTTCCGAAGAACTCAGCTTGTTTTGTTATGATCATGGCATTTACTTATCTCATTATTCAGATTGGCATAAAAGGTTATATGAAGCATTATGGGCTGACAAGACCTCGCCCAAAAGAGCCATAGGTATGACACCATTTGAATTGGTATATGGAGTTGAAGCCTAACTGTCCTTACCTCTGGAATTATCATCCGCTAGGTTGCAGAAAGTAATAGAAGATGATTTCTTTCAAAGTGCCCTGGAAAAGAGAATTTTGTACCTTACAAAAATTGAAGAGGAGAGACAGGAATTGGTAGATCACATCACTGCTCATCAGGCAAGGGTTAAGAAAATTTTTGATCGTAGACCCAGACCACGACAGTTCATGCTGGGAGATCAAGTTTTACCCTGGGACAAACGCAGAGAACCGAAAGGATCTCATAAGAAATTTGATTCTCTGTGGAAAGGACCATTCACTATCACATGGGTATTGGGTCCTAACTCATTCAAACTTGAATATCCTAATGGAGTTTCCCTGCCCCTATCCTATAATGGGCAGGATTTAAAGTTGTATCAGTTGTAAGAAGATCTTTTTCCGCTCTGTACATAAAGTTTTTGCTGTGTTGTTTGTTTTTATTTATGAGTGTTTGTTGCATTTGGACCTTTGTCCTTTCCCGCTTGCATGCGAAACCAGAGACTCTAGGTTCCTCTCCTGGTCCTTTTCAGTCCCAGTCCCCAATCAGAGCCAATGTTACCTCACTATTTGTTTTGAACCAAATAATGTGCATTTAATTTTATTTTCCTCTTTCGGTTTAATCTGTCTTTAATCATGCCCCTTTTGTTCCTTATGTTTCGCCTTTTTTGTCCCATTGAACCTACTGGTTGAACCTGTGAGTTGGTTCAAGGTTCAAGGTTTAATTGGTCCTCTTGCGCAGGTCATGACTTTGTAATGTTATTTAACGAGCAAGTGTGAATGTGTTAAGTCGGTCTTGAACTTGAATTTTGAACCATTTGCCAATTGATTCAAGGTTCAAGGTTCAAGGTTCAAGGTCTTCCTTTATGTTTGTTAAGGGTCTTCGCTCATTTTTGGTGTTGTGTTGAGCCACAAGTTGAGAGTTCTTTTGTTTTTCCTCGAATTGAACTTGAACCATTGAACTCCTTGCGAGTTGGTTCGAATTTCAAAAGTTCATTCCAAGTTTGGTCTCGAGGACATTGATAATACTAAAGGTGGCGCGGCAAAAGGAATATTATTGACATCTTATAATTTAAAATTCTAAATTTGGAAAGAAATCATGAAAACATAAACCATTTGTGTGGAGTTGATGTGTAATTAATAAAGTTGTCAAGTTCCCATCAAATCATTAGTTATCTCAAACATTCGAATGAATTATTAAGAGGCGCGTGTAGACGATACTCAACTATTTTCCGTTTCTTAGCATGTGAATTCTTAAAATTGTTAAAGTAGTAGCTACTATTGTTGAAGGAGCCAAAGAGGCCGCAGGTAATTTCAGTTCCATTATTCCGAGGGTTTCACAGATTTCATGGTGGTAACAGGTGAGTTTTGATAATTTCCCTCAGCTGTGTTATTAGTGTAGACACCTAAAATTGTCATGTCTAATTAAATAAATATTTTATTTATTTAATTATCTAAGCCTAATTCTTCTATTGATTAAATAAATCCTTATTTATTTAATTAATTCATTTATCCTCTTCTAGCCTTATTTCTCATTTAAATAAATACATTTATTTATTTAAATTATCCTTTGCCTAAATTAAATAAATATCTTATTTATTTAATTATCCCACTTCTACTATTAATTAAATAAATCTTTATTTATTTAATTAATTCATTAACCTTTTCTACCCATGACACATGTCATTCATCTCTTAATTCATACACTACCTACCTCTTTCATTATTTTACTATTTCTTCTACCTACCCTCTAATCTTAGCCGACCTCCTTCTACACCTCTCAATCTTATCCCTCCATTTCATATTGTGTCTTCTATTTAAGGAGATGCCTTCTTCATTATCAAACCCTAACTACTTGATCAATTGACTACACTACGATCCTACTTGCAACCACATTCCGTTCTTTGTTGAGCTCTTGTGCACATAAAATCTGAGAGCAAATATATCAAGCAAGATCAATGGAGATAGGAAGAATGGAGATCAAAACCCTATTGGACATGTGATGGTATAATCTTTGTGATTTCTTGTGATTTGCATTGTCTTAGGTAATCTTCATATGTTATGGTGGATCTTTGTTGATTGTTAGGCTAGGGTTTTGTGGTTGAATCTATTTAGCCTTTCAATATTGTTATTATTGTTATCCATTTTCACCGTACACATTTTGGCACGCCCGGTGGGACTCTTGTCCCTTTGCATTTAACCTTTTTGTTGCAGATTTTGTGTTTTTGAAGTTGCAGATCGGACATTTTTTCGACGACATTTTAGGTATTTCCGCGTCTGCGAGTGTTCGGATCGCGTCTCTGAGTTTCAGGAGCGTCTGCGGAGGCAGGAATTGCGTCTGTGTTTTCAACAAATTTTGTTTTGCAGGTCTCCGACAGGGGCGTCTGTGTTACATAATCGTGTCTGAGTTACTTTTGATAGCGTCTGTGTTCGAGACGGGCGTCTGTGTGTTTTGGCCGCGTCTGTGCATTACAGAACCGCGTCTGTGTCCTAAAGATGCGTCTGTGTCTGGTATAACTGCGTCCGTGTTTTTACTGTTTCGAAATTTCAAACTTTCTTTGATTCAGTTTTTCGGATTTCGTACCTAGGGTTTCAGATCTGGTTTATTTTTGGACTAACCCTTGCAGATCTAGCTAACCAAGTTTGTGCAGCTTGTTTTGGAGGCAAAAACGTTTTTGTTGAAGGCCCCTTTTTCACAAAGTCTTTTTGGGTTTTTCTAAAATTTACCTAACTTGTGTGCTTGCAGGAAGGGGTGATCATTTGAAACAACCCAAACTACTAACAAATTTTGTTGCAGGGCCTTGGCTAGGGTTTTATAATTTTGTTGTGTGCCTTGTTTTCATAGATTAGCAAACACTTCCATTGGTGCACTAAAATTGAATCATTGTCTTTTGTGTCTTGAGCAATAGGCTCTTTTTGTTTAATCTTTAGAGGGCCTGTCTTCCCGTGTGGTCATTAGGACTACTAGTGAGAAGAGGACGACCCAAGTGGTAGCGAGGAAAACCCACCTCATCCGAACCACTATAATCAAATGTATTCATGGTGAAAACTATGAATAACGTGTGCTGATTAGTTCATACCGACACTATGTCTCCCCATAAACCCGTTTGATCAAATTTATTTGATCATTTGTAGGGCGTAACCCCTACCGGCTGGGAGCCTTCTGTATTTACAGAGCTGAAAGTGCCGCATGTATGGCCACACGAGCGGATGCCCTTACTAGCACCATTTTGTTTTAGAGGCCCAAATCCTTCTAGTTGTTGGGGCAGGAGGTCGGACCTCTGGTAGCGGCCCACACACATACGGTTCTTAGTAGAGATACAAAGTTCACCATGGGGAGTTTTCATGGGGACTGATGCTTGGCTGACCCGAGAAGTGAGTGCCGAGGGTGGAGCCAGTGAGGTCAAGCATCTAAGTATCCGCTCTGAATAGCGTAGCCTCGGGGGTAAAACCCCATGTGGGATCAACAACTATTGTCTTGGCCAGCCATAAGAATTGTGCTTGACTTATGTTAAACATTCAAACATTCAAGACCAAACAACAAAACATTGTGTCTTTTGTGTCTTCAAGTGTATGCAAAACAATTTTACATCAAACAACACACTTTTCTTGGAGTCATTTTGGAGTCTAAACACTAGCAAACATTGAGTCCTCATCCACATTGTGTCCTCTTGTCACGAAAAACAGTCAAACAGTCAGATTTGGTCACAACAAAATAATTTCACAGATTGGAAAAATTGCACGAAGTTTACAGAAACGCGTCTGTGTCTGTTTTAACCGCGTCTGGATAATCTAAGCGCGTCTGTGAAGGGCAGAATAGCATCTGTGTTTTTAGAAGCGTCTGTGTCGAACAGAGACACGTTTGTGTCTGGAAATCACGTCTGTGAAGTATACAGAGGCGTCTGTGTCCAGAATTGCAAAAACTTTACAGTCCAACAAACATAAACAAGAAAATCATAGAAGCGCGTCTGGGTTAAACAGAGTAGCGTCTGTGTCTGGAAACCGCGTCTGTGAAGGATACAGTCGCGTCTGTGTTCAAAATTGCAAAAAAAATAAAAAATTTCAGAGTCCAACAAACAAGAGAAATCAGTTTCGGAATACTTGAGCTTCCTAGGTTGTTTCTTCAGGTTTCATCTAGCATTCAACCTGTCTCTGGGTCTCATACAGTCCATCATTGCTTCACATCTCATTTTACATTCATACTTGTCTAAACTTGAGTCAAAAGGTCACTTGCTTGTCCTCATCATACTTTGTCAACATACTACATACAACTACACTTTGCTAAGTGGTCCCTCATCAAGGTTTCTTACCTTTGGGTCTCATTTGGTCTTACTTAGGGTCAAGGTCAGCTTACCTCATCAAGAGAAACTATCCTCTCTTTGGAAGTCACACCTACTCTACTACTTACATACTTGGTCTTACACTTTGGACATTGCAAGTAAACTTCAGATTCATTTACATTCCATTCAACTCTTGGTCTTCCATAATCTTTCCATTTTTCATCTAGTCTTGCACATCTTGGTCAAACACCTAGTTCATGGTTGAAACCCGTCTTCAAAAATCTAGGAGAAAAGCTAAAGAAGCTCAAGAGTCCACAAACATGAGTTCTTATGAGTATGACAATGATTTATTTTTCAATCCTGAGCACACTACATTACCTGACATGGAGGTTTATAGAAACAATCCAAATGTGGAAAACGCAGACACTACAAACAACAATGCTACACACAATGACAATGTGGACAACTTTTCAATACAATTAGCAGACATAGAAGAATCCATAATGAATCCTCATTTCAATAGATTGGTTGAAGAGATAATGAGGAGAGATCGACAATACTTCTTACACATGATGGCACAAAGTGGAGCTAAAATACCTCATGACTTTGACATGTCTCAACTTATGGAAAACCGACCCTCGCAACAAACTCACTCCAACATGGATCAAAGGAGACCCAATAGTGGAGGAAATAGAGGACCACACATGGTACCTGAATCACCATCAGCCTTGCTTCAAAAACCAGAGGTCCCACATACACATGGTCAAACATATGATACTTACCTTCGAAGACCATTATGGAAGCCTTATGCAGATAGATATGCTCAATCACATGCTCAAGCTATGGATCAATCAAAACAAGTGGACATTCAAAGGTATGCTCAAAATTTGGACACAAGGAAACCTCATGTCAAATTTGGGGGCAACACAATAGAACCCGACGTGCCTATAGAATATGGTATATATGCACAAAATAGATATGGGGTTCCTCAACATGAAGCTATACCAAGTGCTCCCTATATGCCGCATCAATATAGACCTCCTCCATATGAACATGTCTATGATCAATATCATCCATACATGCAACAAGCTCCTCCTCAAATTGGTGTCCCAAACATGGGGTATGCTACAAGAAATCGATCGCCACCTAAGAATAATTTGGAGCAACAAATCAGAGATTTAGAAAAGAAAATGGAGGACATGAGTACACCAAAACCAACATACACTATGAGAGACATATGTCCTTATCCATTTGATAAGAGCATTCCAATGCCTCCATTTCCGGCACACTTTGTGACGCCAAAATTTGACAAGTACAGAGGAAAAGGAGACCCCAAGGCACACATACGACAATTTTTCACAGCCTGCATTGAGGTAGCGGCAGAAGAAACATATTTGATGAGGTTATTCCCGCAAAGCTTAGGCGATCAAGCTATGGAATGGTTCTCTCAATTACCTCCTGGTATTAAGTCATGGGGTGACTTAGCAGAGGCATTTATTCAGCATTTCTCCTACAACATAAAAACAGATATCTCAGTCACTACTTTGTGCAATACTAAGCAAAAGGAGGGAGAATCTTTTGCGTCATTTTTACAAAGATGGAGAAATCTAGCCAGTAGATGCTCTTGTGAAATTCCCCAAAAACAAATGGTAGAAATGTTCACTCAAAATGTTAACAAAGATATTGGCTATGATCTAAGGAAAGCTTGTTTGTCCACCTTCAAGGATGTTATTGAAAAGGGCTTAGCAACAGAAAAGGTCCTAATTGAACAAGGAGTCATCAAGTTATTCAAGGAAAACAAAGATGACTTTAAAGGAAAAGACAAGCCAAGATTTTGGAATAAAAACAAGAACACAGTCAACGATGGCGTTGTTGATGCCAATACAGTGAGACCCAAGTTCATCTTTTCAGGATCAAGTTCTACAAGCAATCAAGTGAATACTCAAACAACTTCCAGATCACGAAGGAAGTACACTCCATTGGGAGAACCACTGGAATCAGTCTTCAAAAAGCTAGTGGCAAACAAAGTGATCACAGTTCCAGATTTTCCTCTATATGAACCAAAGGTCAAACCAAATTGGTGGAATGATGATGAGTATTGTGAGTTTCATAAGAGCAAGGGTCATAAGACAGGAAATTGCCATCGACTGAAGAATATTGTGCAAGATCTCATTGATAGAGGTGACATTGAGATTGAGGGACATTCGTCTAATCAAGAACATGCGATGTTTAAGGAACCATTCCCAAAGCATGACAAGGGAAAAGGTAAAGCCACAGATGATCAGGCCAACTATACTAGAGCACCTTACAACTATGACTCAATTATCAATCACATCTCAATGGATAATCATATCTCTACTATTACCATCAAGAACAAAAATCCTGAGAATCCTCCTTAGAGACCCAAGATTGTCCTAAGAGGTGTTGGATCTTCTTCCGAGCCTACCTCTGAATGTCATGTTACAACTCATCGAGGTAAAATTACTTTGCCAGGTGCCTCCACTAAAAACACCTCTTCTTCATCTACTAAACCTGAGTATGACCTTGTAGAACAGTTAGGGAGGACACCCGCGCTCATCTCCATCCTAGAGCTCTTACGCATATCCCCTGCTCATAAGGCTATTCTTGACAAAATCTTGAGAGACACCGCCGTTCCTACTGATCTGAACGTGGACTAGTTTCAAGCCATGGTGGGATACCTATCCATTCCACATTCCCTTACATTCACAGAAGCTGATGACGCCTCCATAAGTCAGCCACATAATGCACCATTACATATTGAAGCCTTCATACACAAGCATCGAATAAAAGCGAGTCCTGATAGATGGAGGAGCAGGTCTAAACATTTGTACATTGAGCACCATTAAACAATTGGGATATTCCAATAAAGCTGTGAATTCAAAGAACCAAATTACCATCAAGGCATATGATGATGAAGAATGCTCATCCAAGGGCACGGTCACCTTACCTCTAAGAATTGGGCTAGTTACAAAGGATGTGGTTTGTCAGGTCCTGGATTTAGATCTCACTTATAATATATTGCTAGGACGTCCTTGGATTCATGAAATGAGGGCAGTCCCATCGACATATCACCAATGCATTAAGTTTCCTCATAATGGAGTCGAGGTAACAGTTAACGGTGATCCTAATCCGTTCATATATTGCAACAATCTGCGACCTAGATCAGAAATAACAATTCCAGCTAATCGAGAAGTTGTTCCTTCATCAGCATATGTGGATCCTGAATCCTTAAAAGCTTCTACATCCAAACAAGCAGAGCTCAAAGACAAGTTCAAGATTAAAAACATGGGATGTGGTGAGTATATCTTTCATGTTGATCAACTCCCACTATCTCCTAAGACATTCAATCAACAAGAACAACCTACAAACAACTTTCAATGCCAAAGAATTGGGTGTGAACCACCTAGTGTTGTGGCTACTAAGTCTGAATGCAAATCTCCTCTAGTGGTGCAAGCATCTCTTGATATCAATAGTCCTAAGAGTGGTTCCAACAAAGAATCTATTGAGTCTATCGCCAACCCTCTTGATAACTCACATAGCCTTACCATTTCATCCACTCATTCCATTTCCACTCCGCTCCTAGACTTGGATCAACAAGAATCACAAAAGCCCTCACTCATTGGGGATCAAAAATCAAGCTTTCAAAAGAAAAATCTAAAAGTCAAAACTAAAGAAAAGTCCTTTAGTCCAAATCAAAATCAAAAGCTACTGGACTCTGCAAAAATCAAAGTAAAGGATAAAAATCCTATGAAGCAAAAAGAGAAAGAGTTGATCTCCCCTAATATCAAAATAACTGGGGGCAAAAGTTCTACAATTTTAAGTCAAAAAGCATACTTGTTGATCCTAAGTCTCCATCATGCTATCCTACTTTCACTTCTTTTCACAGTTATAAGCCTTCATAACTCATCCACTTGTTCCACATATCATTTCCCTTCTGGTGATACATCATGGACCTTTAATGGAGTTTCCTCAAAGGAATTTGTTATCAAGGATGCCCAAACTTCTTTAGGTGACATGCATGTGAGCCTGTGTAGTCCACACACTAGAAATTCTACCTTAGTTCCTTCAACAAGGAAGACAGTCACTCAAGATACACATCATTCAATCAAGGAACAATGCAGCTACAATCATAAAGTCAAGCCTCGCACATTTGAGGTAGGTGACTTGGTTCTCAGAGAAAATCCTAAAAATCAACAAGACAGAGAGAAGAAGGGCAAGTTCGAACCAAACTGGCTTGGTCCTTACATTATTACAGCAGCATATGGATCTGGTGCATATCAGCTCTCAACTACAGAAGGTGAACCTTTGGAGGATCCTATCAACAGCATGCACCTTCGCAGGTTTTATACATAGCTCTTCAGAGTATCCTAATTCAAAAATACAAAAAAAATCAAAAAATTCAAAAATACAAAAAAATCAAAAAATTCAAAAATACAAAAAAATTATAAAGCAAAAAAATCGTTACTTGGTGAAAACCTGGCAAATAGGCGCCTTGTGACACAAAAAACATTGAAAAATCGAAAAAAGTAAAGAGAAATAATTTCGTCCAATGGTGAAAACCACTTCGGTGGCGCCCTGGGCAAGTACCATGGTGAAAACTGGGTCACCAGCGCCATGCGTAGAGACATTGCTCCTCCCTCCTTCAGGATTCTCTTTCATCCTTCACTTTGCACACACTCACAACCTATTCATCCATAATAAACTTACCCATTCCCATCATGGCTTGTTATTGATCTACCCAAGATTGGTTAGCCATTCACAATAAAACCTCCTTTTCCATCCATAATAAATCAGATCCTATCTGTGGCTAAGGCAAATCCTACATCTAGTGATGGGTGTGGAACTGAGAACATCACATGTTTCGAGGAGTACAGTTTCTTCCAGCTTCCTTCAGTCTGTCCGCGCACAATCCGCAATAAAGCAGCATTTGCATCACAGATCCGCATTAAAGTTTCATCTTTTCCGCAATAAAGTATCAGTTTCATGGATTCAGTCAGTTTCAGATGAGACACAGCAACAACAATGGGCTTCAACAAATCAAATCTTTCAACAGACTCAGACAACATTATGGTTCAATGCTATCTATCCTTTCTGTGAAAGTAAACATTGTGACCACAATCAAATAAGACTTATACAAGTGACAAGAGACACTAAACTTGAGGACTACAGTGGATGTTGGTGTCGAGTCTTGGTTTTCTTTTGATTTTATCTTTTGGTGACATGTCTTTTAGCTTTTCCAGGATGTCTTTGACTAGAGATTCTATCTCCAGGATGTCTTTGACTAGAAAGGCGAGGATGGGGTATCGTCACCTATTTGTATTTGCTGTCTGTGGATTGTCTCTTAGTAATGCTATGACTTGTCCAAGGATATGAGGACACTGTGAGTCTAGTGTGAACTGGGGCATTCCTTGTTTGTGACTGTCTTATCTCCATGCAAACAGGTACAATGACTTTCTGGGTCGAACATATGCCTCGATTGTCATAACCTATTTTGCCATAATAAAGCTCAATGATGATAACGCACAAGAAGCTCTTTCACTTTCATATCTTCTGTCTTTCATCCCCCTTTCTTGATTGACTTCCACCGTCCTTCTCGAGTCCGCGTAGCCTGCTATCACATGACTGAGTATAATGACACACCAAAAACATTTGCATTTCATGTAGTTTGCACCTGCATTACCACATATTTCACACATACATATAAATATCACAATTGCATCACATCCTGCACACAACACCTGTTAGCACAATTTACATTTACATTATCATATTCATCTGCATTACTTACATTCACATTTGCATCATGCATACACATATAAAACATAAAACGAACAAAATAAAATAAAAAATGCATTGCATCATATACATATTTGCATCCATATCATAAGCATCACATAAGAACATCTCATCACATAGGTACACATGCATATAGCTGCCGCAAAGATGCATCATCTCATATATATATATATAAAGTGTCATGATACAATGATGTCAAAATCATATGGCTACAATCACCCACAGGTGTCTACATCATTATACAAAATGGTACAAAACTGATACAGAGGAACTCACTGATCACTCCTGCCACACTATTGGTAGTGCTAATCCTATCCATGTCATGGTATCCCATGCCACGTGTCCCACCCTCATCTCCAGTCTTGGATCCTGGAACACCCGTCTCAAGGCCTCTCTATCGCCATCTCGATCGTACGAAATCAGCTCCCCATCGATCGGTATCCTCAGTATCCTGTATACATCCTCCAGGGTGACTGTCATCTCACCCATCGACAAATGAAATGTGCATGTCTCGGAGTGCCATCTCTCCGCCAGCGCAGTCAGCAAACCCATGTTTGCCCGAAACTCAGGCACATATAATACGTGTCTCAGTCCCATCTCCTCAATAGCAACTCGCTCCTCGGCTGTCAACTCAGGTCGCAACCTCTGAGTAGACGGGAATCTCTCCCGTGACTCTAGCATCGGCAAATACTCCTGCAGTCAAACAACTCAATCATGTCAGTTATAGTGGCATTCATTGTTTATCACAAAATGCTATTTTTTATCTAAATGCATCTGGCTATCTACCCTAGTGACACTCACTGTTCATCACAAAGTGTTGCTTTTATCCTAGTAGTACTCCCTGTTCATCACAAAGTACTATGTGTGTGACACTCACTGTTCATCACAAAGTGTTGCTCACATTTGCACTCCCTGTTCATCACAAAGTGCTGCTCATATTTCAGTACTCCCTGTTCATCACAAAGTACTTTATCTTGGTACTCACTGTTCATCACAAAGTGCCTTGATCTATCCTAGTCTTCCTAGAGGACCTGCTTGAGTGTATCCTCTTAGCAGCTTATCCAATCGACAACGTATGTTCATCACAGAACTGCCGATTTGACCTAGAAGATGCAAATTCATACTTTTCAAACACAAACGCATTTTCCTGACATAAACATGCATTTATTACTTTACCTAGCATGCATTAATGACAACAATAAATGCATCAAAGTACAAGGAGGTTTGGTGGTACTTACCGGCTCTGCTGCCTCTGCTGGCCTCTGGAATCGACGAATGCGGTCGAATCTATGCACGAAGGCCATCGCTGCTGACTACTGCTGCTCTTTTTCTCGCTCTGCTTTGTGATCTCGCGAAGGTGTAGATGACAATGAGGATGTCTTTTGCCCGTGGTCTATCTTATAGCCTACCCTAGCCCTCGCCTTCATTTCCCGAGTCAGTCTTCATTATCCCGTGACTCTGTCACTTTATCCAGTCAGTCCATTCTATCCCGTCTTTCTTATCGAGAGATTGTCTGCAATCTTTTCAGACATTTTCATCCAATCTCTCGAGGGGGCATATCATTCCCATTCTGGGGCAACTCTGTATCAGTTCATCTTATCTTCTTTGAAACAACGCGACAAGCCGCATTGTCTCAAAGAGGGGCAAAATGTAGACACCTAAAATTGTCATGTCTAATTAAATAAATATTTTATTTATTTAATTATCTAAGCCTAATTCTTCTATTGATTAAATAAATCCTTATTTATTTAATTAATTCATTTATCCTCTTCTAGCCTTATTTCTCATTTAAATAAATACATTTATTTATTTAAATTATCCTTTGCCTAAATTAAATAAATATCTTATTTATTTAATTATCCCACTTCTACTATTAATTAAATAAATCTTTATTTATTTAATTAATTCATTAACCTTTTCTACCCATGACACATGTCATTCATCTCTTAATTCATACACTACCTACCTCTTTCATTATTTTACTATTTCTTCTACCTACCCTCTAATCTTAGCCGACCTCCTTCTACACCTCTCAATCTTATCCCTCCATTTCATATTGTGTCTTCTATTTAAGGAGATGCCTTCTTCATTATCAAACCCTAACTACTTGATCAATTGACTACACTACGATCCTACTTGCAACCACATTCCGTTCTTTGTTGAGCTCTTGTGCACATAAAATCTGAGAGCAAATATATCAAGCAAGATCAATGGAGATAGGAAGAATGGAGATCAAAACCCTATTGGACATGTGATGGTATAATCTTTGTGATTTCTTGTGATTTGCATTGTCTTAGGTAATCTTCATATGTTATGGTGGATCTTTGTTGATTGTTAGGCTAGGGTTTTGTGGTTGAATCTATTTAGCCTTTCAATATTGTTATTATTGTTATCCATTTTCACCGTACACAATTAGCTCAGAAGGTCAGTCAGTGTAGGAGAAATACTTTGTTTTGGAATAGAATTCTGTCCTTTTTAGGAATTGTTTGATAAATATAAATGTGGCCACAATGAGGCTGACTCTTCCAAAACTTCATCGCACATCATGCCTGGTTAGTATACTTCTAGAGTTGAGTGACACCTCTTTGGCCCAAGCTGACTTGGGGGATTTTTTAGAGAGAGCTAAAAAACCTGGGGCAGATTCAATGATGGAGAGGATAGTTAGAAGTGGCCTGATTGAAACTGTTGCTTTCCCAACTACTGCCCCTTGTCTGGATTTAGTAATAGCATGTATGAACAGATATGATGCTGATAGCAGATGCATTAGAACTAGCAATGGTGAGCTATTAGTGGAGATTACCAAAGAAACGGTAATGGCTACAATGGGAATCCCTCATAAGGAGCCATTCGAGGACTAGTTAATTGGCACCTCATATGCATTTTTCTCTGAGAAGAAAAGCACACATAGAAGCGTTATTGCAAGGAATTGGCTTCTGAAGGTTCAAAAAGGGGGGTCCCAGTTACCTAAGCCTCTAACCAGAGAAGATTTCATCACAAAGGTGCGAGATATTGTCATATTGTTAAATAGACTTAAAGGGAACTCGCACTCATTCCATTGGGAGGATTGGATGTGTTTCTATATTCAGGTGTTATTAGCTAGTGAGAAATACCTTGACTGGGTGTAGGTTGTCACTGAAAGGCTCCATGAGGGTTTGAGCAACTTTGTTGGAAAGTCCAGCTTCTATATGTCCTCATATTTATTTTATATATTGGCCTATACCAGAGATTGGCAAGGATTGCATAATGAGCCTTGGGTAGATGACATGAAGGTTTATGACTATTAACCTTACCTGCAACAACAAAAATATGCAGAGCATTTCACTAGAAGGAATGATGTTTTCGTAGGAAGGCTTGCCTTTGAGTTGCAAAGAGATATTAATAAAAGAATGTCAGCCGAGGCCATGGAGCTGATTAGCATATATGGAAGCTATTTCATTCAGCTCCCCAGATTTACTTATATCCGAGTGGGCGGTTTTGAAGGTGAACCATTCAAATTACCCAGATATGCCTTTGACAGTTATGTGCTTATTGAAGGAAGCAGACAGTTGGCCCACATTGACAAAAGGTTAGGGACAAAGGATAAATCCGGAGTTGTTTTCCTGATTGTGATTGGTTATTACAGTTGTAAATATGTATTTGATGCCTTGAACCTAGAATTAGAGTTCAAGAAAATGAATTTGCAGCCTTACATTGCTAGGCGAAAGTTTGATAGCAGGGGATATGCTATAGAAAATTTGAATGTTGATGACCATTTCTTCCATGAACCCCAGTTAGAAGATTACTGGGAAAACTATGGCGATGAGTTTGAAGTGAGGAGGAGATTATGGTCAAGGTGCAATTTACAACAGGTTATTACCATGAAGCTGCCCATTAATGTGTCTAGTGTACAAGAAGAAGAAGGGGAAGATGTTTTGGATTCCGAATTCAATGAGAGGGGGCAAGGACAACCAATTCCTGAAATTGACTAGGATAGAAGAGAAGAGGAAAACATTCAAGCCAAGTCCTTCAATATCATAAGAAGAATAGAAAAATGGCTAAGGGATAAAAAATTTAGAAAGGAGTCAATCATGACTCCCCATGAATTGACATTTGGTCCACTTGCTACAACTCAAATTACTACTTCCTCCTCTAACAATATCGTTGATGTTGCAGGTGACACAAGGCCAATTATTGGAGAAGTTCAATCCAGAAGATCAAAGAGGTCTCCATTGAGTTATTCAGCAGTTCAAGTTACTCACTCAAGAAGCAAAAAGAAGAACAAAGAACCAGTGGCGAATCAAATTGTTATGGATTTGGATCCGAGTGAAGAAACTCAGGTAATGATGGATCAACAAGTGTTGAGTAACCGTCCAGTGCAGGATATAGATGCAGGAATAGAACCTGAAGAAGAGCCAAATCCAATGAGCACTATGACTGTTGTCAACCCCCCTAAGGCTCAGACACCTCCATCACCTAAAGAAACTTCTAGCACTTCTCGATGGCTTGGAGATTCATTTGGGAAGAAACACAACATTGTTCCTATTATAATTCCCATGGAGGATATGGTAAGCAAATGCCTTGGGAAAATATCTAAACCCAAGAAGCTCAAAACGTAGGCAATGATGGAAGTTGATGATGAAACAGGTCATTGGATAGCTGAAGTAGCTAAGCCCATCTAAGATAGAGATCCAGAAAAGGCTACTAAGGATGATTTTACTGTGGAGAAGATTGACCTGGGAGTTGCCTCAAGGGCTGTAGATGCTAAACATCTGGAATCCTCTACAAAGAGAATGATAACTAGGTATTGGAAAGATAAGAAGGACAAAAAGGATTTGAAACAAGTTGTCACCCAGATGGTGGAGTACTTCAACGCCATACATCATCCGAGTCCTCAGCCCCTGATGCAGATGACATTTTCCTTTGACCCCAAATCACCGATGAATCATAAGCTATTAGATCAAGTTTAGAGGAGCTACATGATAGCTGAAGTATTCGATGAGTGGCTTAATTCCATAGTACAGCAGGGCCAGGACTACATTGCTAGCCTAGTCAAAGTATATGACAATGCCATAACTGTGAGCAAAGAGTTAGAACTAGAAGTTATTGCATGGGAAAAGGAAAGAACCAAATGGGTAGCGGTCTTGGCATAGAGGAATGATGTGCAAAAATTTGGCGTTATGAAATTTCTAACTGAGAAGCCAGTAGAAAACCTGGATGACAACATTTTGTATGTGTCAAAGAAGAATGCTAAATGGAGAAATTCTATCACTAAGCAAGGTCATGAATAATCTGCCAAATTACTAAAAGGATTAAAGGAACTGATTGATACAATGCAGAAGGATCTAAAATGCATTGATATACAACTCTTGAAGGAGGATGGACAAACAATTGAACCTGTGATAGATGTGGCCAAGATCTTCAAAGAAAGAGTACAACTTGTTAAAGAGATAAAGTCTCTAACCACATACGACTTTTCTAAGGTGGCAAGGATAGAATCGATGTTGGCCATCTGCTTTGATCACTTGGAAGCACATAAAGCAAAAGTTATGCAGGTGAACATGGACAAGGAAGTTTGGAAGCAGTGCATCCTACACATTGGACTCCTGCACTATCAGGTTATCTTGAATTTCTCAGCAGCGCATCTGGAGTGGCGAAAGGTGCGTAGTGTCGTGACAAAGGAGGACAAATCAGCGACCACTTTTCCCACGATGGAGTCCTGGTCAGCTTATGGATGAGATGTCATCCTATTTATGGCCTCTGTCTATTTAAGTTTTATAGAGTTCAAATAGACAGTTTCTTTTAACTCTAGGGTTATTTTCAAACAAACTATTGGCCTGGGAGCTATAAATGTAATTAAGCAATCTTTGTTTGTGGTCCCAAAAAATTTGATTTAGAGGGAACAAACTTAATTTTCTTTGGATTTTAGTATAGACATTTTTGGTACATGAATGAAATGATATTTTGATGCGATCTTCAAATCTGTGTGTTTGAAAGATATAGCAATCTCTATTGGGATGCATGCTTATGTGCATAATACTTTATTTCATTGCCAATGTTTTCTTAATCTGTGAATTCATTGATTTCTTTGGTTTTAAAAAAAAGGGTGCTATATTGTGGTTTAAATCATTCTGATCCCCCCTATCCTATGAGGCATGAGTGATAATTGATCAACATTTATGCTATGTTGAGCATTTTGAGTGAAATAAGTTTTTATATTGAATGGATTTGTATAGGAGTAAAGTCTATGAGCTTTACATTTATTGATAATCATCTTGTAGCGTTCTTTTGTGTCGACAAAAGAATGTAAAAGTCTTTCTCGCTTTCTGGTGAAAAGTGTGTTTGTTTCTGAGTTATCTGCATAAAAATTTATTGAACATCTTACGAGGAGCTGCACTCTTATGTAGAGGATGAACCTAAACTCAGTTCACCCAATTGTTGGTTCATTTTCTTTTTCATGAAGGGTATACACGAGTCATGACTTTAAAAATATATAAAAATTAAAGAAAAGGCCAATTTGTTAACCAACAATATTTAATACTTCCAAAAGTTCTTGATGTAGTTTCTCTTCAATATCATCTACAATTTTTTTAAGGTAATCATATACATGATTACCACCTTCTCAATCTTCTCCTTATTTGTTGGAGGTGCATTTGGATAAATCCTAGCAGATAACTCCAATGATTCATGCTCACATACCACATTCACAAGACTGTGAAGATCCAAAGGTTAATAATTTGGATCATCTTCAATATTGTTCTTCTTTTCTTTTGGCTTTGCAGGCACTTTCTTATTTACCTCTTTTCTCTTCTTGGTGGTAGTCTATTTTTTTCTTGCAGCCTAAATAACCTTTAACATTGTGTTTTGAAGTTTCAATAAGTCTTGAGTTTGTTCATAGCTCATTTGCAAAAGATTAGATGTTTTCAAGTGTAAAGGTTAATAAGGTGTTTGGTTTATGTTCAAGGCCATCAATCATGCTATTCCTCTTCTAAAAGGGAGCCTCAACATATAAATAAAGTTCTAAAATGCTATAGTCTTGTCAAAAAGGGTTTGTCTGAAGACAACAAAAAATGTATAAAATATAGAGAAAAGGAGTAGTTTTAGGACTCTTAAGTGTCATTTTGACATGTGAGAGTGTCCTTTATGAATATGAATGCATTCAAGGAGCAATTTGGAGCTATAATGACATAGTTTGAAGTAGTTTTGTGGGTCTTTAATGGCCCATTTTAGTTAAATTTGACCCCAACACTTTTTCAACTTTAAAAAAAACAAAACACATGCCCTATTATGATAGAAGGAGGTTGCAATAGTCCAGGAGAGAATCTAGGACAATTTGAATACTTTTTCAAGTGGTTGAGAGCATCTAGGAGGAGGTTGAAGACTTCAAACAATTGAGAAAATTTAGGGGGTAGTTTTGATCACTTCCAAGGCCTTTCCCAAGCATCCAAGAGCTGATTAAAGAGCCTAACCAATAGGGTAACAGTTGAGAAGTACTTTTCTTCATAAAAACCCCTTTTTGGAGCTAATTTTAAGGCTAAAAAATAGCAACAAACAACTTGGATGCCCAAGGAGGATTGACCAAGCAAAATCAATATAACACATGTCTTTCTTGTCATTTATTTCTCATCATATGTTCCTTTTTTGTAGCAATTTGTTGTTGTTGAACATCCGAAATAGCCACATAACACTAAAAATTATTTGTGGAAAACCCAAGACGGGAAAAACCACGGAGAGGATCAACTCTTGATATTATGTAACTGGTTACATAATACATGGGTATCTTATTGCCGGAGGACTCACTGCCCAAAATATGACTACTCACTGTCGGAGGATGACTTACAACCAATATTACAAAATTTGAACTATTAAGGTTGCATCTACCATATGCATGAGATACAATTCCACTGAGGTGCATATCCCTTTCACTTTCACTGTACATAATCACTTTCACATTCACTATATATAATCACTTTCACATTCACTATAGATTGCATGATATGATCAAAAGATCATAATAATTGTATTGTTGTAAGCAACTGTATATATACCAATCCAAGTCTTCTTCAAGTCGACTCAACTAGAGGAAGGGTTAGCCCAAAAACCTTTTTCACGCTATTGTTTAATTGTTCTTACCAGACTGGAAAAGTCGGCCAAAACAAAAAGAACTTCTCCACAATCCACTGAATAGGTGAAAACATCGAAACTTACTGTCAATGTTTTCAGAGAGGATCAGATCAAAACCTTCACACTGCACTATGTCGGTAAACAAGGTATACCATTATCAGACCCATAACTATGTTGCAATAGAACGTTATCATCTAAACTCTCGAAAATAGACATTAGACTAAAGACAAAATCTATTTCCAAAACCTTACGAGAATATCTAGTAGTACGGATCAATGCAGACCAAAAGGATATATGTTGGACTCAAATGTATACTGAAGCTTGTCAAACTCATACCAAAGTATACCAGACTCATGTTGCCAAATCACAAAAACATCAATGACATCAATGACAACATTCTAACAATCTCCCCCTTTGTCATTGATGGCAACATGACAATTTAACAACTAACATAGCATATACCATATACAAAAATTATTCATATATATAAGAAATATCTATACATGTCTATCTACATAGCTACTCACTCCCCCTTTGAAATCAATGGAAAAGGGTACAAACAAAAATGCTATATTGTAACCACCCCTAAGAAAAAATCTGAACTAACTGAATGACTGTTTGATTTTTTGAATATGTGCAATCTAGCTACCTGTATTGTTGTCCCAATGTTGAATGACATCCCTTAGGAGACTTGTCTAGAATTTGAGGGATACAAGTGTGTTATACGCTTCTTCTATTGAGCTTGGTTCTGAGAAATTAAATTGTTGTCCCTTGGATAGAGCATAGTTCATCAATGAGATACTATCACTATACATATCTCTTAACTGGCCTAAAGGAAGGATAATATCATCTCTTTGTTGTTGAAGCTCAAAATACTTTTTGTGTAGTTCCTTAATTGTTGGTCTAGAGGAGTCGATGAGATTGTGAGAGAGTTAAAAACTGTGATAAGCCTATTCGATTTTTGACGCAATGGAGTCAATCTCTTCCCTAATTCTCTTAGTGGCCTCTTACCATTGTAAACTGCATAGATACAATGCATTGCCACTAGTAAGACATGTTTGTCCTCGAGCAATAAGTTGAGACAGATGTTTGTGTGCACTTGCACACTTGCCTTTTAAGTCTTGTAGGAGCTTCTCCTTCTCTGATTCCTTCTCTTTTGAAAATTTTTCACTCAAGAATCCTTAAAGGTTCATTCCAAACTATTCATTTAAGGCATAAAAACAACTTCTCCATCAATATCAATATATAATCATACTTTCATGCATGCTATAGGGGTTCATTAATGATGTCTCAAACATATCCAATCATTTATACCTTTTCAAACCATTAAACTTCATTGTTCATTGAAAGAATCCAATTCACTATCATCAAAGTGATTGTCATTCACATGACAGTTTTCTATACCTTCACACAGACATTAATAACTTCCAAACAAGAGCATATTTGTAAGATCTCTTCGGTGAGGCTGTATAAAACTAGGTTTCTCAAGCCATATCAAAAATTGAAAACAATCCAACGGTTAGTTTGTGAGTTATGCCCCCCGTACTGAGACCTATTTTTACTATCATAAACAACTCAGAAAAATTCACCATTTAGCCTGCTAGGGCATCAAATATCTCAATAAATAACTAACAAAATGAAAACAAAGACATACTCAAATGAAAATACTTTGAGTCTACTTTCAGAATATGCAAGAAATTAATTTTTCAATGGTGAAATCACGAGATAACTACAAACCCTTTCCAGCAACTCCATTTAAGACAACTTAAAACCGGTTCCCACCAAAACCTTCATAACTTTCACAAATCTGCATAAAAATGACTCAAACCAAAATAAAATGAAATATTATTAACATATATTTCCAATGAATCCACTTATAAGTCTTAACTCTTCCATATGCATTTGTACAAAATGCTGCAACATGACTGTTCTCAGGAAACCTGAAAGTTGCAAACAACCACTTTCACCAAAACGTGCATATCTTTTTCATTTCTTTATGAAATTGACCCAAACAAAAAGAATGAGAAAGAGGATTCACCCTTCTATCTAACCATTTCTATATTATAGAGTTTCCAAGCTATAAATGACTATACAAGGCCTAGAAACAGAGATTTAACACAAGAAACTTAACAAAATGCAAGATTCAAACACATCCAAATGTTCCAAAACTTTCTTGTCCTTCTCTATTCTTACAATAATGATTTGGTTCAACCAATACAACATATTTATAGACTATTTGGTATTTATAAACCATCCAACTACCTTTATGACCCTTCATCTTCCCTTTTACAACTTTATGTGCAATTTTTGCAATTTTACATTTTTGCAAATGTTGCACTTTTGCAATTTTCTTGCAACTTTGACACTTTTTCCTAATGACTCTCCAAATTTTAAAAACCCCCTAAACATGTCCAAATAATCTATTTAATACCTTTTACATACTTGATAGCTTTCTCATGGCCTTTTATACAATTTTGACCATCTTGACCTATAAGGGCCTATATGGACAACTAGGACATAATTAGGACTTGCTTACATTTTTAGGCTTCCAAGCCTTACAAATCATTCCAAATGGATTCAAATACATTATAAATGACCTTCAAATATCAATTATATTTCAAATGATGACTTTGACCATATATTTTCCTTACACCATGGATGCTCCTGCACCAGTACTCGAGCAATAAGTTGACAGAGATGTTTGTGTGCACTTGCATACTTGCCTTTTAAGTCTTGTAGGAACTTCTCCTTCTCTGATTCCTTCTCTGATTCCTTCTCTTTTGAAAATTTTTCTTCCAAGGAGTTTGAATAATTCTTCAATGAATTTAATAAAGTTTTACATTTTTCCAAACTGGAGGCAGATGGATCAATTGAGCTGTCCAAAATGGCACTCTGTAGTGTAGCTATTGCCTCTTCAATTAGCTTATTCTTCTCTTGCAGATCTTCAAAGAGATCTTGCTTAGTTTAATCTTGAATGGCTTCTCCAAGCTGAAACTTTTGAGTTAGATCCACTTTGGTGAAATCAACAATCAACTGAGAGGAAGTAATTGGTTAGAAACTTAAAGGTGCAGTGAGTAAACTCTTCAAAGAATCGTCAAAGGTACCAGAGATGGTACTTGCGTCCTCTTTTTCCTTAGTGTCATCCACTATGACACATTTCTTAGATGATATCTTCTCCTCTTCTTTCTTTTCTTCCATTTTATCCTTCAGCTCTTTGGAGTTGTCCGGAGGGACACCAACAACTTTTGGTGCATCTACCTAGGGATTATCATTCATAACAACATTATCTAAAGAAACATTATCTGTAGAAACACTATCCTGTGATAGCTTCAGTAGACACTGTTAGACAGTTCAGATAACCAGAAGACAACTGAGAAGGGGGGGGGGTGGGAATTAGTTGTCATAGATAACCGGAAGCATTAGCAATTTAAAACAACAATACCAGAACCCCCAAAAAAATACCAGAATAGTAGTTAATCCAATTAAGCATAAACAATAATCACATAATAAAAGCCATCCACACAACACCAAGATTTGTACGTGGAAAACCCGGAAAAGGGAAAAACCACAGTGGGAACCCTACCCACAGTCAGATAATACTTCTGCAGTAAGTATGTGAATTACAATGAAGGGGCCTGCACTTGCAGGAAGGCCAACAACCTAGAGCACACCTCTCATCACAAAAGGAGTCTCACTGACTACATACAAATCCAGACTACAATTCAGAGAAGTGTTGAACTGCAAAAGATAACATCTCCTATGCCTGAGTATAGTTCTGGTTAAGCTCAATACCGGAGAACTAAATACTCTTACAAACCCAATTCGATCTCCAATGATCGACCAACTCCTCTACCAGAATGATATTACATTATTCGCACATTACATTCCTTGACCATGACCTCTTACAATAACCATGATGATCTACAATGAGATCTTACATCTTATTTATACAAACCCTCAACCATAAACAATTAGGTCGGCCACCAAACAATAAACCAATTACATAATTACAAACCATGTCAGCCTTAGACCAAAACAAATAATATCCAACACATAAGATATCCCAGAAATACAACAATAGGTCCTATCCACATGTTACATCAATGCCGATCCATAACCTAGATCAACTGGGACCAAGTATAGGTCCACACGCTTCAGCAATGATCTCCAAACGCCAAGTCTTGAACACGATCACCAAAAACATCCTGAAACTCCATTAGAAGCTGCACCAACACCAATTATGCAATGCATCAAAGATCTTCACGAAAAGCTCTACCGGTGAAACCCTCGCCGAAACCAGAAACCAATCTTCATAGCAAGCAGGATAGCATCCAATCACCAAACCAAAATCAACTGACCAAATATGAGTATAAGCATTATGAACAAGTCAATTCCATCACTAGATTATACCAGAGTCAACCAGAGCACGCCGGATCCAAGTTAACCAAAAACTACTCAACCTACCGGGACCAGAAGGGTGCTAGTAAAGCATGCAAACAACTAGTGTTGACATCAATGACAAAACATCAATGCAACACATAATCAATTCCACCAAATGGCCAACAAACACAATCTTAGATGTATCTGTACATGGACCGATATCATCAATTGATAACATTCCAATTTTGCTTTCCATAGCCCTGAGCAATTCTATAATTTTTAATTTTAGTTTTTCTACAACTTGCATATCTTCCATAAGGACATCTAATCTCTTCTTGGTTTGGAGATTTGTTTTGCAAAATTATTCAAGGGAAGCTTTGTTTTCCTTAGAAAGTGTATTACCAATAGTATCCAAAGCATACTTCTTAATTTCTTGATCTTCTTTTATGGCATTCTGCCTAAGCTCATCCAAAGCTATCCAAAGATCTTGTGGAATATCCTTTTTTCTAAAATTGCATCTATTCTAATACAATATTGTACAAAATATTTTTTTAATGTTTCCTTATCTTCATCATCAACATCAATATACATATTACCTACCTCTTTTAAATTTCCTTCCAGAGCTATAGAGTTGAATAGTGTGTCCACATCTAGAGGTTTTTTTATCACTTTCTTGCCTTTACCATTTCTGACATGAATTATAAATTATTTTGGTTCTGATTCCTCTGACTCTTCTTCTTTTTTTGACTCAACATCAATAATCTTCCTCTTAGCCTCTTTTTTTCCCCTCTCTTTGATGGTGTAGATGAAGGAATCTCCTTCTTCCTTTTTGTTGGTTTCTCCTTTGTTTCTTCTTGTGATACATCTCTCTTTGATAGGGGTGTTGGTATTTTGGTATGGTTTTGTCATTGATGTCAACACCTACTAACACTTATCAACTCTAGCACTTTGGAGAATCAGCAACATTCACCGGCAAACAAATGACTTATGTACAGTCACGGGTATCTGGTACACCGACAAGATATAATGATCACCGGTACTCGGAATGGCATGGAAAACACCTAGTTATGTCAAAGACATCGTTTGGACACTTTGTCTTTAAGATTTGTTTATTGGCATATTCGTATTTGCATATTTGCTGTTACCGACAAATAGGTTCAGGTTATACACTAGCCTGATTATCTTTTCCAGATCAGCATGGCATGCTATGGAGATGATTTATTATTGTTGTAAAAGCATCAAGCCAACATGTTGTATCGGTTATTACATCGGATATTGTTTTAATTGTACATTGATTTTATTGTAATATCCTTTAGAGCCGACCTACTAAAATTGGTCCTAGGTTATGATATAAATGTAAGATCTTATTTGTAAGATCGGATGTGGAATGAGAAGAAGAATTGTGTGAAGGTATATGCGAGAATAAGCAGAGCTATACACACAGACATCATTTGAAGGTGAAGCAAGGTTTTTGTGAAAGCATATTAGAACTACACCGGTACTGAATCCAGCATATGAAGATGCTATTTTGAGCAGTACATCCTTATTAGATTTAACCATCCAATTGTAGTCAGTGTGACTCCTATTTTGTGTTTGAGCAGTGAGCTCTAGGCGCTTGGCCTTTCTGCATGTGCAGACCCCATTTGTATACACTTACTATCTGCAGTAGTATCATCTGATTGTGGGTAAGGTTTCCCATTGTGGTTTTTCCCCTTACAGGGTTTCCACGTACAAATACTAGTGTTATGTGTTGTGGATGACTTTGTCTTTTTGTTTCATGCATTAATCTTTGCCAATATTGCAATTAACTAATAAAATTGTCAACCGATATAAAAGACTGGTTTACCGGTATTCAACATTAAGTTGGTTAAGTTGTTTTTGGTTTGAATTTATTTGACAACTGCTTCACCCCCCCCGCCCCTCTCAGTTGTCTCTGGGACCTAACAAGGGGTACTAGATGAAGCAACGATCCTTCCAGATCTCTTGAGCTTCTCAAACTCTTCTGGTGCAATACCAACTTCCTTCAAAGATTCATTAATAAATTTTTGTACATTCTTCTTTCTTTCCTTCTTGGTCTGTTTCATGTGTACTTCCATGGACTTTTCTTGTGTAGTCCCAAATCTTTTCTAAGTTTCATCAACCCGACTTTCCAATAGAATTTTTTCCTACCCTTTCGAAATATCCTCAGAAACTTCATAACCTAAAGTAGGATTCTAATTGGTTCTTGGTACATCTGCCTCCATGATGCATTTATCTGTAGTGATCAGGAATGGGATATCATTTTTACACTTTTCCATAATTGACTTAGGATCCTTTCCTTATTGTGCATTTTATACTCAAGAACAGAGAAAAAGGAGGTAAACGTAATATCATGTGCAGAATTATCTGAAAAACTCCTTAAAATTTTTGCAATCTCGTGCACAATTGGTCTATCAGATGCCGAAAATGCCTTGCCAATTCTGGGAATCCCTTACATAAAGTAGAACAAAATGTACAATGCTAGGGTTCCATATTTGAACATGTACTTCTTTTCCTTGCATTGTTTTAGATTCTCGAGGAATTGCAATCTCAGTAACTCACATAGATCATAGTTGGTAAAGTAAATATTATAACCAGTCATCAGAGATGCATACTGTACGAGAACATTTTGAACTGTGCTAACAGATAGAGAATGCTCATCAAAATTTGCCTTGGTCAACTTTTCAACATCTTTGTTCTTTGCAGACTTAGGTTCCAAAAGTGCTCCAGAGTCATTCAATTTGGTAATGACCTTAATTGTATTCTTGGTGATCTATTATGATTCTTCAAGCCATACAAAATCATCATGAAATCTTCTCATTGCCATTCTGACCCATTTTTCATCCAAATAAAAATTAGGGAAATCATTCCACACATTCAAATTCTTTTCAATTAGGGTTTGAAATTCCGGTTTTATCTCGAAATCATCTCCTGTCATCTTATCCATCCATAAACTTACCCACTTAACATGGTCATATTTTTCCATCTTCACATGTATGTAAGCCCTACTATCTTCTATTGGTAAGAATCCAAAGGGTATGCTAGATAGAGAACCCATTAGATCATTCTCAACTGCTTTGTTTAGGTATCTTTGAAGCTTGGTCGGGACTGAGTGCTAATATCGACAACAGTGGGAGTGGCCATTGATGTAGATGCAAAAATAACAGATTCACAAGAAAAATACCTTTCATAGTTCGCAAGGAAACCCTAACCCTTGAATCGCCTTTTCGCTCCTTTAACTTTCTTTCGCTTCGAGTGAGAATATAAGTTAACAAAGTCTTCTTTTAACCTTTTTCTAGCCCACTTACTCATTATAAATGTAGAGAGACAAAGTAGTACTTCTATACTATCTACTTGCTTTGTTTGTGTCCACAGTGACCTTTTGAATTTTCTCATTCTACTGCAATTCAATATTTTTCCACCGAAATCTTCATCATTATGCATGAATTAACATGCTGTAGCTATGGCCTTACACTCTTTGGCAGGGGAAAGATATTTCTTGATTTTGCTCCCTGTTGTCATGATGAGGATTGCACCCTGAATGCTAAGTGTAAAACTCAACAATCTTGTGAAACATGGGATGATTTCTAGGCTTGTGGGTTGTCTATAATGGAAATCAACCTCTGGATGAAGGGTTGGTTCCCTTTAAAAACATCTCCTAAAACTATTAACTTGGGTGGAAAAGGGATAGGAAGATAACTGAAACTGGAATCCTAATCTAATAGAAGGTGATTGCACTAAAATGAATGATATTACTCATTGTCCTAAACCTATGATCGGCTTCAAAAGACTTAAACTTATTTCATGATTCAGTTTAGATCACAAAGCTCATTAATATTTCACATGAAGGTTTGAAGTTTCAGTTTTTGTTTGAAGGAAAACTATGTTTTCACAATTGTAACTGATTGAAAACTTTAAACACAACATGCAACCTAAACTTAATATGGAATTTCTTGTTTCACAAAGCATAAATGAGACATAAATAAAGGATTTGTTGATAAATCAAAATATTTAATCAAAATCATTTTCTTGACAACGAGAACACAAGATATAGTAAAAAGGAAATTCCTATCTTTTATTGAATGCTGAAAAAAGTTGTTGTTACAATGCTTCTAAAATGAATATTCTGAGGTACAAAGCTTTCAAGATTGTCGAAGATGCAAGAAGGAAGAAAGAAATAGCTCATAAATGAAGATAGGAAATGACTTATAGAAGAAGTCTCGATAAGAAGTGAAGATGAATTGGTTGTGCCTCTTGGAGATGAGCTTGAACCGAATGGTTTCACCTTCAAAAAATATCTCCAACCTGTATGATCTTATCCTCTTGGGTTGAAATTGATGAAAGGCATGCTAAAAAGGTGTTCAAGACTACTCCAAACTGAGGGCTAACTGCCCGATAAGGTGTCTCAACTGATGTCCAACCTATGAGGGGATTCTACGTGCATCTAAATTATTGCAAATTCCTCAAAACTCCTTTTTTTAGGCTTTGAAAGGATGTAGAACTAAAACTTGTCTCCTTGCCTCTTTAATTGATGTAAAGGTTTTGTCATATGTTCATAAGGCTCGAGTTATCCTTAATAGGTGTAGGAGAACCTAAGGAGTTTTAAGTGTCTCATGTACATAATATTGCTTCATCTTTTAAAAACTCATGACCTTCTATATCCGCTATTTTAATCCTTTAGGATTGTCTTGTATTCCTAAGAAGAAAGAAAATCTTGATTATATCATGGCAAAGACAAAGGCTTGAGTAGTGTTTGTTTTACCAAAACTGACATCTTTTACATATTTCACGGTTTGAATATATTGCCTTATTATTGAATGTGCCCATGACTATGTTTCAAACCTTTTATTGCTCCTTATCTCTCATTCTTGATGATGAACATTGACTGTTATGCTCTATGTATGTGATTGTCTCAACTCATTGTCTTTATGATTAAGGCTACTATGAGTTGTCTTTATTAAGGAATATTGTGTCGCGACTGATTAAAACCTCCTCTTCATTGTACATTGTCATTCTATTTTATCTCTTGGCATTGTTTTTTATTGAAAGTTTGAATCTAGATCCTTAAGACTGTTGCTTTCTTGTCAATGTGACTTAGGCTTCCATTGTTTCTTCTTTAAAGGTCACTGTCACTATTTTATTTTATGATTGTATCATAACCTTTCATCTTCTGGCTATTGACACTCATCTGGTTTAGTTGTGTTGTCATTGATGGAAACACACATCATTTTGGGTTGGACACTTAACCGGTACTCACCGATATTCATGATTCAGCAACTGACATTCAAGTCATCCGACAAACAAGGGAAACCGACAAACTTGGAACCGGTATATGAGGCTGGCATAGGAGATTGATCCGGCAGGTCTACACGGCAACAATCACCGACATTGATCACAAAGTTTAATGTATTTATTTTTGTCTAGGCCAACATGTAAATAAATTGTAATATCATTGTAAGTCGGCATAAGGCATTCATGTTTATGTTTGGGAAGGGTATTTAAGTCAGTTCGGTTAGGTTATTTTGGATATAGATATAAAGAGAAGGAATATATAGTGGTGTGATATTATGCGAGCAATATTGATCGATTGAATGCAAATATAATATTCTGTAATCGGTCTTGGTTATTGGTTTAGAGGTTTGGGATGCGAAGTAAGTTACCAGTAAAGGAGGACACAATGAAAAGCGATATAGATAGTGCTTGAATCAAAACTCATCCAACATAGCAGATACATTCTCTGAGTTCATAATTTTGTTTGTAAACCAATATTTGGTGTTTGTAGTCTACGAGGCTCCTTTTGTGATGAGCAATGCGCTCTAGGCTGTTGGCCTTCCTGCATGTGTAGGCCCCTATTGTAATATTTGTTCATTTAGCTAGTGGATAGATATTGTGGGTCACCAATCCCACCATGGTTTTTCCTCTTTGAGGTTTTCCACAGATAAATCTATGTGTTATGGTGTATGTTCTTGTGGTGGCATCATTTCTACTTACTGTTATATTCTTTTATGGTTACTGAATTACTTTGTTAATAAGGTTAAAATTGATTTCACCAGTAGAACACTGATTCACCCCCCCTCTCAGTGTTCTTAGATTCCAACAATTGGTATCAGAGCTTGGTACCTTGGAGTAAGTCTAACAGCTTAAGGAAGATCCTGAATCCGAAATCCATGGAGATGAGTTTGGAGAAACAACTTGAAGTAGCACTTGAAGATTATAATGTTGAAAGGATGAAGAACTTGAAGTTATAAGATGAGTTGAACTCTGCAAAGGAATTCATTCTTATCCTACAAGAGAGGTTGTCATCTACTCAAGCTAGAAGAAAGGAACTTTTACAAAATTAGGATGATGAAGAAAAGAATGCCCTTAAACAACAATGTCAGAAGGCGAGTTAGGAGAATACTATCATGAAGAATGAAATGCAAGCCCTAACCATGAGGATGTCCAAGGATATTGAAGACCGAAAGAAAAATGCATAAAATCTTGGAAAATCTCTGAAAGACAGATCTGAGGAATGCATTAGGCTGGAATATGAGAATGATATGTTGAGAACTGAGCTGGTGCAAACCCAAAATAATGAGCAAGAATTGGAAAGATTGATAACAGTCTTAAGGGGAGATTTGGATACTACAAATGAATACAAAGACAAGTTTAAGGGCGGTTCTAGAAAGATTGATGAGCTATTGAAGGGTCAAAGGCACAAAGGAGACACTAGAGGTCTTGAATTTGAGCATGGAGAAAGCTTTGGTACTGCAAATAAAGTTGAAGCAACCGATCAGAAGGAGAACCCACCTATTAACCGGAACCAGAAATCACCAGTAAGGCAACCCAATGCACATAAATTCAATGGTAGATGTTTTGTTTGCAATAAATTTGGTCATATGGAAATACATTGAAGAAATATAGCAAATCAAGACAATAATGTAGTTCCCGGTCAATGTTCAAATTGTAAGAAATATGGTCATAAGATAAAAGATTGTAGAATGAATGTGAAATTTCATGCATGTAGAAAGTTTGGACATATGGCTAATCAATGCAGGTCAAGGAATGATCAAGGATACAATAAAGCAATTCAGAAAAAATAATATCACTTGCTATGCATACAACAAAATAGGACATATTGCTAAATTCTATAGAAGCAAGAACGATCCGCTAGGAAATTATGAGAAAGGAAAATAGAAGGTTGATGATATCTAGAAGGAGCATGAGAAGAAATAGGTTAGGAAATCTAAAGATCAATTGGTAGAGACAAACAACCCAGTTACTCAACCAATAGAGTAGAATGTTCCTGCACCGATAGGAAACTCATCCGGTAATTAAGGAATTAGTCTTAGGGGGAGGCAAATTAATGATAGATCTTGCATTACCCCTGGTAATGGTCTGAAAGATTATTTCAAATCTTAGAGAAGTCAGTTTGAAGGTTATCTGATATTAAGCTTATGGATTTTGAATCTGGTATAATAAGCCGACACACATTTATGTCAATGTGAAATTAGGGTTTTCGCAGAATGAGAGGGAAATAGTGGTTTATTTATGATCACATGACATTCAGAGCGAAGAAGAGCGATTTCAAGGTGATCCAAGGTGATCAAAAGCATTCTCAAGCGAATTTCAGTGCATTTAGAGCGGCTTTTCAAGAGCTTTCACCGACGAAGGTTGGGAGGTATTTTATCAATTTCCAAGTTATCTGTTGTTTGAAATGGCTTCTGGATCAACTCTCGCTCCAATAGGCTTGGATACCCCTGTTATTTTTGACATCAAGGATCGTCCACACCCGATTTTCAAGGAATGCCCTCAGATTGCGAAGGTCGATGATTTAGTCGACGCGTTTTCTAGGGTTCCAGATGAAGTTCTGTATATTGAAGATGTTCATGCATTTATCCACTGCACTCTGGAGAATTTAGGTTCCTGCTGAAATCAAAACAATGTACATGACAAATATATTGGATAGGAAGGGATCAATGAAACTGGAATTCCAAATTGTGAAGGATCAGGGTTTCAAAGACATTTTGGAGATGCCAAAATTTGAAGATGAAATGATCTGGTATGTGCTGAGCCGTATCCATGAGGAATTCACGTGGCTAGACCGACCTTATAAAATCACCAAGGAGGCTATTCGTGCAATCACCAGTTTGCCCCAAAGTAGTTAGACTCTCAGAAAGAAGAAAATACCTAACAATGAGGTGGAGAAGTTAACTGGTACAACTTTTGACAACCGGTCATTGAGGATAAGCACTATTAGAGAGAAAGTTATTCAATTTGCAAGGATGATCATCGGTTACAAGGTAACCTAATAAAACCGATTGAACTATGTTTCCAGTTCATGCATTTACCGTGCTTATCAGATGATTAAAGAAAATGATAGGTATGATCTCTGTCAATGAATGTGTGAAGAACTTATTTCAAACCCAGGGAGGATTAAGGGCAAGAAGAAAGGTGTATTCTGGTATGGCAACCTTGTTGTTTGCTTGATGCTTTTATTCTCGAATGAGTTACCGGGATCCAGTAAAGCACAATGGGCATTTGATATGCTGACAGTGAAACAAATAAAAGATGCTATAAGAGGCTTGGGACAGGACAAGGAGAGAGACTCCATTTTGTGGGGTTATTTCAAATCTTTCAAAAGACAATGAAGAAGAGAGAGAATGCCTAAGCATATTGTTGATAAGTACTCTACAAAAATCTTCTTTATGGTTAAGAAGGGTGAAACATTGATGGAGGCAGTGCAACCACGGAAGATCTGGATCACTGAGATGGGTTATGAGGTTGATGCTGAGATCTTGGACTTATATGCCAAGACTCTTATTGATGCCCCGATTGATGAAGCTGAGAAAACCTTTGGGACAATAAAGCAAAAGGAATCCAAAGTTTAGATAGGTTTTAGCAAGAAGAAGAGGGAAGGAAAAATCAAGAAGGCTGGTGAAGCTGTGGAGAAGATGTCCTCTGAAATCAAACAGATCATTGGACTAGCAGAAGGGTCATCTCTGGCAGTAGTTTTGACTCCACCGACAACAACGACTGACAAGGGTGTATTGAAGAGGAAGAAACCTGAAACTCATATTGCCCCTATTGAATCCAGTTCTGATACTGATGTTGTTCTCTCAGAGATTCCAAAGACATACATCAGGATACCGAGGAAGAAGCCCGAGGAAGGAAAGAAACGGAAAGTGAAGGTAACTCCTCCGACAACCCCAAATAAAATTTTGAAGGAGAGGAAACCTACAGAGAAGAGGAAACTAGTTAAAGAGTCTACTTCTACCCCTGACAAGAAGAAATCAGATATAGATATGGCTCTCGAATTTGGTAAGAGTATTGAAGTCATTCCTCCTCTCTGAATTGCTAAACTGATAGATCAAATAACTAAAGATGGAAATTTGAGTAAAATCCAACATTACTATATACATATGGATGATAAGGATCAAATGGAGATTCAAGAAGCAATTTTGTTATGCTTAGATATATAAGAAGGCATTACTTGAAATTGAAAATCAAATATCGGGAGATCTATACAATAAGCTAGATGCTAGGAGATTGTCTACAGTTGAAGAGGATAAAAATATAAATATGCAGGAGTTATTGTTTGTTTGTGGTGCAATGACTGATGAGGAGTTGTAGCAGTGTCTGGAATATGCAAAGAAAACAATTTTCCAGATCAGACACTGACATGTGAGTCTAATGGTAGGTAGAGTAAATGAAATAGTTAAGGAGACCCATGAGGCACGGGTAAAATTCTTTGTAGATAAACCTGATTTCTTTACTCCACTGGTATTCCCTCCCAAGTCTGGTATTCAAGACACATTAGTTGATGGTAAAGGGAAAGGTATATTAGGTTTGGATTCACCAGTTTTGGAACATAAACTAATAGAGGATATTCCTCTGGCAGTATCACCTATACATAATGTAGTCACATAAATCTGTCCATTTTAATTAAATGAATATTTCATATTTATTTGATTAAAAATCCACAAGCCACCAGTTAATTAAATTAATATTTAATTAATTCATCCCCAAACATTCTTCTATTAATTAAATAAATTATTCAATTTATTTTAATTAATTCATTAAATCCAATTCAAATCAATTAATTAAATAAAATCAATTTATTTAATTAAATCCCCCTATTCCTCTTTTAAATAAATTAAATAAAACATTTATTTAAATCATTATCCCCACCCCACTTGCATTTTCCTACAAATGCAACTTGCACACATATTTGAAATAAATGAATTTTTATTTTAATAAAATCTTATTTTCCCTCACCCACCAAATCCACTTGCAAAATCTAATCCCCTTCTAGATTCTTCTAACCCCTTCCTAATTAGCCTAATCCATCCCCTAAATATTGTCACATTCCTAAGCAAAATGGAGTCACTTCTCAAAGACCCCAAAGTCTTGGATAACCATTGAAGGTTTTCAACCTTCAACCACCAAAAACCCCAAAGTCTTTGAAAACCATTAAAGGCTTCCAACTTTCAACCACTTAATCCCCAAAGTCTCCAATAACCATTAATGGTTAATTCAACCCTCCCACATGGTTAAAACATTTGTTTTGACTCAACCTCTACCCAACCCAAGGGTCTCATCAGGTCATTAATGCTTTGACCATGATTATCTCTTAATCATTTGCACAAAGGTTTATCCTTGGATTAACTCCTAATCCAGTAGGTAAGCCTAACTTAGACTTGACTCTTAGCCTTTAGATAACCATGAGGTCTTCTCAGGCCTTTAATGCCTCCAACCTCTTCTCTCAACCCAATCTTATGTTGACACTTGTCACCATTTCATTGGTGCCAATTGTGCACATGGATCCCCAACTTTCAAGCTTGACCCTTGATTAAACCTTTCAATCCTGGCCATCCATTGCTCCATTTTTCCTATAAATAGAGCCCATTCCTTCATAATCCAGATCCTGAAACTTGTGTCCATCTAAGCTATAGACATTTTAGAGAGCATTTTAGCATAAACAATCTAATCTTTTGTCTTTTGGTTAAAATATATCATTTTAGCATTAGCATTAGCTTTTTATTTCACATTTAGAGCTATATTACAATCTCAATCCTCCATAAGCATCCATAGTGCAAAAAGCTGCTGAGAGCTACACTATTTTGGAACTTGGAGAGGAGAGGAACAAGGGAGAAGGAGCTAATCTCATGCTAAGAGATAGTTGGAGATGTCTCATTGTCTTTACTTCTTTAGTTAGATTCATTAGCATGTTTTTAGTGTCTCTTTTGGAATGCCTTCATGTTTAGTTTTTGATTGATTAACGCTAACGTCTTGTGTGTTTTGTGTTGTTTGATCATAAACTAATCTTGTGCCATTTAGGAGGGCATCACATAATATAGAGAAACATATAGATAACACTAAAGTTGTGCATGATAACCAGGATACAATGGAACAAAAATTCTTGATGTAGAGGTTATTGATGTAGATATAGGAAATAAACAGGCTAAAGATATTGAACCTCCGACAAAAAATGTACATAAAAAAGAGGTTAAGGTTGAGTAGGTTACTGCACCAAGTGGTGAAGCCACTGGTGCCAGTCAATAGGTTGGAGAGTCCATTAATTCATTGTTGGCACTTGGCTCATCCGGTCAAGTTGATTTTGGACAGAGGAATATTGAGCAACTGAGCAGTTTTGAATTGATGTATGTTGCAGCTTAGAAGTTAAGGAAGGAAGGAACATAAGACAAACAAGTCATTGAGTAGGCCATTCTGGTTCTGCAGTAGCTAGTTCTAGGATACACTAGTCTGATAGCTAGCCCCTCTGGTAAGCTTAAGATTTTGACTTGACACATTGCAAAAGAGTTTCAAAGTCTTCAACATATATCAAACCAATAGCTAATAGATAGATACAATGCAGCTAGGAAGGTCGCCTATGACAATATTATCATATCAGACAAGGTGAAGATGACATAGCAACTAACTAAGATGGATGAGGCTCTTAATTAGTGTAGTTGTATATATAGGTCTTGTACTTACACCGAAAAACTTATAGCTGACCTGGAGGTAAAAATGAAAGTGGCAAAGGCCCGGTTGGAACATATGGATAACAATTTTGATGGTACTCAGTCATTGACCAATGCTATTGATGGTCAAATTTTGGTTACAAAATCTAAGATATCAGTCTTGGAGAAAGATATGGATAGGTTAATCTGACGAGCTAGGGAATTGAGAGGATTGGTAAGTCCTCGGTTGAATAATTTGTTACTTCATAAGTGGGAAAGTTTAGAATTAATGGATAAACCCACACCGACAAACCTAACTGAAGAAGAACTTTATGCATACATTCTTAATGGGTTTGTATCTATTTTGGGAATATTGAAAACCAGTTGGGATACTTTGGATTTTTTAAGGGTTCTTACCCAGATATATTCAAGTACATCTAGAACCGGTAAACACATTCTTTTTCCCCGCCTTTGTCATTGATGTCAAAGGGGTAGTGGTTGTTGTGAAAAATGTTAAGGGACATAAGAAGTAATGTATAGCTTAGGGGGAGCAGGGTTAGTTTTGATCATCAATTTTTGGAAGGAACTGGGACAACACTTCATCGACACATTTTTCCACATGAGTGTTGCCATCAATGCCAATGGGGGAGATTGCTGGCAACTGACACTCATCCAGTTTAGTTGTGTTGTCATTGATTGAAATACACATCATTTTGGGTTGGACACTTAACCGATACTCACCGGTATTCATGATTCGGCAACCGACATTCAAGTCATCCGACAAACAAGGGAAACCGACAAACTTGGAACCGGTATGTGAGGCCAACATAGGAGATTGATCCAGTAGGTCTACACGACAACAATTAGTGGCATCAGTCACAAAGTTTAATGTATTTATTTTTGTCTAGGTTGACATGTAAATAAATTGTAATATCATTGTAAGCCGACATAAGTCATTCATATTTATGTTTGGGAAGGGTATTTAAGTCAGTCCGGTTAGGTTATTTTGGATATAGATATAGAGAAAAGGAATATATAGTGGTGTGATATTGTGCAAGCAATATTGAGTGACTGAATGCGAATATAATATTCTGTAGTCAATCTCGGTTATTGGTTTAGAAGTTTGGGATGTGAAGCAAGTTACCAGTAAAGGAGGACACAGTGAAAACCAATACAGATAGTGCTTGAACCAGAACTCATCTAGCATAGCAGATGCATTCTCTAAGTTCAAAATTTTGTTTGTAAACCAGTATTTGGTGTTTGTACTCAGCGAGGCTCCTTTTGTGATGAGCATTGTGCTCTAGGTTGTTGGCCTTCCTACATGTGTAGGCCCCTATTGTAATATTTATTCATTTGGCTAGGGGATAGATATTGTGGGTCACCAATCTCATCATGGTTTTTACTCTTTGAGGTTTTCTACGTATAATCTCTATGTTATGGTGTATGTTCTTGTGGTGTCATCATTTCTACTTACTGATATATTCTTTTATGGCTACCAATTATTGAATTACTTTGTTAATAAGGCTAAAATTGATTTCACCAGTAGAACACTGATTCACCCCCCCTCTCAGTGTTCTTGGAGTCCAACATCATCTTTGTTATTATAGGCCTTTAATGGCTCATCACAACCCATTTTCATTTGTCACTGAAGTTTTGAGCACTTACCTTCTAGACAATAATTCTTAAAGCCTGCTATGACTGCCTTTGATCTTTGCAATGATTACTATTTCTTGCCATGTCTGTATTCACTATGTATACATATTTATGTTCACTATTGTTGTTGTCTAAGTAACCTATGTCTTTTACTACCATCTTGTGTGTTTAGAGAGTGCTCTAATGGTTATAGAAGACCTATTAGGTTACTTTGTGATCACTGCTTTCATGACATATTATAATCACACTCTTTTAATTCAGACTAGGTTTGGTGTTGACAGGGATTGATTTTTCATATTCATTTTCTTTGCACCTATCTTCTCTTATCTTAGGCTATTCTATCTCTTTGATAGATATTTATGAGTTCAAGGGATTGATGGCAAGGTTTGATAGCCACTATGCCATGTGCAAGAGAACAAAATGCATCAATAAAATATGCTAAGGCTTCTCCTCTATTTTGAAATGATCTTGCACTATTATTGCTTTACACTTATGATTATTCCAAAACCCTCTTCTATTCTCATGCTTGATTTCCCTTATGGGTTGCGTATGAAGGTCTAACTAAGATCTTTTATCTATCTTTTCTTGATTGTGTACAATCTCTGTTATTTGATCTTTAGACTAATTCTAATTTTTCCAAATCTATCATGGAAGTGTTTTTCACTGTGTGCTATTTTCTTTGCATGAAAAGGATACTAATTATTTTCACCTCACTATCCTTGATTCAAGTTTGAAGCTCACAATGCACGGTCACTTGTTCTTAATGTTGGGAAAACAGTGTCAAAACTCTTTATTGTTATGTTTCTTTGCCTGTGTTTTCCTTTCAAAACTCTATGATTGTCATATAGGGTTATGGAGGACTGCATTTTCTTCATTTCTTTGCTCTTTATCTCTGTTATATGCATTCATCTCGGAGCCTTTGACAGTCTCTTTTGACAATGTTTTGACAACTTATAAATTCCATTGATCAATGTCATTGTTTTGTTCTTTATTATCTCTTCCAATGATCTTTGTCATAGACCTAGATGTCTTTGCTGTCTCATCGCTAAAAGCTATCTCTAAAGCTTGAAGCTTCTCTTTGTGTCTTACTACTTGTAGATGCTCTTTATCTTTGTATGCATCTCGTTCTTGATGTCTTTAGACTATTCTCATAGTCATTCTTTATATTTTCTCATTGAACCCATGACTTGTTAACTTATTGTAGCCCCACATTATTGTCATATTTTTCATCGTTAATGTGTCTTTAGCTTCTCTAGAATCTTTATATCACCGAAGATTCACTAATATTTTGAAAACCTCTACTCATGGCCAGAAATAGAACCTACATTTCTTGTTTAATATCTCTATTCTCTTAGGATAGATCCATCTCGTATTCTTGTTTACTCATGATTTCTCTTCAAGGTTCAAAAGCTTGATGCTCAAAACCTTATACACGACAAAGGCTAATTTATGGAGCCTAAGGGCTGCATTATCTTTCATGAAGATATCTTGTGGTTATCTTTGTGCATTCTATGCATCAATACAACTATGAAAGCCTTATCTAGTGCAGGCCTTGCATGACTAATGAATTGTTGCTTATGTCAAAGATAACAACATCCATAGGCATGGATGTAGTGATATGATAATGACACATAATTGTAATATATAACAAGAGACTCTCTTTATTTGAGTCTTTAACCTAAAGAAAACCTTAAGGGAGAATCCTTAGTAATAGTGGACCATTACTTTGAGCAATATTGTCTTTTGAGAATGCTTAGTGAATGATAAGAAATCTCTAAACTCTTAGTAGAAAAGGGTTTCAAAACCCTACCTCTCGTGGATTTGACTATAAATGAACCTTTTGTTGAGGGTTTTCCAGCTATATGTTGGAGCTTTGAGACTTATCTACATGTGATTTTGGAGGATTGATCTGGTCTTTTATGCATGAATCCTTGCATGGCTTTGAGGACTACTTGAAAACTCAGAGAATACTGAAGATGTACTTCCTAAAAAATGCCTTTCACATTGTAGAATGAAGGTGTATGCATGTAAATGACATGCAATATCCTTAAAAGCCTTTTCCATCTAAGGCTAAACACCATGATAACAAGAAACTTGAAGAGAGAAAACTTCTCTATAGAATAACTCGAACCTTTTTGATGGAAACCCTAGTTCTTTTTCAACATGGAGACAACTTGGAGATGTGGCATTACGTGGTAAAGACAATCTTCAAAGAGCTTTACATGCAACGTGAAAATATTTACTTCCAAAACACGATGGCCTTTACTATGCTTGTTCAATGTGCGAGATATTATAAAAGCCTTTTTTGAACATTAGATGGACATTTTTAGAGTTTGTAATAATAAATAAAGAATATTATTTATCATTTACATCTTTTTTAAATTTAAGGCTTTTTTCAAGTCGATTTTCAATTTTTGAACAAATTTGAATGCCTCTTTGATCCAAAAACCAATCATTAACTTGAAGGAGAGAAAATGGATAACATTCTAGAGACCTCTCAGGGATGTTTGCTTGCTAACAAATAGGACTAGTAGCCTTAGCATCTATTGGTATAGGAGTGAACATTTATCTCAAACAACCTCATATCAGACTCAAACTTGGTTGTTAGAAACATAGAACAACTACAACTACCTAAAACTAAACTAAAACTTGTGCAATTAACACTTAGGGAAGGGAAAGAAATTGAAAAAAAGCATGTGTTGATCAACACTTAAAGGAAAACAAAACTTTGAAAAACAATGTGCATTAGCACTTATGGAAATGGGAAAAACTATTCTACTATGTACAAGAAGGATCATTCACCTCAATAGCAAAGATTCAGATGAATCCCATTAACTGGGATTGGTAGTTCTTCTCCTTCAAGATTGAACGGTTGGAAAGTGTTGTGTGGCTTACAAGATGTGATCACAAATGGACCACTCCACATAGCATCAAACTTCGTATGATTTTTGAGTCTACTCTTCAACTCATCCTATTGAAGGACTAGATCTCCTTCATTGAATGCTCTTGGGATTGCCTTCTTGTGAAAGGTCCTCTTCATTTGAGCTTGATGATTCTCCAAATTTTTGAGTGCTTGTCTCCTTATTTATTCCAACTTCATTAACTCAACCAATTTGATTTCCATTGGCTCTTATTCTATCATTTCCAACTCTATAATCAGATAGAGAGTTGGAAGCTCTATCGAAATAGGAAGCTTGGCTTCTTTACCATACACAAGAACGTAAGGAGAATCACCTGTAGACCTCTTAAGAGTAATTCTATCAACCCATAAAGCTAGCTTCGACTTGCTATACCAAGCCCTCTGATTGTCTTCAGTTGTTCTTTTGATGATCCTTTCTACAATATTTTCATAAAAGTTTAGGACAATAATTTAATTTGCTTCCTTCAATGCTACAATTTCTATCCACTTGGTGAAATAACCAGTGGCTGTCAATATCCACTTGTGTCATGAACTGGAAGTTGGATTTATGGGTCCAATGAAGTCAATACCCCACTTCATGAATGGTTGCTCCACTTGAATTGGATGCAATGGTAATGCTGCAATGTTTTGTTTTCTTGCAAATAAAGCAAATTGTTTGCATTTCCTTACCCCATGCATATGTATCCTTATATAAATCAGGCCAATAGTAACCAACTCTCATGACCTTAAGAGTTGTGGTTCTTGGTGTTGCAAATGTGAAGATGTTTGACGTGTCAATATGGTTGTCATTGATGTCAATGTACGAATTCTATGTTTCAGTGTTTCATTTTGCTTTGCATTGTTGATATGGTGTAGATGTGTTCATGATGTGTTCGTATGTTGTTGGATATTGCCTTGAGATGCTATTCTTGTGTTTTGGTGGTTCGAAAGTTGTGCTCTTGAAGTAAATGCAATAATGCTGTTGTTTTCTAGTAGAGTTTGTAGAGCTCCGCATTTCTTCGCATTTCCAGTTCTATTGATAAGATTTCAGATTTATGTTATTCATGTATTTATCTTTTTTATTCTATTTCAGCATTTGATGGTATTCTTTAGAGTTGTGGTTGTTCAGATATGTCCATTCTGGGTCTGGTTGTTCTTGAATGCTCCATATTTTTGCTCTAGTGATTGTGGCATTTTTGATAACGTGTTGATTTGATTGATAATGTGTTGTGGTGTGGTCCACTTCTCATTTCTCTCCACCACGAGAATGTTTAGTTAAGACTTATTTTGAATTATGTTTCATTATCTCTTTGGTCAAATTGGAAAATTATTTTCTAGAGATCGGTATATATAAAGGATGCTTATAATGAAGAACATATATGATGCAGGAGCATCCTTGGTTCATAGCAATCTTGCATCAACCAAAAATATTTTCCTTTCTATTTTGTTTTCTATTTGCAGTTTCTGTTTTCCTTTTCGCGTGTCCTCATTTTGGCTCACTGGATCTTGTGGATTTGGATTATACTTGAAGACTTGATCATATTTCTTGCTTCCAAACCGCATTGCATTTAGATCATTTTTTGACAAGATATCATTACCGGTTCCCATGACAGTTTCTTATTATCGGTTGGCAGTTCTTGTTACTGGTTGCTTGGACCTATTTTGGTGATCTACTAGAACCCCTTCTAAAGCTTGCGGAGCCTTGGGCATCAATTCTGATGTCCCTTGGCATGTGGCAGACCTTTTCTCATGATCTATGTTTCATCCTTTGGATTTTCTGGAGGTATCTCTTGGCGGAGGCTGACCTTGTTATTTTACATGTTATGTCTTGTTCTTCAAGTTTTGATCCCTTTTGGGCCGACTGGATCCTTTGGATCGATATATATATATATATATATATATATATATATATATATATATATATATATATATATATATATATATATATATATATATATATATATATATATATATATATATATATATATATATATATATATATATATATATATATATATATATATATATATATATATATATATATATATAAAATTGCGCATTAGAATGTAATCACTCAGAGAATCAAGTAGCTAGACTGTGCATAAAAGATAGATCTCATGATTCAAAGTCCTGGTTGTGACCTATTTTGTATGTTCTACTAGGCCTGTGAGCTGATATGTTGTAACCCGGTTGGATCTAATCAATTTTCATGCAATAAAACAATTTGTTCTGCATTTCCTCCATCATATCTTTGTGTTTCCATTGTGTTTACTCTTGATGACCGGTCTAGATTGATCTCTTTGAGGTCCCTCCTCACCGGTGATTGCTTCAAGTGGTATTCGAGCCAAGTTTCATTCCAGAGGTTGCATGTTCTGAAATTTTGTTGTAGGGTCGTGGATTGCGGATCCGACCTACAGTTGCAGAGGACTAGCGTGAACAATGGCACAAAGAGGAGCTAGGAATGGTGGAGCATGTGGGAATGCAAACTCTGTTGTGATGGAGATGTTGCAAGGTATAGAAGCCTGGTTGGAAGACATGGAGACAACCTAGAGGAGAGGCCAACATATTAAAGATGTAAGTGAAGATGAAGGAGAAGAAGCCTTGACAGAGCAAGCAAACCTACCGACGATTGATCCAGATGAGGAAAGGTTTTTGAGGGTTTTGAGTAGGACGAATACTAAACCTTATTTTACCCCACCAGAATATGATGGGAAGTTAGATTCAGATGAATTGATGGATTGGATCTTGGAGATGGAGAAGTATTTTGATTTTGAAAACACTGAAGAAGAGAGGAAGGTGAAATATACCTGTACCCAGTTGAAAGGTCATGCATCTCTTTGGTGGGAGAATTTGCAAGTTGATAGATAGAGAAGAGGTAAAGAGAAGATTAAGACATGGGATCAGATGATTGCTAAGATGAAGTCAAAGTTTATGCCAACTAATTATCAAGTGGATTTATTCCAAAAGTTGCAAAATTTGAGACAAAAGGAATCTAGTCTGAAGGAGTACACCAAAGCATTTACAAGTTGAATATCAGATCCAAACATGTTGATGATGAAGTTGAACAAGTTGCAAGATATTTGAATGTATTGCGGATGTCTATACAAGATGAACTCAATTTGATCAAATTGGAGAGTGTTGAAGAGGCTTACCAGTATGCCCTAAAGGCAGAAGAGAGGTTAAACAAAAGACATGAGCAGAGACAAAGAGGTAGAGGTGGAAGGTTTACTGGAGGAAGATTTCAAGGAGGAAGAGGATATAACAGAGGAAGAGGAACCGGTACAGATCAGAACAAGGACAAGGAAGTGAACAAAGAAGGTAATTCATATCGGAAGAATGATAGAAATTTCTATCGGAAGAGAGAACCAGCTGGCCACCTGAATGAGAATTTTGGAAGTCAAGACAAGAGAACATTTAGAGGAACCTTCTTTAAGTGTGGAGGAGAAGGAGATCGTGCATTCAAGTGTAAGAAGATAAAAACTACCAAAAGAGCAGTGGTGGTGGAAGAAAACCCCACCGGATCATACAATAAACCAGAAGATGGAGAATTGTTGATTATGAGGAGAGATTTGTGTCATACCATTGGAGTGAAGAGCCCTTGCAGAGGAAGAATCTGTTCAAGACCAGATGTAAGGTATCTGGTAAGTGTTGTAAAGTTGTTATTGATAGTGGTAGTTCATGTTGGTCCTCACAATTGAAATACCAACTAGGTAAAAAAGCATAATTTAGGTATTGGACATCCTTGCTGAACAACTAGCTATCCTGTAGCAAAGGCTCATTTAATTATTGACCAGGGACGTAAACTTGAAATGGGCCAGCACTATATGTGCACTAAGTTCATATCACAACCATTCTATCTTATTGTAGAAAAGGAAATTTTTTGAAGTAACTATGTAAAAACATAATGAACTAATATTTAATCAGAATTCACAACTAAAAAATAACTTAAGCAACTTCTACCAAATGTTAATGTTCTGGAAAGCGGGTAGAAACTACTCTGTCGCTATGGTTGTAGGAATAGACACAGAAACTGTTTCTAGTTGCTGCAAGAATAGTCAAATACTGAAACAACAACTATTGCAAGATGGAAATTAACTAAAAAACACAAAGGACTACTCACCAAGTGGGCCTCCTTGAGTGAGTATATCTAGAACTCTTAGATTGCAACTGTTAAGCTCAAAATAACATTGATCTCATTAATCCAAATTGTTTGTGAAAATACATAAGTCTAAAAACTGTGTATTAAAAATTCTATGGTCGTTCACCTCCTAGAAAGAGAAGATGGAGACCTTTTATTTATATGGAAACTTATAACAAATTCCTAACTGATCAACCCACATTCCAACGAAATAGGCGAACATATTTTATTATACTAAAGAAGAAGTCAACGTAGGAAAACAGAACAACATCTGTCCTGCAACTGAGAAGATATAGCATGACTTGCTTCCTAGATCTAAGAATAAGAACAATTATAAATTTCTCATAAATCATTATGCTGAGGAAACAATCAAGTGGCTTCAATCTTCTTCAATGCTGATTTTCTTTGACTAGGTCTGCATCATGGCGACATGCTTGGTGTTCCTTTAAACTGCCACTTAGTCTTTTCTTCTTCTTTGTCGACCCTGCATCATGATGTTAACATGCACAACAAACATGTGTATATACTAATGTTAACATGACATAAATTAAACATACTTAATATTAATTTAGATATTTTGCATAGATAAACCATTTAGAAACCATTATATGACAACCTTAAGTATCAGACAAATCAGTTCCAGAAACACTTAAAAAGCATTATCTAGGAGAGTATCCTGATCCAAATATCATCTAAACACAATATACTATGACAAAAATCTATCAAAACAGAGCCATTATTTAGGCTCATCATCTTCCCCTAACCTAACTTCTTGTTGATCCTTTAGCAATATGAAATTTCTAAATTCTGGAATTGATTCTGAAATTGCCAGGGGTAACCTGCCCAGAACCTCCTGCAAACAAACTTCAGTAGAATCCTTTCATCTTTTCCAATCGCATCCACCTGGTGCGTTCTACTGCTTCACTCTATGGTGGATCGCTATCCCTGCATCCCATTAGTGGCCATAGGAGGGTTGGAGGCTGAAAAATGAGAGGCAACCAATGTCTTCCTTTCGTTCTTCCCAAGTGTATATATTTGGGTGCTCTCTTCAGTGCTGCATGATAGTTTTGTAAGGACTGTGGCTCAGATTGTTTCAACTCATCTGGCAAGCTATTCCAATGCTGGACCAAATGTTCTATTGCTACCTATCCTTCTCTTGTATCCATTTTCTCATATTCCTTATATACTTCTTCTCTTAAGGGTAAAATGTCTTTCCCAAAATCTAGCTAATATACAATCTTTTTCCAATCAAAATAAAGTCTTCTTGGCTCTCTTGATTCAACCCTTAATGGCAGTGGAAGGTCAAGTTCTTCCTTTCTATGTATCTAGAACTGCTCTCCTCTTGCAATTTTGTTTTGTACCCATGACATGAGAGCTCTCAGCTGGATGTCTCTAATGTAGAGGAGAGGGTTCCAATCAACATCATCAGGAACAACATCATTATGTAAATAAAATTCATAGAGCAGATTCTTAATGGCTATAGGAGATGTTTGATAAACATGATAGAATTCCTCAGGTGTCTGCAATGAGGGACTTAGATCCCTGACAATTCTCATCATTTGGAAACAAATATGTTGATCCTTTAAATACAGAGAGTAAACCCGAGGAGGTGCTCGACATTACATTAGCTGAGGTTCCATAGTGGCAACCGTTTCCACCTTAGTTTTAAGATGAGAAATCTCCTCCTCTTTTTGTTCAATAATCTTCTTCTTCTGGTTAATTATCCTCTGCATTTCTGCTTTCTCCAATTCCCATTCCTGGTAAAGGGCAAGTGCCACTGCATGACTGTTAAGAGAAGTTGGTGGCCTATGAATAGGTGCCCTAGGCTTCATCTTTTCAAATCTGCCTCCTGCTTCAATAACCTATTCTACGATGGATGCTAAACTATCAAGGCTATCGAAACCTGTTTCTTCCTGCAACTACTCATGGAGGTTCTGCAACTCTTCTTCTTTATCTTTTTCTTCTTCCCTTCGGAGTTCCTTAGGTGGAGAAGAAGGGACATCATTCTGGGGTGGACTGTATGGCTCTTATTCTAGAGAATCAACCAGAATGATGACATTCGACTCCTCTGATTGTTCCTCATCTTTAATCTTTCTCCGGAGCCTACCACTTGTTCTTCGAGATTTTTCTTCAGTGGCTCCAAGACTGCTTCTTGTAGCTAATTTCTCAGCTACTTTAGTGGTTGTAGGAGAAACCATTTTTGCGACTTTCCTTTTCTTGGCAACAGGAGAGGGTAATCCCCACTTTTACTTTTCTCCTCCTTTTCTATGTCAATTTGTTTCCCTTTGCCCTTTTTCCCTTTGTGTAGCAGCCCTTGATTTCATTAGGCTTTGAGAAGGAACCCCTGCTGAAGCTTCTTCTTGTAAGGGTTCCTTTTCTTTAGGAACATTTTGCTCTGGTGACATCCTGAAGGATGAGGGTTCAATAGGGGAACCGAGTTTTTCATATTTTTAAAATTTTCCCGCTCTTGAGTTGGAAGCGATTCCACTGGACCCACATTCTCTACCCTAAATTTTCTAATTTCCACAAATTCATTCCAAGACATTGGAGAGACATATCTTAAAGATCTTTCAGCCAACAACTTAATTAGATAATGATGAGAAATAGAGTGGGGCCTACCTTTCTAGGTTTCTGCTACACTTATGGAAACAAGATTGTACAATATGTTTGGAACATTCATCCTTCTCCCATGGCATAGATGACTCAGAAGATTAAAATGATGGGAATGTAGACACGAGAATCTTCCTTCACAAGTTAAATACTTCAAGACATACAATGCTACTGCTCTCCATTTAGGCGAAAGAGATTCTCGTCTAGATCCCTGTCTATCTATTACCAAAGGTGGGTCTCCCTATCATGTAAACTTTTCTCTTGCACTACGTGCATCCTTAGATTCAGGGTATTTTTCTCTGTCTGTTGGCAACCCAGTTACTTCCGCAATCTTCTCCTCTGTCACCACAACTGTCAACCCTTTTACCTGGGCTTCTCCATCTGCAAATGTGCGGGTAAATTCCCTTGCAATTTCCTCGTTAAACTCAGTCAGCTTCGGAAAATAATCCAGCCACCCACTATTGCGGAATACTGGCTCACAATCTTGGTCTTGAAGAAGAATTCCATGAACTGTCAGTTCATGATGAATAGGTGGACCACCCATTGCAGCAATAATAGTCTCAACTCACTAATAGAATAAATTTTAATAATTATGTAATTGAAATATACTCAATATGCTCTTATTTGGTCAGAACCCAGCCACAATTGTAAAATAACTCAAGGCAGACAAAAGGACAGAGTATGAAATATCACCTCAAATAAAAAATTTAAAAAATTTAAACTCAATCTGTGATGACATAAGAATTATTTGCTAGAATAATTCACATCATACTCCCCCCCCCAACCTAAGGTTTAACAGGTGTCCACACATGGGGAAGAGGACTGAAAAGGACACTATGCAAATATCATAATGATAGTTAATATGGTTTAATTATATACATGTAACAAAAATAAATACACACAAGCATACCTGACATCGTGTGATAATGACTGCAGCTGAAGAAATTTATTATATAGGACAGTGAGCCACCATACATGGAAATCAAGGTGGAAATGAGTGAGGGAAGTGGAAGGAAATGAGTGAATGCAGAAATGAAATATTTATTGCGCATAAATGTACTTCCACCAGATATGGAAGTATTTATTATGAGCATGCAACAAAGATTTAGGATGAAGAGGTAACGATAAAGCCACTGCTTGTTGCTGCAGGAATCTCGGGATTTTTTGGTGTGGAGAACTATTGTAGGAATTTGTCCTTGTTAAGAGGCTTGTGGTAGAGGCAAAGACAATGACCATTTACTAACAATTTAAATTTGACAGGATCAATCATGGATAATTGTACGACATCGTTAGAGAATGTTTCAATTACCTCCTAAGGCCCTAATCAGTGTGTCTGCAATTTTCCCAAGTTGTCTTTATACCTTGAATCATAGAGAAGGGCCCAATCACTTGGCTTGAATGTTTTGTCTTTTATATAGCGATCATGCCACTTCATGCGTTGATTCTGAATTGTTTCTGTGTGTTGCAGGGTTGACTTTCTGATTTTATCTAAAGCATTAAGTTGCATAAGCCTTTCCTGTTGTGCTGTAGAAAGAGTCATATCCAAGGCAATGACAGTTCTCAGGATTTTATGCTCAAATTCCATAGGCATCATAGCTTTTGTCCTATACACCATTTCAAAGGGTGTAAAGTCTATAGTGGTTTCCCAAGTGGTTTGATAAGCCTATACTGCTTCAAATAACCTACTAGACCAATCCTTACGGTTAAGAGCTACTGTCTTAGGTAATATAGATTCAAGTTCTGTATTAGTGATTTCTTCTTGTCCATTCGCTTGAGGATGGTAGGGAGTGGACTTTCTATGCCTTATATTGTATTCATTAACCAGTGCGGTGATCAAAGTGGAAGTGAATTGTGCCCCTTGATCTATCAAAATCTCTCTGGGAACTCCATATCGAGTAAAGATATCTTCATATAAAAATTTTGCTACCTTATTATCCCTGGAATGCTTGAATGATTTGACCTCAACCTACTTACAAGAATGTATGACCAAAAATTTGATGATGGATCAATTGGCCCAACAAAGTCTAAGCCCCATTTGTCAAATGGTGTAAAAACCACTTGTGGATGTACAAGCATTTCATCAGACCGAGTTGGTATTCCCATTCACTGACATCTGTCACATTCATATTCCTTCCTGGAGCAACCTCTACTTGAGTGGCTGACTCAACATTAGATATTTCAGATAAACAAGAGGTTTGGATTTCCTGCGGTAATAAGGCATGAAAAATGTCTGTGGCTGTAGGAGAACCTAAAGAACTTACAGATGGAAGAAGAGTATGCAAAATACTTGTTGGTATACCAAATTACTATTGATATGCTCTATAATGATTTCCTATGATGTTAGAGAGTACCGTATCATCTTCTTGGAGTTCTATGAATGGTTCCCTAGTTAACATCATTAGTTGCTGAACAAAATTAATTTCCTCTGCTTCTTATCCTATATCTGGCCATACTACTTTCTCTTGATCAAGTTGTGGTTGTGTTGGAGAATAAAGTGCAAGAGTTTTAGTAGTAATACCATCTGAAATGGTCATGTCCCCTGATCTGCAAGCTATGTATGCATCAACTGTAACAAGCCAAGGTCTTCCCAAAATGATTGGATATCCGCCCAATGTTGCCTTAGGAGAGAGTATTATAAAATCAGTCAGATATTCCCAAGAATCTAGTGTGACAACAATATCTTCAACCATCCCTTAAGACCGAACAATAGAGTTATCAGCAAGCTGCAGGACCTTTGGGGTAGATCTAAGACTAGTAATACTAAGTTGCTGCATGACATCCTTGGTCATCACATTTATGGATGCTCCTATGTCTATCAAGGCATTTTTAATTTGAGTTCCATTAATAACTACCTTCACAATAGGACTACATGGGTCAAAATATTTAGGGACATCAACTTTTCCTAACATAATATCAGCCAATTACCCTACTGCATGTACTGTTCCTGGGTCCTTTTTCTTGCGTCCAGGTTTTTTTAGACATACCTCTCTAATAGATTTTCCATATATGGGAATATCCTTAATAGCTTGAAATAGTGGAATATTTACACATATATGTTTTAATTGATCAGTAAGATCAAAAGCTATGGCATCCTGCTGCCTAGACACTTCTACCTGTAATCTCCGAGGAAATGGGAGAGTTCTAATAGGTGTGCCTAGAGTCTCAGACTAACGAACCTGCTCAGGGTTTCCAGGTTGATCAGGTGTAGTATCCTAAGCAATCTCCTCAGATGGTAATTTTTTTATAACTGGAGGAGATGGGGTAGGCAAAGTTGTTCCTGACCGTATGTGAATATCACTTATATCAATAGAATATGCAAAATACTGATTAGGATTAGCTGAAAAAACTTGCTGTTGTTGCTAAGGTTTATTATTTGGATTTGGCATAGGCTATGTTGGTAGTTGAGTTGGCTTTGGTGGAGTAGCATTATTAATTGGTGGTATTAAAGCCGATTGTTGGAACTGTTGTTGTGGCTACAGGAAACCTAATGATTGGTTTGCCCATTGCTGATCTCCCCTCCATTGTGGTGACTTTTGCCGGTTACCTTGAGGTGGTGACCAATTCCCTTGTGGCCGCTGCCACTGAGAGGAAGGAATCTGATAATTGGGCCAAGGGTTTTGAGAGTTATTCCAAGATTGAGGAGTATAGTTTCCAAAATTTTGGTTGTATGGAGACCGCCACTGAATTATTTTGTGCATTGAAGTTTATATAAGGATTAGAAAAAGACAATGGATCTTTTGACATACCTTGTCTTGGAGGCCAAGGCCTTTGTTGGGAAACATAAAAGAGTTGTTCATCATCTCCATAGACTGGCTTGAAATCTGGGGAAGCCTGTTGGCTATCAATTTTAGCTAGGAGTTTACATTTGTAGTCCCTCTTCGTTTGCCGACAGTGAGGACAAAACTCAGCAATCATGGCCTCTTCTTCCTCATGCTTCTTTCTTGCTCGGAGTGTATCCAATCGAGTAGCCATATTGTTAATAATATCCTCTTTAAAATCCTTTAACAAATGAGTTATCTCCATCCTTGAAACTCTTGTACATGCCTTTGCAATTGAAGAACCAGGCCTATAGTGTCTTCCCTTCTTGGCTGGGGCTTTGGAATATTTTCGATAGATTTTCTTGATGTCATCCCACTGAACTTGAGTAATGTCTCCTCCTCCCATGAGGTCTAATGAGTCAACAAAGTCTTCATTTATTCCCCTTAGAAAAATCAACTTCATGGATTATTCACTCAAGGTGCTATGCTTAGATTTTCTGACACTAAACAGAAACCTCTCTAGAGAATCTTTCAGACTCTCATCTTCTTTTTGTGTCATCCGGAAGATATCATCACCATGTCGGTCCATTCCCCTGCAATAATCTTTGTACTTATCCAATAAATTTGTCTTTATTTCATCCCAGGTAGTGATTACATCTCTACCTAGACTCATAAACCATCTTAGAGCAGCTTATTTTAGAGTAGCAGGGAATAACTTGAGTTTATTGGCATTAGTGATATAGTCATAAATTCTACAGAGGATGTCATATTCAAATAGAAAGGTATCTGGATCTTTTGTCACAAAGCCATGAAGTTTTGGAAGAAAAGAGGCTGGTATATTCTTCAAGTTTGCATTATCATGCTAGTCAGGAATAGGAAACTCAAATGTTGGGTTTGCAGGTAGAGGTGGAGGATTTGCTGCCATTGGTCCCTGATAAATAACCAAAGGTAAGATGTTTTTCTCAGGGGGTTCATTTCAGAAGTCTAGGTCTCCTTCTGACAAATAAAAAACACCTCTATTTCGCACAAAATTTTCTACAAAATGGTTTACTTCTGGTGCTTCATCTGATCTTATGTCACGAGTGGAATGCAAGGGAGGAAATCTTCCTAATATATCTCTTCTCTTTCTATGCATACAAACTTAATGAATAAATTCAAAGAGATAACTAAGAAATCTTAAAACTAATGGTTACAATAGGTTCTTAGTTTGGCACCATCCCCGACAAAGGTGCGAAAAATATTGGTCCTCACAACTAGAATGGCAACTAGGTAATAAAACACAATTCAAGGATTGGACATCCTTGCTGAAAAGCTAGATTTCTTGTAGCAAAGCATCATTTATTTATCGACCAGGGACATAAACTTGAAATGGGTCAGCACTGCATGTGTACTAAGCTCATATCGCAACCATTCTATCCTACTGCAGAAAAGGAAATTCTCTGAAGTAACTATGCAAAAACATAATAAACTAATATTTAATTAGAATTCATAATTGAAAAATAACTTAAGTAACTTCTACCAAATGTTAATGTTCTAGCAAGCGGGTAGAAACTACTCTATCGCTGTGGCTATAGGAACAAACACATGAACTATTTCCAGTGGCTGCAGGAACAGTCAAACGAAACAACAACTATTGCAAGATAGAAATTAACTGAAAAACACAAAGGACTACTCACCAAGTGGGCCCCCTTGAGTGAGTATATCCAGAACTCTTAGATTGCAACTGTTAAGCTCAAAATAACATTGATCTCATTATTCCAAATTGTCTGTGAAAATACATGTCTAGAAACCATGTATTACAAATTCTATGGTCGTTCGCCTCTTGGAAAGAGGAGATAAAGACCTTTTATTGATGTGGAAACTTATAACAGATTCCTAACTGATCAACCCACATTCCAACGGAATAGGAGAACAAGTTTTATTGTACTAAAGAAGAAGTCAGCGAAGGAAAATAGAACAACATATGTCCTACAACTGAGAAGATATAGGATGACTTGCTTCCTAGATCTAAGCTCCACTAAGAACAGTTATAAATGTCTCATAAATCATTCTGCTGAGTTAATGGTCAAGTGGCTTCGATCTTCTTCAATGCTTCTTTTCTTTGACTGGGTCTGCATCATGGCGGTATGCTTGGTGTTCCTTTAAACTGCCACTTAGTATTTTCTTCTTCTTTGCCAACCCTGCATCATGATGTTAGCGTGCACAACAAACATGTGTATATACTAATGTTAACATGACATAAATTAAACCATACTTAAGATTGATTTAGATATTTTGCATAGATAAACCATTTAGAAACCATTATATGACAACCTTAAGTATTAGACAAATCAGTTCCAGAAACACTTAAAATGCATTATCTAGGAGAGTATCCTGATCTAAATATCATCTAAACACAAGACCTAGGCAAGAATACTATGACAAAAATCTATCAAAATAGAGCCATTATTTAGGCTCATCATCTCCCCCTAACCTAACTTCTTGCTGATCCTCCAGTAACAGGAAATTTCCAAATTTTGGCATTGATTATGAAATTGCTAGGGGTAACCTGCCTAGAACCTCCTGCAGACAAACTCTAGTAGAATTCTTTCATCTTTTCTAATCGCGTCCACTTGGTGCATTCTGATGCTTCACTATATGGTCGATCACTATCCCTGCATCCCATTAGTGGCCATAGGAGGGTTGGAGGTTGAAAACTTAGAGGAAACCAATGTTTTCCTTTCATTCTTCCCATGTGTATATATTTGGGTGCTCTCTTCAGTGTTACATCATAGTTTTGTAAGGAGTGTGGCTTAGATTGATTCAACTCATTTGGCAGGCTATTCAAATGCTGGACCAAATGTCCTATTGCTACCTATCCTTCTCTTGTAGCCATTTGTTTATATTCCTTATATAATTCTTCTGTTAAGGGCAAAATGTCTTTCCCAAAATCTGGCTGATATACAATCTTTTTCCAGTCAAAATAAAGTCTTCTTGGCTCTCTTGATTCAAACCTTAATGGTAGTAGAAGGTCAAGTTCTTCCTTTCTATGTATCTGGAATTGCTCTCCTCTTTCAATTTTGTTTTGTACCAATGACATGAGAGCTCTCAGCTGGATGTCTCCAATGTAGAGGAGAGGGTTCCAATCAACATCATCATGAACATCGTAATTATGTAAATAAAATTGACATAGCAGATTCTTAATGGCCATAGGAGATGTTTGATAAACATGATAGAATTCCTTAGGTGTCTCCAACGAGGGACTTAGATCCCTGACAATTCTCATCATCTGGAAACAAATATGCTGATCCTTTAAATACAAAGAGTAAACCTGAGGAGGTGCTCAACATTACATTAGCTGAGGTACCATAGTGGCTACCGTTTCCACCTTAGTTTTATGTTGATGTACCATAGTGGCTACCGTTTTCCCTTTGTGTAGAAGCCTTGTTTTCATTAGGCTTTGAGAAGGAATCCCTACTGAAGCTTCTTCTTGTAAGGGTTCCTCTGCTTCAGGAACATTTTGGTCTGGCGACATCCTGGAGGATGAGGGTTCAATAGGGGAACCAGTTTTTTCAAGATTTTCAAAATTTTCCCACTTTTGAGTTGGAAGCGGTTCCACTGGACCCACATTATCTACCCTAAATTTTCTAATTTCCACAAATTCATTCCAATACATAGGAGAGACATATCTTAAAGATCTTTCAACCAACAACTTAATCAGACAATGATGAGAAATAGTGTGGGGCTTATCTTTTTGGGTTTCTGTTTCGCTTATGGAAAGAAGATTGTACAATATGTTCGGAACATTCATCCTTCTCCCATGGCATAGATGACTCAGAAGCTTAAAATGATGGGAATGTAGTACACACGAGAACCTTCCTTCACAAGTTAGATACTTCAAGACATACAATGCTACTGCTCTCCATTCAGGCATAAGATATTCTTGTCTAGCTCCTTGTCTATTTATTACCAAAGGTGGGTCTCCCTATCATGTAAACTTTTCTCTCACACTACATGCATCCTTAGATTCAGGGTATTTTTCTCCCTCTGTTGGCAACCTAGTTACTTCCGCAATCCACTCCTCTGTCACCACAACTGTCAACCTTTTTACGTAGGCTTCTCCATCTGCAAATGTGCGGGTAAATTCCCTTGCAATTTCCTTGTTAAACTCAGTCAGCTTCAGAAAATAATCCAGCCACCCACTATTGCGGAATACTGGCTCACAATCTTGGTCTTGAAGAAGGATTTCATGAACTGTCGGTTCATGATGAATAGGTGGACCACCCATTGCAGCAATAATACTCTCAACTCACCAATAGAATAATTTTGCCCAATTTTGCAATTGAAATATACTCAATATGCTCTTATTTGTTTGGAACCCAGCCACAATTCTAAAATAACTCAAGGCAGACAAAAGGACAGAGTACAAAATATCACCTCAAACCAAATATTGGAAAAATTTAAACTCAATCTTTGATGACATAAGAATTATCTGCTAGAATAATTCACATTGTACTGCCCCCCCCAACCTAAGGTATAACATGTTTCCACACATGCAGAAAAGGACTAAAAAGGACCCTATGCAAATATCATAATGATAGTTAATATGGTTTAATTATATACATGTAACTAAATAAATACACATGAGCGTACTTGACATCGTGCAATAATGACTACAACTGAATAAATTTTGCATATAGAATAGTGAGCCACCATACACGAAAAGCGAGGTGGAAATGAGTGAATGCAAAAATTAAATATTTATTGCACAAAAATGTACTTCCACCAGATATGGAAGTATTTATTATGAGCATGCAACAAAGATTTAGGATGAAGAGGTAACGACAAAGCCACAACCTTTTACTGCAGGAATCTTGGAATTTTCTTATGTGGAGAACTTTTATAGGAATTCGTCCTTGTTAAGAGGCTTGTGGTAGAGGCGTAGATGATGCCCATTTACTAATAGTTTGAATTTGAAGGGATCAATTATGGATAATCATACGACACCATTAGAGAATGTTTCAATTACCTCATAAGGCCCTAACCAACGTGTCTGCAATTTTCCCAACTTGTCTTTATAATCATAGAGAAGGGCACAATCACCTGACTTGAATGTTTTGTCTTTTATATAGCGATCATGCCACTTCATACGTTGATTTTGAATTGTTTCTGTGTGATGCAGGGTCGACTTTCTGATTTGATCTAAAGCATTAAGCTGCAGAAGCCTTTCCTGTTGTACTGTAGAAAGAGTCATATCCAAGGCAATGGCGATTGTCAGGGTTTTATGCTCAAATTCCACAAGCATCATAGCTTTTATCACATACACCATTTCAAAGGGTGTAAACCCTGTTATGGTTTTCCAAGTGGTTCGATAAGCCCATACTGCTTCAAATAACCTATTAGACCGATCCTTATGGTTAAGAGCTACTATCTTAGTCAATATAGATTTAAGTTCCCTATTAGTGATTTATGCTTGTCCATTCACCTGAGGATGGTAGGGAGTGGACTTTCTATTCCTTATATTATATTCATTAACCAGTGCGGTGATCAAAGTGGAAGTGAATTGTGCCCCTTGATCTGTCACAATCTCTGTGGGAACTCCATACTGAGTAAAGATCTCTTCATATAAAAATTCTGCTACCTTATTATCCTTGACATTCTTGAATGCTTTGACCTCAACCCACTTTGTGACATAGTCGGTACATAAAAGAATGTATGACCGAACATTTGATGATGGATCAATTGGCCCAATAAAGTCTAAGCCCCATTTTTCAAATGGTGTAAAAACCACTTGTGGATGTAAAGGCATTTCATCAAACTGAGTTGGTGTTCCAATTTGCTGATATCTGTCACATTTCCTGGTATATTTGACCACATCCTTGTGCAAAGTTGGCCAATAATATCCTTTAGTCAGTATCTTCAAAACTATTCTCATAGAAGCAAAGTGACCCCCACAAGGCTCATCATGACAGGCATGGAGGATATCATAAGTTTCATCTTCTCTAACATGTCGCCTCATAACTTGATCTGGCCCTATATAGAATAAGCAATCTGCTACCCATTGAAAGTTGAAACTCTTTTCTACCATCAATCTTCTTTCTTTTGGCTAGAAATGAGGAGGGATCTTGTTAGCTACTAAGTAATTAGCTATGTTAGCATACCATGGAATGTTCACATTAATTGAAAATAAATGCTCATCTAGAAAAGAATCATCAGTGGTTTCAGGACTATCCGATGTTTGAATTCTAGATACAAAATCTGCCACTACATTTGCTTTACCTGGCTTGTCTATGACAGTGAGGTCAAATTCCTACATTAACAACAACCATCTTGCCAACCTACCTGTAATGAAAATTTTATTGATAAGGTACATGATGGCTGCATGATCAGTATGCACAAAAAATTGGTAAACAGTGATATAGTGTCTGAACTTATTGAGAGCATAGATAACAGCTAACATTTCCTTTTCAGTGATAGCATAATTTAGCTCAGGTCCTTGCAAATTTTTTCTGATATAGTAAATTGCATTCTCCAAAACTCCTTGCTTCTGCCCCAAAATTGCTCCTATTGCAAAATCTGATGCATCTGCATGAATGTGAAAAGGAAGAGACCAATCAGGTCCTTTAAGCACAGGGGCTTGGGTTAAGGCTCCTTTAAGTTTAGAAAATGCCTCGTCACATATTGCTGTCCATTCAAATTCAACATCTTTTGTTAAGAGAGAATACAGAGGTCCTGCCATCTTACTGAAGTCCTTAATATATATCCTATAGTACCCTGCATGGCCTAAAAAACTTCTTACATTCTTTTGTTTTGCAAGGGTAGGAAGATCAAGTATTACCTCAATTTCGGCTGGATCAACTTGAATACCTGATTGAGAATTATGATGCCTTAACACTATTCCTTCTTGCATCATCATGAAGCATTTTTCACTTTTTAGGGACAAATTATGATCCTCACACCACTACAACACTTTGGCAAGATTTTGCAATGCTTCCTTAAAGGTGGCTCCATAAGCAGTAATATCATCCATGTAAATTTCCATACAATCATAGGACATATCTGAGAATATACTGAGGACAACCATTTGAAAGGTTGCAGGAGCATTGCATAGGCCAAAAGGGAGAACTGAATAGGCATATGTTCCCCAAGGGCAAGTGAAGGTGGTCTTTTCCTGATCTTCGAGAACTATTATTATCTAATTATAACTGTGTATGGTGAAAATGGATAGCAATAAACAACAATATTGAAAGACTAAAATGGATTCAACCACCAAACCCTAGCCTAACAATGAACAAAGATCCACCATAACATATGAAGATAACCTAAGACAATGCAAAATAACTCAAAAATCACAAAGATTATACCATCACATGTCCACTAGGGTTTTGATCTCCATTCTTCCTATCTCCATTGATCTTGTTTGATATGCTTGCTCTCAGATTTTTATGTGCACAAGAGCTCAATAAAGAACGGAATGTGGTTGCAAGTAGAATTGCAGTGTAGCCAAGTCCTTCAAAATCAGTCATTAGGATATGTCATTAGGGTTTGACAATGAACAAAGCATCTCCTTAAATAGAAGACACAATAGGAAATGGAGGGTTAAGATTGAGAGGTGTAAAAAGAGAGGTCGGCTAGGATTAGAGGGTAGGTAAAAGAAATAATAAAATAATGAAAGAGGTAGGTAGTGTATGAATTAAGAGATGAATGACATGTGTCATGTGTAGAAAAAGATAATGAATTAATTAAATAAATAAAGATTTATTTAATTAATAGAAGAAATAGGACAATTAAATAAATAAAATATTTATTTAATTTAGGAAAGGGATAATTTAAATAAATAAATGTATTTATTTAAATGAGAAATAAGGCTAGAAGAGGATAAACGAATTAATTAAATAAATAAAGATTTATTTAATTAATAGAAGAATTAAGCTTAGATAATTAAATAAATAAAATATTTATTTAATTAGACATGACAATTTTGGGTGTCTACATTTTGCCCCTCTTTGAGACAATGCGGCTTGTCGCGTTGTTTCAAAGAAGATAAGATGAACTGATACAGAGTTGCCCCAGAATAAGGAATTATATGCCCCCTCGAGAGATTGGATGAAAATGTCTGAAAAGATTGCAGACAATCTCTCGATAAGAAAGATGGGATAAAATGGGCTGAGCGAATAGAGTGACAAAGTCACGGGATGAAGAATACTGACTCAGGAAATGGGGGCGAGGGCTAGGGTAGGCTATAAGATAGACCATGGGCAAAAGACATCCTCATTGTCATCCACACCCTTAGAAGATCACAGTGCAGAGCGAGAAAAGAGCAGCAGCAGTCAGCAGCGATGGCATTCGTTCATAGATTCGACCGTGTCCGCCGATTCCAGCGACCAGCCGATGCAGGAGAGCCGGTAAGTACCCGAAAACCTCCTCGTACTTTCACGCATTTCGAGTTTTGTCACAAATGCATGTTTAGGAGCAATAAATGCGCTAGAAATAGGATAGTTTAAAAGTGCAAAAAACGCGCAACCGCGTCTGTGTCAGTGCCAGGCGCGTCTGTGTCCAACAGGCGCGTCTGTGTCGGGTCCAGGCGCGTCTGTGCCTGGAACCGCGTTTGTGTTGATTGCGGACGCGTTTGTGAAATGTAGCAGCGTCTGTGATTTTTAAGAGCGTTTATGTCATTCAGGGACGTCTGTGTTCCCTGGCCGCGTTTGTGTCTGGCATAGGCACGTTTGTGTTCAGAAAGTGCGTCTGTGTTGCAGAGGCGCGTTTATGCAGTCTATAAGCGCGTTTATGAGTTAAAAGCGCGTTTGTGTGTTTGAATGCATGGTTTTAGTCCTTTAGGTCAAATCGGCAGTTCTGTGATGAACATACGCTGTCGATTGGATAAGCTGCTGAGAGGATACACTCAAGCAGGTCCTCTAGGAAGATTAGGATAGATCAAGGCACTTTGTGATGAACAGGGAGTGCGAATGTGAGTGACACTTTGTGATGAACAGGGAATGTCCCACACGTAGTACTTTGTGATGAACAGGGAGCACTACTAGGATAGATAGCAACACTTTGTGATGAACAGTGAGTGTCACTAGGGTAGATAACCATATGCATTTAGGTAGCAAGTAGCATTTTGTGATAAACAGTGAATGCCACGATAACTAACAAGATTGATTGTGCTTGACTGCAGGAGTATTTGCCGATGTTGGAGTCACGGGAGAGATTCCCATCGACTCAGAGACTGCGTCCAGAGTTGTCTATCCAGGAAATGATTTCCGTTGAGGAGATGGGCCTCACAAATATGCTCTATGTGCCCGAGTTTCGGGCAAACATGGGGTTGCTGACTGCGTTGGCCGAGAGATGGCACTCAGAGACATGTACGTTTCACCTACCGATGGGTGAGATGACAGTGACCTTAGAGGATGTATACCGGATATTACATGTTCCCATTGATGGAGAGTTGATCCCCTACGACCGTGACGGTGACAGGGAGGCCTTGAGACGGGTCTTTCAGGATCCTGAGTTGGAGATGCGAGCAGGGCATGTAGCCTGGGACACCATGACTGCCACAGGATTAGCATTGCCGGCAGTTGTTGGGGGAGTCATCAGTGGATACTTGTGTCCAGACAGGGCCACACGAGGATTGGCAGTGGGTTGGGGAGGAGCCTTGGAGACGCTGATGGCAGAGCACACTAGGTATGCATGGGGGCCATGTGTCCTAGCACATTTGTATTATGAGCTGCATCAGTTTGTATACCATGGATCAGTGGGGTTGGGCTGCGGTGTGACTCTATTGCAGGTGTGGGCTTATGAGCACCTTCCCATCACACGGCCGATTCACTTCAGAGGCAGAGGACAGGGACAGAGTTTTGTTCATTTGTATGCGATGATTACATCCCAGCCTCGGATTGGGAGATTGGAGCACTGGAGGAGAGTCATTGATGACATTGACATGGTGATCTGGAGGCCGTACCTGGGGTGCGAGGAGTGGGAGGACGATGCACTGGAGCTGCCCTACACCTTCCGGAGCAGGTACCTGATTGGGCGGACGCCCTATATATTAGAGAGACAGCTGGTGGACCGGGTATGCAGGCAGTATGGCCGGATTCAGAGGATGCCCCGAGGCTCGGGTATGTATGCCCGTACTGTTAGAGATCAGGTGCAGTTTGGCCCACTGCTATCATATGATCAGGCAGTGATGCAGCTAGCGGAGATGATGCCGATGCCATGGGACATGTGGCCAGAGGTAGATGATGCAGGGATGGACGCAGAGTACGCTGCGTACTGGGCAGAGCATCCATTTCCTAGGTTGACAGATCCGGCAGAGCCAGTGGATGGAGAGGGTGGAGGAGATGATGATGATGGAGGAGGGGATGGAGGTAGGGGCCGGCGGAGGCGGAGGGGAGTGGTGGGAGAGAGACGGGTAGCACCTCGGAGGGAGGGAGGTCAGGAGAGAGCAGCTCCAGTGGTGAGAGGACGGGGTGGACTGCCCCTACAGGTGCCAGCAGCACAGGGTCCCAGAGAGGGACAGAGACAGGTGCAGCCAGAGGGACAGAGACAGGTACAGCCACAGGTACCTGTACAGGCACAGGGACAGGTGCAGGCAGAGGCACAGGGACAGGTGCAGGCAGAGGCATAGGGACAGGCACCTGTAGAGGAGGAGCCACAGACAGGGACGGAGAGCGGAGACTCTGAGGAGGATGAGGTGCTGAGGCTGCGGGAGATCTGCCAGGGCCAGGCAGATGAGATTGAGGATTTGGTTCGAGAGAGGAACCACCTCAGGATCAGGGTCCGAGATACAGAGCGGGAGAGGGATCAGGCCATTCAGAGATATACTGAGGCCGAGACAGCTCTGAGGGCAGGTAGGCGGGCAGCAGAGGATGCAGGGGCAGGCTACGCATATGTTTTGCGAGCCGGAGAGGAGATCGCCTACTGGAGGGATCTATACTAGGCAGCCGTGCCAGCAGAGCAGCGGGCTAGGAGCTTCCAGAGATCGTCGCGCACAGCGACGACTACGGGAGGGAGCCGCAGGAGACAGGCATCCAGCGGTGGAGTCATGGGGCCTCCACCACCACCAGAGAGACAGGGGGATCCAGGGGCAGGGCCATCTACAGCTCAGACTCCGTCAAGGCGAGGCGGCTCCGAGGGAGGGAGTTCCTCATAGCTATAGTGGACTCCCATTGTATCAGTATATGTACCATTATTGTATTGTAGACACCTGCGGGTGATTCTTTTGTAGCCATATGATTCTTTTGACATCATTGTATTATGACACATTTGATTTTATATATGAGATGATTCATCTTTGCGGCAGCTATATGCATGTGTACCTTATGTGATGAAATGTTCTTATGTGATGCATGTTTTATGATATGGATGCTTATATGATGCAATGCAATATATTTTTGTTCTTTTATGTTGTATATGTGATGCATGATGCAAATGTGAATGTATGTAATGCAAATGAATATGATAATGCAAATGTAAATTGTGCTAACAAGTGTTGTGTGCAGGATGTGATGCAGTTGTGATATCTATATGTATGTATGAAATGCTTATATGTGGTGATGCAGGTGCAACTATATGAAATGCAAATGTTTTTGGTGTGTCATTATACTCAGTCATGTGATAGCAGGCTACGCGGACTCGAGAAGGATGATGGAAGTCAATCAAGAAAGGGGGATGGAAGACAGAAGATATGAACGTGAAAGAGCTTCTTGTGCGTTATCATCATTGGGCTTTATTATGGCAGAATAGGTTATGACAATCGAGGCATTTGTTCGGCCCAGAAAGTCATTGTACCTGTTTGCATGGAGATAAGACAGTCACAAACAAGGAATGCCCCAGTTCATACTAGACTCACAGTGTCCTCATATCCTTGGACAAGTCATAGCATTACTAAAAGACAATCCACAGGCAGCAAATGCAAAGAGGTGACGATACCCCATCCTCGCCTTTCTAGTCACAGACATCCTGGAGATAGAATCTCTAGTCAAAGACATCCTGGAAAAGCTAAAAGACATGTCCCCAAAAAGATAAAATCAAAAGAAAACCAAGACTCGACACCAACATCCACTGTAGTCCTCAAGTTTAGTGTCTCTTGTCACTTGTTTAAGTCAAATTCGATTGTGGTCACGATGTTCACTTTCACAAAAAGGATAGATAGCACTGAACCATATGTTGTCTGAGTCTGTTGAAAGATTTGATTTTGTTGAAGCCCATTGTTGCTGCTGTGTCTCATCTGAAACTGACTGATTCCATGAAACTGATACCTTATTGCGGAGAAGACGAAACTTTTATTGTGGACTGGCGATGCAAAATGTTGCTTTATTGCGGATTGTGCGCGAATAGACTGAAGGAAGCTGGAAGAAACTGCACTCCTCGAAGCATGTGATGTTCTCAGTTCCACACCCATTACTAGACGTAGGATTTGGCCGTAGTCACAGATAGGATCTGATTTATTATGGATGGAAAAGGGAGTGAAAGGGGAGGGTTATGGATGGCTAACCAATCTTAGGTAGATTAATAACAAGCCATGATGGGAATGGGTAAGTTTATTATGAGCGAATAAGTTGTAAGTGTGTGCAAAGTGAAAGGATGAAAGAGAATCCTGAAGGAGGGAGGAGCAAAGTCCCTACGCATGGCGCTGGTGACCCAGTTTTCACCATGGTACTTGCCCAGGGCGCCACCGAAGTGGTTTTCACCGTTGGACGAAATTATTTCTCTTTACTTTTTTGGATTTTTCAATTTTTTTTGTTGTCACAAGGCGCCTGTTTGCCAGGTTTTTACCAAGTAACGATTTTTTTGTTTTATAATTTTTTTTGTATTTTTGAAATTTTTTGATTTTTTTGTATTTTTTCATTAGGATACTCAAAAAGAGCTTATGTGTAGAACCTGCGAAGGTGCATGCTGTTGATAGGATCCTCCAAAGATTCACCTTCTGTAGTAGAGAGTTGATATGCCCTAGATCCATATACTGCTGTGATGATGTAAGGACCAAGCCAGTTGGGTTCAAATTTGCCCTTCTTTTCTCTGTCTTGTTGATTCTTGGGGTTCTCTCTGAGGACTAAGTCACCTACCTCAAATGTGCGAGGCTTGACCTTATGATTGTAACTGCGACTCATTCGTTGTTGGTAAGCCTTGAGATGATTAAAAGCAGTGCGTCGTCGTTCCTCCAGCAGTTCTAGTTCTTGTAAGCGAGAGACCCTGTAGTCTTCATCGTTGATTATGTTTCTCAAGGATACCCGTAAAGAAGGTAACTCGACCTCAATAGGCAAGATGGCTTCAGCGCCGTAGACAAGTGAGTAAGGTGTAGCTCCTGTAGGTGTGCGGACACTGGTACGATAGGCCCAAAGTGCGGGATTGAGTTGGACATGCCAGTTACGGCCAGCGTCGTCGACTGTCTTTTTAAGGATTTTGAGAATTGTTTTGTTAGACGCCTCAGCTTGGCCATTACCTTGGGGGTAATATGGTGTGGAGAAACGATGAGAGATATGGAAGCGCTCACAGAGTTCACGAACATCCTGATTCTTGAAAGGACGCCCATTGTCAGTGATAATGGAAGTAGGAATCCCGTATCGGCAAATGATGTAGTTCAGGATGAAAGTAGTGATTTGTTTCCCAGTAACTTGTGTGAGAGGCACGGCTTCAATCCACTTTGTGAAATACTCTGTGGCTGTGATAATGAATTTATGTCTGTTGGAAGAAGGAGGGTGAATCTTGCCTATGAGATCGAGTCCCCACTGACAAAAGGGCCAAGGAGATGCAAGTGGCTGTAGTTCTTGTGCTAGTGCATGTATGAGGTCTCCATGAATTTGACACTGCTTACACCTCTTGACAAACTGATATGCATCTTTTTCCATAGTAGGCCAGTAGTATCCAGTCCTGATGAGTTTCTTGGCCAAGGTAGGACCACTAGTATGCGGACCACATATCCCTTCGTGTACTTCTCGTAACGCAATCTGAGCTTCGTCACTCTCTAAACATCTAAGGAGGGTGCCATCTAGACCTCGTCGGTATAGGATATCAGCTAGGATAACGTATCGGGAGGATTGGCGGATGAAAGTGCGGCGTTGGTTGTTCGATAAATCGGGAGGTAAGATGTTGTCGCGAAGGTATGTGAATATGGAACCATATAACTGGGATTCAGGACCAACAACACATATCATTTCCGTAGGAGTGATCTCATATGACGGAATCAGCAGGTTGTCAACCAGGAACTCATAACAGGTCTCATTTTGCGGTAAATCAATGAGCGAAGCAATTGTAGCCATGGCATCAGCAGCACGATTCTGTTCTCTTGGTATCTGCTCAAACTCTATCTTTGCAAAGTGCTGTTTCAGATCATCTACCAGTTGTTTGTAAGGCATTAGCTTTTCATCTTTTGTTTGATAATCATCAGTTGCTTGACGGATGACAAGTTGAGAATCCCCAAAAACACGAAGTTCCTGGATCTTCCACTGAACTGCAATTCTTAGCCCCGTTGTTAATGCCTCGTATTCCGCTATATTGTTGGTGCAAGGAAATGATAAGCGGTATGACTTTGGTATAGAATCGCCTTGGGGAGTTATAAAGAGTATACCCGCTCCTGCCCCGTGCTGTGTGTATGAGCCATCAAAGTATAGTTGCCATGGCTTTGCAGGTGATATTGTTAGAATGGACTCATCTGGAAATTCTGACTGTAGAGGAACATCATCTATCATGGGAGCATCTGCCAGTTGATCTGCGATGGCTTGTCCTTTGATTGCTTTTCTGTCCACGTATTCAATGTCGAATTCACTCAAAATCATTACCCACTTGGCCAGTCGCCCAGTAAGTGTAGCTTTGTTGAGCAGATATTTTAGTGGATCAATTCTGGCAATCAACTTGGTCTTGTGAGTGAGCATATAATGTCATAATTTTTGTGAAGCGAAGACCACAGCGAGACATGCACGCTCAATTGGTGTGTAGTTCAGCTCATATCCCACCAATGTGCGACTGATATAGTAGACTGCTTTTTCCTTTCCGTCAGGTATTTGCTGTGCTAGTAGTGCCCCCAGTGCTGTTGGAGTAGCTGATATATAAAGTAACAATGGTTGATCTTGAATTGGTGGCATCAAAACTGGCGGGTTCAAAAGATAGTCTTTAAGTGCCTGAAAAGCCTGTTGACAGTTCTCATCCCATTTGAACTTAATGTTTTTGTGCAGTAGGTGCTGGAAAGGATTGCACTTATCTGCAAGTTGTGCTATGAATCTTCATATGGACTGGAGTCTCCCTTGTAAAGACCGAAGTTGACTGATATTCTTGGGTGGTGGCATGTCCAAGATAGCCTTGACTTTTGCTGGATCCGCTTCTATTCCTCTTTTAGACACAATGAATCCTAGGAGCTTCCCGGAGGTTACTCCAAAGACACATTTCTTTGGATTTAATCTTACCTTGTATTTTTCCAGCCTATCAAAAGCAACTGAAAGTATGTCCAAGTGTGTATTTCTGTCTATTGATTTAACCAAAAGGTCGTCAACATAATCTTCCACCGTTATATGCATGAGATCATGGAAGATAGTAGTCATGGCTCGTTGATACGTGGCACCTGCGTTTTTCAGCCCAAAGGGCATGACATTCCAGCAGAAGGTTCCCCATGGACAAGTGAATGACGTTTTATGTTGGTCTTCAGGTGCAATCCTGATCTGATTATATCCGGAAAATCCGTCCATTAAAGATAACATCTCATGGCCTGCTGTGAGATCAACACTTAAATCAATGTTTGGTAATGGGAAATCGTCCTTCGGACAAGCCTTGTTGATATCCCTGAAGTCTGTACATATTCGGATGCTGCGATCTGGTTTGCTGACAGGTACTAAATTGGAGATCCATTCAGGATAATCAATTGGGCGTATGAATCCGACATCTAGTAATTTCTCCAGTTCTGCCTTGACTAATAATGCCACTTGTGGATGCATTTTCCTCAATTTCTGCTTTACTGGTTTTGCCCCCGGTTTGACTGTTAAATGATGCATTACTAAGTCGGGGTCTAGTCCAGGCATATCAGCATAAGACCATGCGAAGTTGACTTGTCGTTCCTTAAAGAAGCTTATGAATTTTGCTCTCTCGGTCTCTGTCAATGATTGAGCCAAAAATATGTTGTGTGGAACCTCTGCTGTACCAATGTTTGTCTTTATAGTCTCCTCTACCAACATGGATGATTTTTCCTCGTATGATGCTGGGAGAATGTCAAGCCTTCCATCTTCGGGCGCCTCAGAGAGGTTTTCACCCTCAGATACGTCCTTTCTTTTTACTTTTTTAGAGTCAGAGAGCGCCACAGTGTGGTTTTCGCCATAAGACCCTTGTTTTGTCTTTATTTTCACATTTTTGCGACTAGAAGGCCCGACACCCTCACCAAAGTATGCCATGTTATTTAGCTCTATGGCGTATCCTGCTTTATGGTCTCCAAGAGGAAGATCTTCGCGAATGCCAAGATAATCAACAATAGCCTCGTCATTTTGAAATGTATCAAACTGTGGTGGTCCATCCTGATCCCAGTCAATGAGTTGGGGGTGAACGAGGGGAAGGTCTTTAGTGTTTTTAGAGTCCGCAAGGCTAATAGTGAAGATGTGGTTATATTCAGGTATGTCAAGATAGTCATCGAGGTCGTCAATGGCACTCTCCTCATCAGTTTCGATCATGAGTGAGTCCAAATTATCATCACTAGTCGCACCCTCAGGGACAGGTGTCCTCATCCTATGTGATCCTGACCTAGGGCCTTGAAACGAAGCTTGTGCGGGATCCTTATGGGTCGATTCTTGACCAACTCTGAATTTCTTGTAAAACTCCTCCTCCTCTGTAGGTTCATCCGGCTCTCTAAATGTCTCATTGAGTTCATAGTTGCTGGAGGATTTGTCTGAACCCCATTCCCACTCATTGGAGTCTGTGGAATAATTATCCTCTTGTTGAACTTCAGCCACTTTGACTCGCCATATCTGTTTTGTTCTCTTGTTTTGAATCTTGGGATTTAGAAAACCAAGCCCCTTAGAGCGTTCTCTTCTTGTAGTTAGCTCAGGTTGTAGAGGTTCCATGACACCTTCTTTGCGTAGTCCGAGAGGACTTTTTCCATCATACCCGAATCTCTGCAGAATTTTGAAACCTTTACCATAGTTTTCACAGGGTATTATAATTTGATCATGTGTATCATCTTCAGCGTCTTTATATAGCATTTTATATAAACTTTCTTCCTCTAGTTCGCCCCATTTTTGAAAGACGGTAGGATCCCATTTGAGTAGCATGATGGAGATTTGCTTATTAGGATGTGGCCTCCCATATTACTTGGGGGAGTTCATGACTTGTCGTAAGAACATTGTTTGATTCAGAGTGTATTCTCCCATGCCTTTGTCTTGAAACTTGGCTCTAAGTTCACCTTGTTTGGATGTCGAGGGCTTTAATGACTCAGGATCAATATATGCTGAAGAAGGAGTAGCCTCACGATTGCTGGGAATGATAATCTCAGTATGTGATCTCAAGTTATTGCAATATATGAATGGATTTGGATCACCATTGACCGTTACCTCGACTCCATTATGAGGAAATTTTATGCACTGATGATATGTTGATGGGACCGCTCTCATTTCATGAATCCATGGACGTCCTAGCAATATGTTATACGTGAGGTCTAGATCCAGGACTTGACAAATCACGTCCTTTGTGACTGGCCCTATTCTTAGTGGTAAGATGACTGTGCCCTTGGACGAACGCTCTTCATCATCATAAGCCTTAATAGTGATTTGGTTTGTAGCATTCACAGCTTTGTCAGAATATCCCAATTGTCTGATGGTGCTCAATGTACAAATATTAAGACCTGCTCCTCCATCTATCAGGACTCGTTTTATTCGGTGTTTATGTATGAAGGCCTCAATATGTAGAGGTGCATTGTGAGGCTGACTTATGGAGGCGTCATCGACTTCTGTGAATGTGAGGGAGTGTGGAATGGATAGGTATCCCACCATGGCTTGAAACTGGTCCACGTTTAGATCAGTAGGGACAGCAGTATCTCTCAAGGTTTTGTCAAGGACAGCTTTATGTGCAGGAGATATACGTAAGAGCTCAAGAATAGAGATGAGTGCGGGTGTTTTCCCTAATTGCTCTACAAGATCGTACTTAGGCTTAGTTGATGGAAGATTGGTATTCTTAGTAGAGGTACCCGACAATGTGATCTTACCTCGACGGGTTGTAACATGACATTCGGAAGTAGATGCGGACGAAGATCCCACACCTTTTAGGACAATTTTAGGTCGCTGAGAAGGATTCTCAGGATTTTTATTTTTGATAGTAATGGTAGAAATATGATTGTCCATTGAGATGTGATTAATAGTGGAATCATAATTGTAAGATGTTCTGGTGTAATTGGCTTGATCATCTGTGACTTTGCCTTTTCCCTTGTCATGTTTTGGGAATGGTTCCTTAAACACCTCATGCTCTTGGTTAGAGGAATGTCCCTCAATCTCAATATCTCCTCTGTCAATGAGATCTTGTACAATGTTTTTCAATCGATGGCAATTACTTGTCTTGTGACCCTTGCTCTTATGAAATTCGCAATATTCATCATCATTCCACCAATTCGGTTTTACCTTTGGTTCATATGGAGGAAAATCTGGGACCGTGATCACTTTGTTTGCTACAAGCTTCTTGAATACTGATTCAAGTGGTTCTCCCAATGGAGTGTACTTCCTTCGTGGTTTAGCAGCCGTTTGATTGTTCACTTGATTGTTGGTAGAATTTGATCCAGAAAAGATGAACTTTGGTCTCACTGTGTTGGCATCAACAACGCCATCATTAACTGTATTCTTGTTCTTGTTCCAAAACTTTGGTTTGTCCTTTCCCTTAAAGTCCTCTTTGTTTTCTTTGAATAGCTTGATTACTCCTTGTTCAATTAAGACCTTTTCTGTTGCTAGGCCCTTTTCAATGACATCCTTAAATGTAGACAAACAAGCTTTTCTGAGATCATAACCAATAGCCTTGTTAACATTTTGTGTGAACATTTCCACCATTTGTTTTTGCGGGATTTCACAAGAGCATCTGCTAGCTAAGTTTCTCCATCTTTGTAAAAATGACGCAAAAGATTCTCCTTCTTTTTGTTTCGTATTGCACAAGGTAGTAACTGAGACATCTGTTTCAATGTTGTAAGAGAAATGTTGGATGAATGCCTCTGCCAAGTCGCCCCATGACTTAATACCGGGAGGTAATTGAGAAAACCATTCCATCGCTTGATCTCCTAAGCTCTGTGGGAACAACCTCATCAAGTATGTTTCTTCTGCCGCTACCTCAATGCAAGCTGTGAAGAATTGTCTTATGTGTGCCTTGGGGTCTCCTCTCCCTCTATATTTGTCAAATTTCGGTGTTGCAAAGTGCGGAGGAAACGGAGGCATTGGAATGCTCTTATCAAATGGATAAGGGCATATATCTCTCATAGTATATGTGGGTTTTGATGTGCCCATGTCTTCCACTTTCTTTTGTAGATCTCTAATTTGTTGCTCCAAATTATTTTTGGGAGGAGATGGATTTCTTGTAGCATATCCCATGTTTGAAACACCCATTTGAGGAGGAGCTTGTTGCATGTATGGATGATACTGATCGTAGACATGTCCATATGGAGGTTGATATTGTTGCGACATGTATGGAGCGCTTGGCATAACTTCTTGTTGAGGGACCCCATATCTGTTCTGTGTGTATAAACCATATTCAATAGGCCTTTCATTTTCCATTGTGTTGCCCCCAATTTTGGCATGAGGTCTCCTTGTGTCAAAATTTTGAGGAAGTCCTTGAGTATCCATTTGTCTTGGTTGACCCATATCTTGAGCATGTGTTTGAACATAAGGCCTCCATGATGGTCTTTGAGTGTAAGTATCATGCATTTGAGCTTGTGTATGTGGGACTGCTGGTTTCTGAAGCAAAACTGATGGTGACTCCGGCATCATATTATTTGGTCCTCCACTATTAGGTTGAGTTTGTTGTGAAGGTCTACTTTCCATAAGTTGAGATAAGTCAAAATCATGTGGTATTTTAGCTCCACTTTGTGCCATCATGTTTAGAAAGTATTGATGATCTCTCCTCATTATCTCTTCAACCAATCTATTGAATTGAGGGTCCATTATAGATTCTTGTATGTCTGCTGATAATATTGAAGAATTGTCCACATTATCATTGTGTGTAGCGTTGTGTATAGCGTTTGCACTTTCCATATTTGGATTGTGTCTATAAACATTCATGTCTGGTAATGTAGTGTGCTCAGGATTGTAGAAGACATCATTGTCATACTCATAAGAACTCATGTTTACGGACCCTTGAGCTTCTTTAGCTTTTCTCCTAGATTTTTGAAGACGGGTTTCAACCATGAACTAGGTGTTTAGCAATATGTGAGAGACTTAGACGAAAATGACAAGAGTATGTAAGACCAAGAGTTGTATGGAGTGTAAATGAATCTGAAGTTTTACTTGCAATGTCCAAAGTGTAAGACCAAGTATGTATGTTGTAGAGTAGGTGTGACTTCCAAAGAGAGGATAGTTTCTCTTGATGAGGTAAGCTGACCTTGACTCTAAGTAAGACCAAATGAGACCCAAAGGTAAGAAACCTTGATGAGGGACCACTTAGCAAAGTGTTGTAGTATGTAGTGTGTTGACGAAGTATAGTGAGGACAAGCAAGTGACCTTTTGACTCAAGTTTAGACAAGTATGAATGTAAAATGAGGTATGAAGCAATGATGGACTGTGTAAGACCTTAGAACAGGCTGAATGCTAGATGAAACCTGAAGAGACAACCTAGGAAGCTCAAGTGTGCCGAAACTGATTTCTTTGTTTGCTTGACTGTTAAACTTTTTTCAAATCCTGACACAGACGCCTCTGTATACTTCACAGACGCGGTTTTAAGACACAGACGCTATTCTGTTTGACACAAACGTGGTTCTGAGATTTCCTGTTGATATTTGCTGGGACTGTAACAGTTTTTTGCAATTTTGGACACAGACGCTCCTGTATACTTCACAGACGCGATTTCCAGACAGAGACGTGTCTCTGTTCGACACAGACGCCGATAAAAACACAGACGCTATTCTGTACTTCACAGACGCGTTTATCTGACACAGACACGGTTCTAACAGACACAGATGCGTTTCTGTAACCTTAGTGCAATCTTTCCTATCTGTGAATTTGTTTTACTGTGACCAAATCTGATTTTTCGACTGTTTTTCGTGACAAGAGGACACAGTGTTGATGACCCAATGTTTGCAGACTGTTTAGACTCCAAAAAGTGTGTTGTTTGATGTAAAAAGTTTTTGCATACACTTGAAGACACAAAAGACACAATGTTTTGCTGTTTTGTCTTGATTGTTTGAATGTTTATCATAAGTCAAGCACAATTCTTATGGCTGGCCAGGACAATAATTGTTGATCCCACATGGGGTTTTACCCCCGAGGCTACGCTATTCAGAGCGGATACTTAGATGCTTGACCTCACTGGCTCCACCCTCGGCACTCACTTCTCCGGTCAGCCAAGCATCAGTCCCCATGAAAACTCCCCATGGCGAACTTTGTATCTCTACTAAGAACCGTATGTGTGTGGGCCGCTACCAGAGGTCCGACCTCCTGCCTCAACAACTAGAAGGATTTGGGCATCTAAAACAATGAGGTGCTAGTAAGGGCATCCGCTCGTGTGGCCATACATGCGGCACTTTCAGCTCTGTAAATACAGAAGGCTCCCAGCCGGTAGGGGTTACGCCCTACAAATGATCAAATAAATTTGATCAAACGGGTTTATGGGGAGACATAGTGTCGGTATGAACTAATCAGCACACGTTATTCATAGTTTTCACCATGAATACATTTGATTATAGTGGTTTGGATGAGGTGGGTTTTCCTCGCTACCACTTGGGTCGTTCTCTTCTCACTAGTAGTCCTAATGACCACACGGGAAGACAGGCCCTCTAAAGAATAAACAAAAAGAGCCTATTGCTCAAGACACAAAAGACAATGATTCAATTTTAGTGCACCAATTGAAGTGTTTGCTAAGCTATGAAAACAAGGCACACAATAAAAATGACAAAACCCTAGCCAAGGCCCTGCAACAAAATTGTTTAGTAGTTTGGGTTGTTTCAAATGATAACCCCTTCCTGCAAGCACACAAGTTAGGTAAATTTTAAGAAAACCCAAAAAGACTTTGTGAAAAGGGGCCTTCAACAAAAACGTATTTGCCTCCAAAGCAAGCTGCACAAACCAGGTTAGCTAGATCTGCAAAGGTTAGCCGAAAATAAACCAGATCTGAAACCCTAAATACAAAATCCGAAAACCCGAATCGAAAAACTTGAAAAATTTGCAAAACAAAATGCACAGACGCTGTTATACCAGACACAGACACGTCTGTCCGACACAGACGCGTCTGTCCGACACAGACGCGGTTCTGTGAGTCGCAGACGTGATTTAAGAACACAGACGCCTCTTTACTCTGCAGACGCGATCAGATGGTTCACAAACGCGATTCGGGATCACAGACGCGACTTTCAGAAACCTGCAAAAAAAATGACAGAAACACAGACGCGATCCAAGATATCACAGACGCCTCTGAAATACAGAAACGCGATCCGAACACTCGCAGTCGCGGAAAAACCCTAAAATGTCATCGAAATCGTCTGATCATCACATGTCCACATCACATGTCCACTAGGGTTTTGATCTCCATTCTTCCTATCTCCATTGATCTTGTTTGATATGCTTGCTCTCAGATTTTTATGTGCACAAGAGCTCAATAAAGAACGGAATGTGGTTGCAAGTAGAATTGCAGTGTAGCCAAGTCCTTCAAAATCAGTCATTAGGATATGTCATTAGGGTTTGACAATGAACAAAGCATCTCCTTAAATAGAAGACACAATAGGAAATGGAGGGTTAAGATTGAGAGGTGTAAAAAGAGAGGTCGGCTAGGATTAGAGGGTAGGTAAAAGAAATAATAAAATAATGAAAGAGGTAGGTAGTGTATGAATTAAGAGATGAATGACATGTGTCATGTGTAGAAAAAGATAATGAATTAATTAAATAAATAAAGATTTATTTAATTAATAGAAGAAATAGGACAATTAAATAAATAAAATATTTATTTAATTTAGGAAAGGGATAATTTAAATAAATAAATGTATTTATTTAAATGAGAAATAAGGCTAGAAGAGGATAAACGAATTAATTAAATAAATAAAGATTTATTTAATTAATAGAAGAATTAAGCTTAGATAATTAAATAAATAAAATATTTATTTAATTAGACATGACAATTTTGGGTGTCTACAATAACCACTAAACCCATCCAAGAATGAAAAGTATCGCTTATGTGCTCGAGAATCTAATACTTGATCTATGAATGGAAGTGGAAAGTGATCCTTTTTGGTAGCAGTGTTGAGCTCCCTATAGTCCACACAAACTCTCCATTTTCCTCCTTTCTTTGGAACTATAACCAAGGGAGAAACCCATTGGCTATCTAAAATAGGGTAAATGAATCTTGCATTAAGCAACTTTTGTAGTTCCTCCTTAACTATTTCCCTTAGTGCAGGATTAATCCTTCGCGGAGGTTGTCTAATTGTTTTACAATCTTCTCTAATATAAATTCTATGGGTACACAATGTAGGATTTAATCCCTTCATGTCATGATGATCCCATGTGAAGGCTTGTTTTTGGGCTTTGAGTAATTCTATTAATGAAAACCTTTGGTCTGCTGTAAGTTGACTATTGACATTCAAATTCCTTCCTGGAGCAACCTCTACTTGAGTGACTGACTCAACATTAGATATTTCAGATAAACAAGAGGTTTGGATTTCCTATGGTAATAATGAATGAAATCTGTCTGTGGCTATAGGAGAACCTAAAGAATTTGCAGACGGAAGAAGAGAATGCAAAATACTTGCTGGTATACCAGATGACTGTTGAGATGCTCTATAATGATTTCCTATGATGTTAGAGAGTACTGTATCATCTTCTTGGAGTTTTTTTGAATGGTTTCGTAGTTAACATCATTAGTTGCTGAACAAAATTAATTTCCTCTTCTTCCTATCGTATATTTGGCCATACTATCTGCTCTTGATCAAGTTGTGGTTGTGCTGGAGAATAAAGGGCAAGAGTTTTAGTAGTAATACCATCTGAAATGGTCATGTCCATTGATCTGTAACCTATGTATGCATTAGCTGTAGAAAGCCGAGGTCTTCCCAAAATGATTGGATATCCACCCAATGTTGCCTTAGGAGAGAGTATTATAAAATCAACCGGATATTCCCAAGAATCTAGTATGACAATAATATCTTCAAAATTGTTTACTTCTGGTGCTTCATCTGATCTTATGTCACAAGTGGAACGTGAGGGAAGAAATATTCCGAATGCATCTCTTCTCCTTCTATGCATACAAATTTAATGAATAAATTCAAAGAGATAACTAAGAAAGCTTAAAACTAATGGTTACAACAGGTTCTTAGTTTGGCACCATTCCCGACAACGACGCCAAAAATGTTGGTCCTCACAATTGGAATGGCAACTAGGTAATAAAACACAATTCAGGGATTGGACATCCTTGCTGAACAACTAGATTTCCTGTAGCAAAGGCTCATTTACTTATCGACAAGCGGGTAGAAACTACTCTGCTGCTGTGGCTGTAGGAACAAACATAGGAGCTGTTTCTAGTGGCTGTAGGAGCAGTCAAATACCGAAACAACAACTATTGCAAGATGGAAATTAACTGAAAAACATAAAGGACTACTCACCAAGTGCCCCCCCTTGAGTGAGCCCCCCTTGAGTGAGTATATCCAGAACTCTTAGATTGCAACTGTTAAGCTTAAAATTACATTGATCTCATTATTCCAAATTGACTGTGAAAATACATAAGTCTAAAAACTGTGTATTACAAATTCTATGGTCATTTGCCTCTTGGAAAGAGGAGATAAAGACCTTTTATTTATATGGAAATCTATAATAGATTCCTAATTGATCAACCCACATTCGAACGGTATAGGTGAGAAGGTTTTATTATACTAAAGAAGAAGTCAACGCAGGAAAATAGAACAACATTTGTCCTACAGCTGAGAAGATATAGCATGACTTGCTTCCTAGATCTAAGCTCCACTAAGAATGGTTATAAATGTCTCATAAATCATTCTACTGAGGAAATGGTCAAGTGGCTTTGATCTTCTTCAATGCTGCTTTTCTTTGACTGGGTCTGCATCGTGACGACATGCCTGGTGTTCCTTTAAACTGCCACTTAGTCTTTTCTTCTTCTTTGCCAACCCTGCATCATGACGTTAACGTGCACAACAAACATGTGTATATACTAATGTTAACATGACATAAATTAAACCATACTTCAGATTGATTTAGATATTTTTCATAGATAAGCCATTTAGAAACCATTATATGACAACCTTAAGTATTAGACAAATCAGTTCCAGAAACACTTAAAATGCATTATCTAGGAGAGTATCCTGATCCAAATATCATCTAAACACAAGACCTAGGCAAGAATACTATGACCAAAATCTATCAAAACAGAGCCATTATTTAGGATCATTAGTTCAGATAATCTAGTTTTAGAGGAGATGGTGAATAAGTTGAAATTGGAGTGATTGAAACACCCTAAGCCTTATCAAATAGCATGGATTCGGGATGAACATAAGTTGTTAGTAAGTGAACAATGTTTGGTGAAATTGAAAAATTGGGAATTATCATGATGAAGTCCCATGTGATATTGTGCCTATAGATATTTGTGATCTTTTGCTGGGTAGACCTTGGTAGTTTGATAGACAGGCAAAACAAGATGGGAGGAAGAATACATACACTAATATGGCCAATGGGAGGAAGCAAACCTTGTTGCCTTTGGAGGAACCTTTGAAGAATGAAGTCTGGATGGATGCTAGAATTTGTTTGGTAGACAAAAGGAAATTCGTGGATGGACTGAGACATGAGAATGTGTGTTTTGCCTTAATTCCTAAGAAGACTGAGAAACCAGAATCGAAAGGAGAACACCCAAAATAAATAAAACATTTGCTGATAGAATATGAGGACATTATTTCAGATAATGTGCCTGATGGATTGCCACATGTGAAAATTATTAGTCATTGCATGGACTTGGTTCCCAAAGCTAGTTTGCGTAATAAAGCTGCACACCGGTTGACACCGATAGAGAATGAAGAACTGAATAGACAAGTGCAGGAGTTGTTGAAGAAAGGTTTCATCAGGGAGAGTCTGAGCCCTTGTGCAGTACCAACAGTATTAGCACCTAAGAAGAATGGAGAGTGGAGAATGTGTATAGATTCCAGAGCAATAAACAAGATCACAGTGAAATACTGGTTTCCTTTGCCTAGGATGAATGACATAATGGACTATTTGAGTGGAGAAAAATACTTTACAAAGATAGATCTGAAGAGTGGATATCATCAGATCAGGATCAGAGAAGGTGATGAGTGGAAGACAACATTTAAGACAAATGAAGGACTATATGAATGGTTCGTGATGCCTTTTGGATTGACTAATGCACCGAGTACTTTCATGAGGCTTATGAATGAGGTATTGAAGAAATTATTGGGTAGGTTTGTTATTGTGTATTTGGATGACATCCTGATTTTCAGTAGGACAAAAGAGGAGCATTTGTTGCAGTTAAGACAAGTTTTGCAGAGGTTGAGAGAAGAGAAGTTACTGATCAATATTAAGAAGTGTACTTTCATGAAGGATGAGTTAGTCTATTTGGAATTTGTGATATCTGAGGATGGTTTGAAGATGGACCTTGAGAAAGTGAAAGAATTTGTTGAATGGCCTACACTGGAAAGCATTGGAGAGGTAAGATCATTTCATGGATTGGCTAGTTTTTACTGGAAGTTTATCAAAAATTTTAGTTTAGTTTGTAATCCTATGACTAAGACCATGAGAGGAGATCAGAAGGAATTCAAGTGGACCACTAGAGCAAACAAATTTTTTGAACTATTGAAGCAGAAAATGACTGAGCAAATTGTGTTAGCTTTACCGGATTTCAATAAAGTATTTCAAGTGGATTATGATGCAAGTGGAACAATAATAGGAGCAGTCCTGAGTCAGGAAGGGAGAGCAGTAGCTTATTTTAGTGAGAAATTGAATGATGCCCAGAGGAGATATTTAGTGTATGATCAAGATTTTTATGCCATAGTTCAAGCCTTGAAGACATGGAGACATTACTTATTGCCTAAGGAGTTTGTGTTGTATACAAATCATCAATATTTGCAATATTTGAACAATCAAAGTAAGTTGAATCAGAGACATATGAGATGGGTAGAATTCTTGTAGAGTTACACCTCTGTGTTGAAGCATAGAAGTGGGAAATCTAACAAAGTTGTTGATGCATTGAGTCAGATAAGGAATTTGCTGACATAGATGAGAGTGACAATATTAGGATTTGAATATTTGAAGACCTTGTATGATGATGACCCAGATTTTGCAGAACCTTGGAAAGCATGTAGAGAATCGGTTATGGTTGATAGAAGCAAGTGGTTGGATTACTTCATTCAAGATGGGATTTTATTCAGAGGAGTTCAGTTGTGCATACCTAAGAGTTCTATGAGGGAGAATCTGATAAAGGAGAAACATAGTGGAGGACTAGCTGGATAATTTGGCATTGATAAAATAGCAGCATTGGTGAGTGAGTAGTACTTTTGGCCCCAGATTTATAAGGATGTTAAGAGATATGTGCAGAGTTGTAGAGTTTGTCAAGTTGCAAAGGGTAGTAGTCAGAATGTGGGATTGTATAAACCTTTGACAGTACAGGTAAGACCTTGGGAGGATATAAGCATGGATTTTGTACTTGGATTACCTAAGACACCAAGAGGGAATAATTCTATATTTGTGGTAGTGAATATATTCTCGAAGATGGCTCATTTCATACCTTGTAAGAAGACATCAAATGCATTGCATGTAGCAAACCTATTTTTCAAGGAAGTGGTGAGATTGCAAGGATTACCTAAGAACATAGTTTCAGACAGAGATACTAAGTTTGTTGGCTATTTTTGGAGAACACTTGGGAAGAAGATGAAGATAGATTTGAAGTTCAGTTCTACTTTTCATCCACATACTAATGGATAGACATAAGTTGTTAACCAGAGTTTGGGAAACTTGTTGAGATGTTTAGTGGGAGATAAAACCAGAAGTTGGGATTTAATCCTTGCACAAGCAACGTTTGCCTATAACAATTTAGTGAATAGGAGTACAAAAAAAAAACACCTTTTGAGATTGTTACTGCAGTGTATCCTAGAGGTATATCAAAATTGAGAGACATTAGCAGTGAAGACCAGAGAAGTTCAGAAGCATAAGACTTTGCAGATCACATGACAACATTGCATATTCAGGTTAAGCAACATTTGGAAAACATGAACGACAAATATAAGGAGAAGACAGATGAGAAGAGGAGACATAAGGAATTTGAAGTTGGTGATAAAGTGATGGTATATTTGAGAAAAGAGATATTCCCAGTTGGAACTTATAACAAGTTACAGATGAAGAAGTTTGGACCTTGCAAGATTTTGAGGAAGTTCAGTTCTGAAAATGCATATGAAGTGGAGTTATTGGATAGTTTGAGTATTTCACCCATGTTTAACATTGCAAATCTTCATGAGTTTCATGAACTAGAATTAAGTGAGAATAGTGTTGGAGAATTAGAAAAACAATTTTCCCAGAAGGAATGAGATTAGATTGAAGAGATTTTGGATAGTAGGATTGGGTGTAGTACCTAGAGAAATCAGTATAAGGAATATCTTGTGAAGTGGAAGGACAAACTAGTTGAAGATTCATCTTGAATTGCTCAGGTAGAGGTAGACCACCTTGGTTTTCCTCTGACCTTGTAAAAGTGAGAGGTTCACTTTTTCAATAACCCTGGATGTCTGATGCAGGAGAATCTCCAGTTCATAGAAATTTTGCATCAACCAATATTTTTTTCCTTTCTATTTTGTTTTGTGTTTGCAATTTCTATTTTCCTTTCAGTGTGTCCTGGTTTTGGCTCATCAGATCTTATGGAGTTGGATTCTACTTGAAGACTTGATCACGTTTCTTTCTTCTAGACCACATCTCATTTAGATCATTTTCCAGAAAGATATCGCTACCAGTTTCCATGACAGTTTCTTGTTATCGGTTGGCAGTTCTTGTTACCAATTGCCTAGATCTATTTTGGTGATGTACCGAAACCCCTTATGAAGCTTGCGGAGCCTTGGGCATTGATTTCAATGTTCCTTGGCATGTGGTCGACCTTTTCCCATGATCTACATTTCATCCTTTGAATTTTCCAGAGGTATCTCTTGGCGGAGGCCTACCTTGTTATTTTACATGTTAGGTCTTGTTCTTCGAGTTTTGATCCCTTTTGGGCTGACTGGATCCTTTGGATCGATATATATAATTTTAATTGCACATTAGAATGTAATCAATCAGAGAATCAAGTAGCTAGATAGTGCGTAGATGATAGATCTCACGATTCAAGGTCCCAGTTGTGACCTATTCTGTATGTTCTACTAGGCCTGTGAGCCGGTATGTTGTAACTGGTTGGATGTAATCAATTTTCATGCAATAAAACAATCTATTTTGCATTGCCTCCATCATATCTTTGTGTTTCCGTTGTGTTTACTCTTGCTGACTGGTCCATATTGATCTCTTGAGGTCCCTCCTCACTGGTGACTACTTCAATATAGAAGGAAGTTGATTGAAAAAGGAAGATCTATCCTTGATGAATCAGAGTGGTTGATCAATATGGTTGTGAGCTAATGTTGTTTGGTACCGATGGCAATGAGCCTAAGGTTTCTTCCAACATTACAGCTATGTGGCAGTTGTGCCTCAGTGGTGGATTATTTCTTCTTTCTGACAGCGAGCCCTCCTTTTTCTACCAGTTTTAGATAGGAAATGAGCCCACTTGTAGTGAGAATTTTGGCAGTGAGCCACATTTGTAAAAATCACCTTAACTGGTGTCACCTTAACAAGTGTTTTTATATTGATAACTAACATTCTTCGTGGTTTTTCCCTTCTTGGTTTTTACATGTCATATTTGGTGTTTCATGTGTATGCTCTCTCATGTTTATATCTACTTATGTTTAAGTAATCTGAGTTTAATTTACCAAATCTTTTTTTGTGGGAAACGTAAAATATTTTTAATTAACAATTGATTCACCTCCCCTCTTAGTTGTTCGAGATATTCAACAATTGGTATTAGAGCTTTAGTTCCTAGAAAGTGAGACTAACTGCTCGAGGAGATCCAATGGCACATGAATTGACTATTCTTACTTTTGAAGGATCCAACTATAGCTTTTGGAGAGTGAAGATGAGAGGATATTTGATTTCTCTAAGTTACAAGAATTGGAAAGTTCTGGAGACCAAGTATGTGCAGCCAACAAATGGACCTACTACACTGGATGAGATTGAAGCCTATGAAGAAAATAAGCAAGAAAGGTATGTTATCTTTAGTGCTTTATCTAAAATTGGATTGGTGAAGGTTGTTGCATTAGATACTGTTTATAAATTCTAGGAAAGATTGAATAATATCTACAAAGGAAATGATAGAATTAAGCTAGCTAAGATGCAGACTGCTAAAGCTAGATATGAGAACCTGAGAATGGAAGAAGGTGAAGATATAAAAAGCTATTTTTATAAAGTTGGTAGTGTATTAAATGAGATTGGATATCTTGGTGGTGTAGACGTATAAAAATGACCATATTCCTAAATGAATATTTTATGTTCATTTCTCTATTTAATTAAATCCAATTTAATTAAATTACCCACATTCCTCTATTTAATTAAGTAAATTACTCAATTAAATTCACTATACTATTTAATAGGATAAATTCATTTTATTCAATTAAAGCCCCTGTCCACTTTTTAATTAAATTCAAATTTAATTAAAATAGTTATCCTAAATTAAATAAATCTAATTTATTTAATTGCAACCAAATTGAATTAAATTCAATTAAAACCTATTGTCCCTCACCCACTTGCAAAAATTCTACACCTCCCACTTGCATCCTAACCCTCTTTCTAACCGCTTCTAGATTCTTCTCATCCTGATTAATTAACCCAAACCCATCCATTATCCCTTTTCCCTAAATTTGAGGAGGTCACTTCTCAAAATTGGAGTAAAGTCTTCAAAATGCATTAAAGCCTTTATCCATTCAACAAGCTAACTTGTTGAAAACCCCCAAGTTTGGAAGGACTCTTACAAATTTGTCCCCAAAGTCTTCATAACCATTAATGGTTAACTCAACCTTCTTACATGGTTAAAGAATTTTCATAAACTCAACCTCCATCTAACCCAAGGGTCTCATCAAGCATTTATTGCTTTGACCATGGTTATCCTTAAACCTTTGCACAAGAGTTTATCCTTTGGGTAAAAGCTTTATCCAATGGATAACCCTAACTTAACCTTAACCCTTAATCCCTAGGGTAACAATGAGGTCTTCTCAAGTATTTAATGCTTCTTACATCTCCTCTCAACCAACCTTATGTTGACAATTGTCACCATTTCATTGGTGCCAATTGCAAACATGGATTCCCAACTTTCAAACTTGGCCCTTGATTGCCTCTTTCAATCCTGACCATCCATTGCCTTGTTTTTGCTATAAATAGAGTTCTCATTCCTCCATTTTTAGATATCCAAGTCTTTAGCATCACACTTATACTCAAATCCATTCAAGATTTCATATTTCTTATATGCTCATCATTTAGCCTCTCTTTTAAATAGGAATTAATCTAAATATGAAAATTTAGAGTATGTTCCTTATCATTTAGCTTAAATCATAAACTAATATAGCATGCTAGGATAGTCTTGTTTACTAACCTTGTCATCTTATAGCTAGTTTATCGCATTTGTAGCATCATGCATAGCTTAGGATGCATCTCATCTTAAAATCAACAAAAGCATCCCTCGTTCTTGCATTTGTCATCCCTAAACCATTTTGCTCAGTGATCTGAGAGCAAAAACATTGGTTTGAGGGACCGTGCAAGATAGAGAACCATGGAACCATCCTTGGGAAGCTGAGCCATACTTCATGACTCCGTAGCTTGCACCAAGAAGTCCTGTGGGTGTGTGAGCAAGGCTCCCTAGAGCTTCATTTTTCGCATATTGAGTTCTATCGACCCACTTTTCCCGCACACATTTCTGGTGCCCACCGTAGGGCATTACCCCATATATCAAATCGGTTTTTAAATTTAACCACTTTTGCAAGTCCGCGGGAAACAAGAATCAACGCGTGGGAAACATTCCCTAGCACATCTGGTCAACAGCCTAGCGCATCCGACTTACTGTTCAGCATGTTGGGTCCATCATCTAGCGTGTAGAGTCTTTTCTTTAGCGCATCATAATACTAACCTTTTCCTGTAGGTCTCGGTGCGGGAGAAAAACAAAGCAGCACTTCTGGAACACAGTGTAGCACATACCAAAAACAGTATAGCGCATCACTGATTTCTTTTAGCGCATCACTGTTATTTTGTAGCACGTACAGTTTGTTCTATAGCGCATCATAGACAGATAGAAATCAGAAAATCAAAATCTGTAACCGAGAGTAACAATTAGACTTGTTGAAGTCCACCAGTCATCTAACGTTTTCCGCTTGTTCTTTTGCAGGATTCTAACAAATTTGTTGCAGCTAGGAGCTTAATCTTAAGATTATTAGGATAGTTAGAATTTTCACTAACTTAGTTAAGTTAGTTTAAAAATCTGAACTTCTTTTATTCCTAAAATTGAACTCACTTTTTTTGGCCTATAAAAAGAACCACAAATCAGAAAATTTCTTGCTTTCATAGGAGAAAAACTTTATTTTTGGGCTTTAAAAAGGACAATACAAACTTTCCTTTCTTGCAAAAATAGCTTCTAAAAAGAACCTCACCATCCTTTGGTGTATAAAAGGATTCATTTCAAATTTTTTTGCAAAGGAAAGAACCACACTAAAGAAGTTTTTGTTACCAATCAAAAGAGGGAAGTTATTCCCCTTTTTGCCGGTTTCCTTTTGTTATCCAAAATCAAACTTTTGCTTTGTTGACTCGATTATTTTCCTAGATTAAATAATCACTGATTTGGGGAAATAAAATTAACACCATGCTTTTTGGAGCAACATCTCCAAATAGAAGTTAGCAAATCATTTGTCTTGGAAGCTAAAAAGAAAAAATTGTTTGCCTTGTCTCAAAGTGGAAGGTATATGCTCTCCCCTTAACTGGGTGATCAAAAAGCCAAACCACTCTTAAGCTTTCTGTACTTCAAGCATTATACAACCTTTAGCAGGCCTACCTTCCCGAGGAGTTGGAATCAACTCTTAAAGCCATTTATGGCCGGTGTGAAGGGAATGACCTAAGTGGGGAACGATTTTGACGCCAAGTATTCCAACCCACTATAATCAAAAGTGGAAAGTGACGAAAGTCCTTTTCAACGGTTATGCGCAACGATTAGCCTTCCCCTAGTATCCTTGAGATACGTAAAGCCTTTGTTCTAAAGGTCGGGAAGCCTCCTGAGGGGGTTTATCATTGATGATCGAACATGAAGCTTGATTACGAACCATAGAAATAGAAACCTTGAGCTGAGTCAGTAACCAGACATTTATAACATCATAGTGCAAGGGTGGGGAAGAATCCGCCCCCAAGATCGCTCACCATATATCTCCCAAGATAACTACTCAATTGTGGAGCAATTCACTTTGAGTTAATTTCTGGCAAAAGGCAAAAAAATGGGCGCCCTCTAGGGGGTGACACGGCTGTTTGAGCTGACGGAGTATCGAGACTAGTGGGCTATGATGTTATTTATGACCTTTGAATAAAGAGTCTTCTTGAAGTGTATTTTTTTGTATCCAAACCTTTTAAAACATTGTGGATTTGAACACATCCTCGCAGAACATACACTTTTTGTTAGATTAAGCAAAATGGTTGTCTTTTTTGTGCTGTGCTTGCATTTACTACTTCAAAAAATCATCCATCACAACTGAAAAACTCATAACAAAAATCCAAAAAATTGCCAAAAACCAACCAAAGGAAAATATCAGGACAGTTTAGCGCATGAGAGCAACTTCTTAGCGCGTGTGGTACTTTTGTTAGCGCATCAAAACATAAAGTTAGCGCGTCTAGTCAAAATAGTAGCATTCTTCCAAAATTTCAAAACAGTGTTAAATAGTTAGCGCATCCGGAAAACAACCTAGCGCGTTGAAGCATTAGCTTAGCGCGTAGGAATCAAACTTTAGCACGTAGGGTTTAACAGTTAGCGCGTGGCAGACCCATACTAGCGCATAACTTTTTAAGCCAAGCAGAAAACAAATTTTAAACAGTCAAAAACTTTAGTGCATGGTTGGGGGCAGCTTAGTGCGTGTGGTCTTTTGTTTAGCACATGAAGTAATTTTGGTAGCGCATCTTGTCTCTATTTTAGCGCGTGACCAAAAAACCTGAAAAACAGGGGGCAAAACAGTAAGGAATTTTGAAAATTTTGAGAACATCTTTGGAAACCTCTTTTCATTAGCATCATTTTTCATCAAAACAGAGTAGCGAAAACACAACTTTAAAAACTATTTCTTGAGCAAAATTTGTGTCAAGCAAAACGTTGTAAAAATCCAAAACTGATCGCACGGTAAAACATATCTATCCTATCAAAATCCGGAAACATCATCACAAGTATCAAAAGGATCCTTTATCATCTCACGGATTTCATCTCAAAAACACTTGTTTAAAACCTCAGGTTGTCAAATCAAGTTTCCATATTGGGAGACTTTATCCATATCATTTGACACGCTTTGTCGTGAAGGGGCATCTAAACCTTCACTTTGATAAAGTAGAACTTGAGTTTTCGAAGCAAGGTCAACTAAATCCAAAACAAATCAAAAGGAAACCATTGATCACTTATGCATGACTAATCCCTATATTCTGAGAAGAAAGAATATTTATCGTAACACCACGTTGAAGAAACAACAACCAAGTTTTTCCAAATTTATCAAAAGAAACAAGTTTTTATACATCAATCGTCAACTCTTCAAATCTCATCGAGTATTCCTTCATCACGTCAAACTTTATATCCAAAACAAATCTAACGAATTTGACAAAGAGCTTTTGAAGACTAGGGCATATTGTCAAAAACCTGCCTTTAATCAAATCATAAATTTTGGAGGAAAGATCAATCCGACATTCTTGCTCGATGAGTGTATCACTTATAACACACTCTGACCTGAACCACCAACCCCCGAGCAACATATCGAAGAGGATTTTGTCCCCTTTGTCACTAAAAGTTTCTACTAAAATACTTGTTACTCGCTCTCAACAAAACCAACAAAGCGAGGCACAAGCAGAATCTAGTATGAATCAAAGGTTATCAAATCCTTTTGAAGGTCCACACCTAGAGGATACTGAAATTTCTGAAGAACTTCTTCAAGAAGGCCAAGAAAGTGCTTCATTCCAAAAACTTGTAGAAAGGCTCATGGAAAATGACAAGGAAAAATACTTGCTCATGCTCACAAGCAAAGGAGTCAAACTCCCTGAAGACTTTGACGCAGATGTGTTTAGAACGAGACCTCAACATTTGAATATCAAGAATGACAACGGGAAGGAAAAACACGTGACCCTGAACAAGATATCCCCAAGCAAAACATACCAGAGAAAAATATACCAAGACAAAACATCCCTGAGCAAAACATATCGGAGAAAAATATACCAAGACAAAACATCCCCGAGCAAAACATACTGTTCCATACACCATTTCAACCCTAGATCAATGCAAAGGAAGAACTTTTCCCTTGACAAAACAATGCGCATTTGGTAGCCCTTACTCAACAAATGCAAATGTTACAAAGACAAATGCAAGACATGCAACAAGGGACAACAGTGCGGTACTCTTTAAATGAAATTTGTCCTTATCCTTTTGACAGAAGATTGCACATGATCCCTTTTCCTCCAAACTCAGACGTGCCTAAATTTGACAAGTACGATGGAAAAAGCGATCCCCGTGATCATGTCAGATAATTCTGTACCATGAGTCTTGAATTTGCTCATGATGACACCTATCTGATGAGGTTGTTCCCCAGAAGCTTGGGAGGACAAACAATGGAATGGTTATCCAAAATTACACCTCCTGTCAGATCATTTGATGAATTGGTTAACAAGTTCATAACACAATATTCCTATAACATTCAACATGCTATAGCCATGTTAGACGTCTGCAACACCAAACAGAAAAACAATGAAACATTCATGATATTCCTTCAATGTTGGCGACGTATGGTTTCACGATATCCTCGAGACATTCCTGAAAAAGAGAAAATGGAAATCCTCATCGACAAATTGAATGGTGAGATGAGTTAAAGGCTCAAGCTCCAATGCATACCGTCTTTCGCTAAATTGATTGAAAATGACATTCAAGTAGAAGAGGCATGTGTCAAAAAGGGAACGCTCAAATTCTTCAAAGAAGGAACAAATTCATCAAACTACAATAATCAAAACAACAACAACCTCGACAAGTCTAGATTCTGGAATCGAAACAAAAACGAAGGCAGTAATGAATCACATGATCCAAAATCTAAGCAACCAGTGCTCGCATTATCAGGAAATCCTCAAGCTACAAATAATCCTAAAGGTGCTAATCCAAACGCTAACACATATGCACCGAATATCAATCAAGGTCAACCCAATGCAAACAACACCAATGATACTCAAAACAAAACCACGAATCAAGGACCTAGTAACAATTCATGCGACAACACCAACAATTTCCAAAAACGTGCCTTCACACCACTAGGACAATCACTAGAGTCAGCATTCAGAGAGCTTTTGGCAAACAAGATTCTCTCTTTGCCTGCAATAAGCAACTATGAACCCCAAATCAAACCACCTTGGTGGAATGATTCACACTATTATGATTTTCATCATAACAAAGGTCATCGAACGAACGATTGCATGAGATTGAAAAACATTGTTCAAGACATGATTGATCGAGGTGATTTAACGGTAGATGGTCTCAAAACAAATGGTGACCATGGAGCTTTTAAAAATCCTCTTCCAAATTACAACAAAGATGGAGCTTCAACCTCAAATGATACACGTGGATCTCGTATCAACCACATCTACAATAACACCATCAATCACATATTAGTCGAAGACCATCATGTGAATGTCATCACAATCCGAGACCAGCTTAATCACGAGTCTGTCAATGTAACAACTAGAGCTCAGAAATATGTCTTGAAGGGACATACCGCACCGACAACCACTACACCAAAAATCCAATATGATTTAGTCAGCCAACTACGCAAAACTCCGGCTCAGATATCTATACTAGAATTGCTAAAACTGTCACCAAAACACAAAAACATATTGGAGCAAGCGCTATTGGAAACAAATGTACCTCAAGATCTGGATGCAGACAGATTTCAAGCCATGGTCGCTCATATGACAGGGCCTCATAATCTCACCTTCTCAGAGCATGATAATACTTCCTTAAGTCATCCACATAACACTCCCCTCCATATTGAAGTCATCGTTTATAAACTATGAGTAAAAAGAGTATTGATAGATGGAGGAGCTGGACTTAATATATGTACCTTAAAACTTATCCGTGCATTAGGCTTCTTAGAGGAGTCTATTGATCCACGTAAAAAGATTACCATAAAGGCATATGATGATGAAGAAAGGTCATCTAAAGGAACCATGATGTTACCCATTCAAGTTGGACCAGTGCAAAAGGATACTATGTGTCAGGTCTTAGACATAGACCTCACCTACAATATTTTATTAGGTCGACGCTGGATACATGAAATGCAAGCAGTGCCTTCTACGTATCACCAGTGTGTCAAATTTCCCTATAACGGATAAGAGATCTCTATATCTGTTGATCACAGTCTATTTCAACATTGTAATGCAATGGGGGTAGCCCAGGACAATTTGGTTCCCCATAATAGGGAGAAACAAAGATCCTCAACATTAGACCTACAGACGACAAAGCCCGAATCATTACCTGGAGATTTCAAGCAGAAAATGCAAATCAAAGAACAAGGTATGGGAGAATACTCTTTGGAACCCATGTGTTTGGCCAAATTACCCACATCACCTAGATCTCATGGATTGCCCACTCAATCAACACATCAGGTAACTCAGCCCATCACCAAATTTGATGGTACCTTCATCCAACTAGGCACTCTAGCACATGAATCTGAAGAGAAAGACATTCTTAGCTAGCTATACAAAGATGAGGAAGAAGATAACAGAGCGGCTGCTCTGGATATAGTTCTACCAACACAACTATATGGAAAGGGCTACTTAATCATGCAACAAATGGGATATAATGGTAAAGGACCTATTGAAAAACGCAAAGAAGGAGTAACTGAACCCATAGATCTTCCTTCACAACCTAGTAGAGACAAAATATGATTGGGTTGTAAACTCACTTTTCTATTAAGAAGGACACCACACATAACTCCAAAACCTCAATGGAAAGCAAAGAAGAAGTACAAAGAAGAATCCTGGCAGGAAGCACTATTTGAGTCAGCTGAAACAATCTGCAAGGCACATGAACGTCAAGAATAGAAGCAACATCAGGAAAAGCTTCTCAGTCACAAGAAGGCCATAACTGCAACAGTAGCTCATATTCAAACACCAATATCTCAAGAACCAATAGAATCATCTCCTGATACTGTTATTCCTCCCCAAGGAGGCACATTCTATGAACAAATACAGAAAGTAGAAGCAGGATCCGACACCGAATTAGCAAAGACTATCAAACTGGTATCCATCATCAAAGATCTATTTTCACCCTACAACATACGTGTTTACAACACTGATAGAATCTAGGATGATGCCTTAGAGACTGATTCCAATGAATATGAATGGGGTAGCTGCTCAAATGCTATTGGAGATATCATAACAATACTGGTTCCATATCCCTTTCTGAGGAAGAGCATTACGCAGAAGATAGACATCTTGAATTCGGACCGCAGAATATCTATGATGCCAAGGAAAGCGAACAAAAACATTATGAACAAGTCTATACGGAAGATAATACCATCGAAGACCTCGACGAAATCCTTGACTTCTTTGAAACCAAGACCAATCACGATGAAACCTCTGTCTTGACACTTACAGTAGCAGAACTTGATCCACCAAACGATTCCTTACCGCTTGTCTTTCCCGACCTCATTGACTGGGACGAACCTGAAATACATGATATACCAATTTTCCCAGATGATGAATCTATTATCTACTACCTATGTACCGTTAACCCAGAAACAGGCTCTATCAGTGAACGAAGTAACGATGTCTACAAACTAGGGAGTGCCAAGTCTGTCAGTCGCAAAAATGAACCAAATAAAAGATCTGATGCTGAAAACCAGTCAATGGCAGCTCTAGATCACAAAAAAGTAAAAATAAAGGACGCATCTGAGGGTGAAAACCTTTTTAAGGCACCTAAAGATGGGAGACTTGACACTCTTCCTGAGCATTTTCATGAGCGATCACCCATATTGATTGAGCCCACTCAATCAATCAACATTGGTACTATAGAAGCAGTCAAAAACATACACCTAGCAGAATCTCTGACAGAGGAGGAAAGATCAGCATTTTTCATCTTTTTTAAAGAAAAGAAAATTAAATTTGCTTGGTCATATGTAGATATGCCCGAAATTGATCCACACTTAATCATGCATCACTTGTCCATCTCTCCAGGAATTAAGCTAGTCAAGCAAAAACTACGAAAGATGAATCCACAAGTAGCACTCATGGTCAAGGCTGAATTGAAGAAACTATTAGATGTCGAATTCATCCGACCCATCAACTATGCATAATGGATCTCCAACATAGTACCAGTATCAAAACTAGACGATAGTATCAAAATCTGCACTGATTTCAGAGATGTCAACAAAGCCTGTCCAAAGGACAACTTTCCTCTACCCAGTATCGACATAATTGTAGACCTCACAATAGGCCATGCAATGCTCTCACTAATGGACGGTTTTTCAGGCTATAATCAAATAAAAATAGCCCCAGAAGATCAAGATAAAACAACGTTCACCTGTCCTTGGGGAACGTACTATTGGAATGTTATGCCTTTTGGCTTAAAGAATGCAGGAGCTACTTATCAACGAGCAATGACAACAATCTTTCATGACATGATGCATACCTTCATGGAAGACTATGTGGACGATCTGCTAGCTAAATCCTTCACTAGAGAAGAACATCTCAGCATCCTAACAAAGATCTTTGATCGATTGGAGAAATTCCAAGTTAGACTCAACCCTAAGAAGTGTGTCTTCGAGGTTACATCAGGAAAATTACTAGGCTACATCGTCTCAGCTAAAGGTATTGAAGTGGATCCAACAAAGGTACAAGCCATTATGGAGATGCCACCACCAAAGAATATTAGTCAGCTCAGATCTCTACAAGGACGACTCCAATCAATCAGGCGATTCATCGCTCAACTAGTTGATAAAAGCCTACCATTCAATTATTTGCTCCATAAGAATGTACCTTTCAAATGGGAAGCCAAGTGTGCAGAATCCTTTTATCAAATTAAACAGTATCTGATGAACCCACCAGTTCTAGTACCACCAGTCGCAGGAAAGCCCCTTATTCTATACATTTCAACAACAGATATATCACTGGGGGCATTGTTAGCACAAGAAGATCAACAAGGAAAGGAACGGGCCATATACTACATTAGTAGGACATTGAATGGCTATGAACTCAACTATACATTCATTGAGAAGGCTTGTCTAATAGTAGTCTTCACATCTCAAAAGTTTCGACATTATATGCTAGCACACACAATTAAGCTAGTAGCAAAAATTGATCCTCTCAAATATCTACTCAGCAAGGCAGCTCTTACCGGCTGGTTGGCTAAATGGGTCATGATTCTCAGTGAATTTTTCATCCACTACACAAAACAAAGAGCTATCAAAGGGAAAGCAATTGCAGATCAACTAGCTGAAGCATCGCTACCAGGAAAACAAACTATGGAAATTGAATTTCCGGACAAGGACGTTCTTGCTATTTCTACCACACAATGGACCCTATACTTTGACGGATCCTACACCCAACATGATTCAGGTGCTGGTATTCTCTTCATCACTCCTGAAGGACACACTATACCAAGATCATATCGGCTTATGTTCCCATGCACAAATAATGTGGCTGAATATGAGGCATTGGTTATAGGCATCAAAATGGCCGTAGAATGGAAAATCACAGAATTAATGGTCTATGGAGATTCACAACTAGTCGTCAATCAAATCAACAACGACTATCAGACAAAGGATGACAAGCTACTACCCTACAAGCAAATGGTGGATGAATTCAAACAGTATTTTGTACACATCACCTTCAAGCAAATACCAAGGTTGAACAACAAAGCAGCCAATGCCATGGCTACTATCGCTTCATTACTACAAATTCTAGAGCAACAGAGTCGTTACGAGTTCCTAGTAGAGCAACTGTTCTCCCCTACCTATGGCCACTCCGAATCCCATGTTGTCTATGCCTTAACCGGTTCGGATTCTCCTTTGTATGGACCCATATATGATTATCTAAAGAACAACATCCTACCCCTTGACCAATCCCGTAACCAAAAATGTAATTTTATCTGACAAGCTGCCCGTTATACCCTTACTGCTGATACTTTGTACCGTTGAGGTCTAGATGGTACTCTTCTTTGTTGCCTTGATCGTAATGAATCTGATTTTGCTTTACACGAGCTTCACGAAGGTATTTTTGGCACACATTCAAGTGGGACTACTCTTGCTAAAAAGCTTCTAAGGATGGGATACTACTGGCCTACAATGGAAAAAGATTCTTACCACTTCGCCAAGAAATGTCCTAAGTGCCAGATCCATGGCAATCTGATACATGCACCAGCATAGGAATTGCAACCATTTACAACATCCTGGCCCTTTTACCAGTGGGGACTAGATTTAGTTGGAAAAATTCATCCTTCATCTTCAAATGGACACAAGCTCATTATAACTGCAATAGAATACTTTACCAAGTGGATAGAAGCAGTCCCCATGACCACAGTAACTGGAAAGCAAATTGTGTCTTTTATCCTGAACTATCTAATCTGCAAATATGGTATTCCAAGTTCCATCATCACCGATAATGGACGACCATTCAAAAACTAAGATGTCTGAGAACTATGTGAGCAATTCAAAATACAACATCAGTTCTCTACGCCATACTACCCCCAGGGGAATGGTCAGGTAGAAGCATCCAACAAAACAATACTGCAAATCCTCAAGAAAATAGTAAATGATGCAGGCAAAGATTGACATATACAACTCAATCCAGCACTTTGGGCATACAGAACCAGCATCCGTACACCTACAGGAGCCACACCTTTCTCATTGGTCTATGGATCCGAAGCTATTTTACTACTGGAGGTAGAAATTACATCTCTCAGAGTCTCTCTAAAAGGCTTAATTCCAGATGAAGAGTATCGGGCCAACTGACTGCAAGAACTAGAACTATTAGATGAGAGACGTCAGCATGCTTACACTCATCTCAAAGCATATCAACAATGCATGTGCAGAAGCTACAATCACAAGGTCATCCATCGCAACTTCAAAGTTGGTGACCTAGTCCTTAAAGAAAATCCAAGAAATCAACAAGATCGAGAAAAGAAAGGGAAATTTGAACCTAACTGGTTGGGTCCCTATGTCATCATATCAGTCTATGGATCAGGTGCTTATCAACTTACAACTTCAGAAGGAGATGTGCTCGACGAACCAACTAACAACATTCATATGAAGAAATACTACACTTGAGTAGTCTAATGCACGGAAAAAGTTAAAACAAACAAAAAAAAATCAAAAATCAAGAAAAAACAAATAAAAATGTACAATAAAAGCAACTGCTGAAAACTTGGTAACAGGCGCTATTGTGAGAGGACATCTTCTTCATCTATATCTATACCCTTGTAGTAAAGTACTATCGGCCATCGCCCGACATTTAACAAATATCCAGTCAGGACATACTTAGCGTAGTCACTATCTTGGTTTATCCATATATCCTTTCACCACATTTTACCATGGCTTGGTAATCACTACACATCCACATCAAGAGGTACACTCAGCTAGGGGCAATAAATCGTCAAAATTGGCAACACGTTCACGACATCAAAACTATTTGCAAAACTCAGAAACATCCCATCCAACAACCAAAAACTTCACTCCATCGTAGAGCAAAACATTGGATCGCTAAAACAAGAATCACAAAAATACTAAGATGGATGATTTTCTGAAGTACTAAATGTTGCATTATCGCATAAAGTCTTGACTATTTTTGCATTTGAACTTTTTAAATTATTGGATTCTCTACATTTTCTCACTAATGCTTCAAAAGCTAGAGATCATGGGGCAACTCCAATATTTTCTTAGTCTCCTGTCTGTGAGGCGATCACTTGTACTGTGTAAATACTTGTCTCGAGACGTGATATCATGAATATCACTGAAGACATGATTCCACTTTACGCATACAAATGGTTTAATCTTGTCTGTTTATGCGCAATCCGCACTCTGGTCATCCTAGTTCAATTATACCTTAACACTTGTGCTATCTTGCAAAATCAAACATCATGTAAATTTTTCTCAGGTCATTATGGTTCAATTATACCATTATGCTTGTATAAATTTTCAACATATCCCAAACAAACCAATGCTCAATGATGATTCCTATATCGAAAGCAAATAACATATGGTTATATCGAGATGACAAATACAGAATGAGGATGCTCCAAAAATAGATAGTTGCATATCATTTTACAAATAGTTGCATATCATTTATGTCTCACATCATTATCATTATCATAAATCTCATTTTCAAGATATGTCTCACATCATTATCATTATCATACATCTCATTTTCAAGATACATCTCACATCATTATCATTATCATACATCTCATTTTCAAGATACATATCACAACATATCAAAACATACATTTACATCATGCATCATATCATCTATCTAAGCATTGCATCATCATAAAGTAAAGAAAGAACATATAGAACATGCATCCATAACACATCACATGATCAAAGAAAATGGTGTCATCTATATATATATGTCAAAAATGATCAAAATGTACAAAATCTGTCATGTCTGTGCCCAGTACAAAACAATGATCTAAAAATACAATAGAGACATCATCTCTCAGGTATGATTATCTCCTGAGGGGGATGGTCTCGCAGCTGATGTCCTAGCTCCTGGATCTCCAGGAGGATCCTATCTCGAGGGCCCCATCACGCCTCTGCTCTCTGACTGTGTCCCAGTCTCTCGAGATCAACTCGATCTTGCCTGAGTAAAGCTCTGCACTCTACGCTCCTTGGGCACGACATCCTTATAATGGCATCGATAATACTCTGCCTCCCTCACTCTTGAGGACAACTCTCTCATGATGTCCCTCATCGGACCACCTGCTACCGCTCTTTGAATGCTAGCTACTAGCTCCTTCGCTCGACTGCGCCGCTCTATCTCTGTATCTCGCTCTAGAGTCAGCTGAGTAATCTGACGCTGCTGCATCAATAGCTGTGCTTGCAACTGTTGTACTATCAACTGCAGGGTCTTGATCTGAGCATCCTCCACATGTGTCGGGACTCGAACCCGTAGGGGCACTTGTGAAGGGGTACCCCCTATCCGTTTGCCTGTCCTAGGTGCTGGTGGCGGTAACTCATCAATCCTCCTCCTCTGCACTAGCCGCCTCCACTCATCCATCCCTCCCACTGCTTCCATCACCTCTCCCACTCTCCCCTCCTCCCCCGCTCCGATTGCCAACCCTCCTCTCCCTCTATCCATCATAGCTCATCGAACTCCTCTCTCCACCTGACCTCCCCCATCTCTACCCCTGTCTCCTCTCCTTCCCTGATATCCTCTCCCCCATCATCCTCCTCTGCCTCCATCATCTCCATCATCACTATCTCCCCCAACCTCCTCCTCATCGTCATCAAAGGCAGACCACATCTCCTCAGGATTTGATATCATGGCCACAACACGAGCTGCAAACAACCCAGCAAACTCATGGGTCATCCCTACGTCTAGTATCTCAGGAGCATAGTCCCATATCTAACCTGCTAAGCTGGAGAAATCCTCTGCAGCTGCTCCGCTATCAATAGTAGGACCCCAATCCGGTATGTCCTGTCTCCGGTGTGCATACAAGAAGGTCCCCTGTATACCTTGCTGCCGACCATACTGCCTCAAAACCCTGCCTACTTGGAATCTCTCAATCACAAAGGGCATCTGCCCTATCAAAAATTGGCTCATAAAAACAAAAGGCATCTCTAGCCCATCCTCTGCCCAGACCTCACAATCTGTATATGGTCGCCAGACGACCATATCTATATCATCCAACACCTTCGTCCAGTGCTCCAGTTTGCCTAGCTGGACAACTAGACCCCTGTAACCATAAGCATATGCCCGCCCAACAGGCCTGTCTCTATCCACTAGTGGCCTCACTGCTGGAATGTGCTCCCAGCACCATACCTGTAAAAGTGTCACGCCAGCTGACAAACTGCCATAACCCAGATACACAACCTCATGAAGGTCCCTGTACAAGTAGGCTAACATGGCTGATCCCCAAGCAAACCTGCGGCCCTGGGTCACCATCTCCTCAAGTACCAATCCCCAACCCACAGAGAATCCCTTCGACCTACGATCAAGACAAAGGAATCCACCGATGAAACCTGCTAGTACTGACGACAGAGGTGTATAGTTTAGATCCAAGAACTCCTGCCATGGGATCTCATACCCACACACTGTCTCAATCCCACCCTCCTCAGTCTGCTCATACGACAATAAAAGCACCTGCTACGGGAATCCGCAAAATCCTGTAACAGTCCTTTGGAGTGACTGTCATCTCACCAGTCGCAAAGTGAAAGGTGTTTGTATCACTGTGCCACCTCTTGGCGAGCACTGTAAGTAGACCCTGGTTCACAGTGAACCGAGGCATATCCAACAAAGATGATAAACCGCATCTCTCAATAACATCTAGGTCAGCCTGTGCCAACCGTGGAATCAATGCCCAAGGTCTAGGGAATCGCTCTCGCGACTGAACCACTCCCAATCGCTCCTATCAAACAGAAAAATGAGTCCAATATCAGTTTCCACATCAAAACAAAGATAACAAAATCAAAATCACATGAAAAACATGAAACAATTTGCAAAAACTAATCAAGTTCCACATCATATCATTCCATATCAACTTGTAACACAACTCAAGTTTTCAAAAACCATATCAAAACTTGTAAAACAACTCAAGTCTCCACATCACATAAACTTGCAAAACAAATCAAGTTTCCCACCCATATCAGCTTGTAACACAACTCAAGTTTCCAACCCATATCAGCTTGTAAAACAACTCAAGTTTCCAAACCATATGAGCTTGTAACACAAATCAAGCTCCACACATATGAACTTGAAACAATGCAAAACAAATCATGGTTTGATCAAAACAACACATTAATATCTACATCAATAACTTGAAACAAATCACAAATTTAAACCAAGTTATATCAATACTCATATTGGACAAATTATCAAAAACATGACAAAAGACCGAGCAAATGACAAAAATCCACCTCCCCAGGCAAAACTGACCTTTTCCTATGAAATCTTTCACATTCAAAAATCACTAATTCTTGCAAAACCCATTCCATGCGCTAATTAAACTTGGCTATGCGCCAAACTATATCCATGCGCTACCCTATTTTCTCCACGCGCTATTCTATCTACCCTATGCGCTAGACTAACTCTACGCGCTATCCTTTTTTCTCCATGCCCCAACTAATCTACCCTAAGCGCTAAAACCGACCCATGCACTAACCTATCCCCTGCTCACGCTACCTATTTAACACTATGCACTAGGTCTAACCTACGTGCTACATCCCCCTACCCATGCGACCCCCTGTGGACCCTATGCGCTAGGTTTGACCTATGCGCTACCTTTTTCACCTGAAGCTCTACCCTATGTTCATCATGTGCTAAATTGAGGCCATGCACTAACCTAAAACTTTCATGTGCTACCCTAAGCATTTTTGGACGCTACCCTAAATTAATGCCCTATGCGCCACTAACATTTTCGTATGCACTAAACTAAGACCCCTATGCACTAAAACGTTAAAACCGAATTTCAAAAATAAAAAACTGACCAAAAACGATCAAATTAAAAATCAAAAAGGGGTCAAAAGGGTTGACTTACCGGTGGTCCATACGCAGCAGGCCTCCGATGCCTCTGAACGCGCTCGAATCGATGCGTAGAATAGGGAATAGGCATTTTGTCTTCTCTCCAAAAGTATTTTTCTCCAAAGTCAACAAGCACAAATGAGACAAAAAAAAGCACTTTTTCCCTTTTATAGGGTAAAATTAAATTAGGGTTAGGGAAATGAGCATGTAATTTGCTCGCGGTCTCCCTCATACCCTTGCACACGTCAATTATCGGGAGATGAATCAATTTCAACGTTTCACCTAGCCAAAATCTTACACACCAAACACAATTATCAAATCAAATCAAATTTTTCAAAATTTTGATTCCTCTCCTGAGGGGGCATTATCACCATCATTCATCAAATCTGGGGCACGACATGAAAATTCATAAAAATGACATTGATCATAAAATCGCAACGACACATCATTTTCTTTGAAATAACATGTGCACACACGCCACTTCAAAGAGGGGCACAATGTAGACGTATAAAAATGACCATATTCCTAAATGAATATTTTATATTCATTTCTCTATTTAATTAAATCCAATTTAATTAAATTACCCACATTCCTCTATTTAATTAAGTAAATTACTCAATTAAATTCACTATACCATTTAATAGGATAAATTCATTTTATTCAATTAAAGCCCCTGTCCACTTTTTAATTAAATTCAAATTTAATTAAAATAGTTATCCTAAATTAAATAAATCTAATTTATTTAATTGCAACCAAATTGAATTAAATTCAATTAAAACCTATAGTCCCTCACCCACTTGCAAAAATCCTACACCTCCCACTTGCATCCTAACCCTCTTTCTAACCTCTTCTAGATTCTTCTAATCCTGATTAATTAACCCAAACCCATCCATTATCCCTTTTCCCTAAATTTGAGGAGGTCACTTCTCAAAATTGGAGTAAAGTCTTCAAAATGCATTAAAGCCTTTATCCATTTAACAAGCTAACTTGTTGAAAACCCCCAAATTTGGAAAGACTCTTACAAATTTGTCCCTAAAGTCTTCATAACCATTAATGGTTAACTCAACCTTCTTACATGGTTAAAGAATTTTCATAAACTCAACCTCCATCTAACCCAAGGGTCTCATCAAGCATTTATTGCTTTGACCATGGTTATCCTTAAACCTTTGCACAAGAGTTTATCCTTTGGGTAAAAGCTTTATCCAATGGATAACCCTAACTTAACCTTAACCCTTAATCCCTAGGGTAACCGTGAGGTCTTCTCAAGCATTTAATGCTTCTTACATCTCCTCTCAACCAACCTTATGTTGACAATTGTCACCATTTCATTGGTGCCAATTGCAAACATGGATTCCCAACTTTCAAACTTGGCCCTTGATTGCCTCTTTCAATCCTGACTATCCATTGCCCTGTTTTTGCTATAAATAGAGCTCTCATTCCTCCATTTTCAGATATCTAAGTCTTTAGCATCACACTTATACTTAAATCCATTCAAGATTTCATATTTCTTAAATGCTCATCATTTAACGTCTCTTTTAAATAGGAATTAATCTAAATATGCAAATTTAGAGTATGTTCCTTATCATTTAGCTTAAATCATAAACTAATATAGCATGCTAGGATAGTCTTGTTTACTAATCTTGTCATCTTATAGCTAGTTTATCGCATTTGTAGCATCATACATAGCTTAGGATGCATCTCATCTTTAAATCAACAAAAGCATCCCTCGTTCTTGCATTTGTCATCCCTAAACCATTTTGCTCAGTGATCTGAGAGCAAAAACATTGGTTTGAGGGACTGTGCAAGATAGAGAACCATGGAACCACCCTTGGGAAGCTGAGCCATACTTCATGACTCCGTAGCTTGCACCAAGAAGTCCTATGGGTGTGTGAGCAAGGCTCCCTAGAGCTCCGTTTTTCACATATTGAGTTCTATCGACCCGCTTTTCCCGCACACATTTCTGGCGCCCACCGTGGGGCATTACCCCATATATCAAATTGGTTTTTAAATTTAACCACTTTTGGGAGTAAATGTTATATTCAGAGAGTTGAAGGGAATCTTGGAAACTTTTATAGTAGAGTTGATGAAGGTATATTTATAAGTTATTATACAAAGAGAAAGGATTACATATATTATAACAAGAGGTTTAATAAAATCATTGAAAGTGCAAATGTGAATGTTGATGAATTTTTTTCAAAAGAATCTAGTATAAAAGTATAATATGAATTCGATGAGTCTAGAAGAAGAGAAGAATAGGGATGGATAAAAGCATAAAGAAACTTAAGTTGCTTTAGCTACTACATCAAAAACCCCGAGGTATGTGCAGAAAAATCATTCTAAGAATCAAATTATAGGATACAAGAATAAAGGTGTTATAACAATAAACAAAGCTGTTGAAGAACGAGTTCTTTTATGTTTACTTTCAAAAAATGAACCTAAGATAGTTGAAGAAGCTTGTAGAGATAAGAATTGGATGAAGGCTATGAAGGAAGAGCTGGATCAAATTGAGAAAAATTAGACTTGGAAACTAGCCCCTAGACCGATAGATAAGAATGTTATTGGAACAAAATGGGTGTTTCAAAATAAGCTAGATGAAGATGGTCATGTAGTAAAAAATAAAGAAATACTGGTATGCATAGGGTACACACAGGTTGAAGGAATTGATTTTGAAGAGATACATGCTCCTATTGCTTGAATGGAAGCTATTAGGATTTTTTGGCTTTTGCAGCATATAAGGATTTCAATGTCTATCAAATGGATGTGATGTCAACATTTATAAATAGAGAGCTAAAAGAAGAAGTTTACATTGAGCAACCAGAAGGATTCAAGTTGTCAGATGGTTCAAATACTATTTACAGATTGAATAAGGCAATGTATGAGTCGAAGCAAGCTCCGAGAGCTTGGTATGGAAGGTTAGACAAGTATCTACTGAATCAAAGTTTTCAAAAAGGGTCTGCTAAGAGAAATCTTTACTTCAAAGTTGAATCAAGTAAGATCCTAATCATTGTTGTATATGTGGATGACATAATTTTTGGAGGAGATGATGGCATGTGCAAGAAGTTTGCTAGTGAGATGCAAAAAGAATTCGGAATGTCTATGATTGGTGAGTTAAAGTTCTTTCTTGGATTGCAATTAAATCAAAATAGTAAAGGTATTTTTATTTTTCAATCAAAATATGAGAGAATTGTTGAAGAAGTTTTGTTTGGAGAATTCCAATCTAGTATGTACTCCTATGACTATCAGATGCATGTTGACTAGTGATGATATATCTCTTAAGGCTTATGCAAGCAAGTATAGATCAATGATTGGAGGATTTTTATACCTGACTGCTACCAGACTAGATATCATGTATGTTTTCTATCTTGTAGCCAAATTTCAACAAGAACCGAAAGAGTCACATGTTGTTGTAGTGAAGAGGATATTCAGATATTTGAGAGGAATATAAGATTTTGGACTATGGTATCCCAAAGGATCAGACTTTACTCTGAAAGCTTATACTAATGCAGATTGGGCAAGAAGTGTTTGTAGACACCTAAAATTAATTAAATTAATGTTTAATCAATTTAATCTTGCCATCATAATTAACCAATTTAATTGTGTTAATTCCCTTCTTCTTAAGGTTAATTAAATCAAAAATTTAATCAATCTTGTCACTATTGTCCAATAATTAATTTATGAAATAAATAAATTATTTCCCCATTCTTCTAAAGTCCACCAAATCATTAAAATTTTCTAAATTCCTAGTTAATTAATTATAATTAATTAACTTAAGTCATGCGATTCCTACAAATCACTTTTTATAATCCCCACTTAGCCTAATTAATTTTTCCTTAATCATACTTATCATTATTCTCTAATTTTATATTCCTCCATTCATGTCACATCACCTTTGATCCTTTCAAGGAAATTCAAATTCCTTGAGTCTCCGCATGCATCCTCTTCCCAAAGAATTTTTAATTCCTTTATCCATTTCGTCTTCCCACACATTCTTTATTTTGAAATTTTTAATTCATCTCTCCTTTCCCCAAGGAATTTTATATTCCTTTTTATTCTCCCAATACACCTTGATCCATGTCTTCCATCCCAAATCAATCTTAACCCTTCATACCAAAATTAATCTTGGCCCTCTATTGGCCTCCTCCAATCTATAAATTGGAGTCTCATTTCCTCACAAATCACTACATGAAATCTTCATCTAATCTTATGCTACCCCTTTCTTCCTCTATCTTCTTCTATCATATCCTTATAATGTCCTCATGATCCTTCATCAAATCCAAATCTATTCATTTCTATCTAATGCAAATCCAAATCCTATCAAATCATTCCAATCTTGTTATGCATTTAGAGAGCATTCCACATCCATCAAGAAGAGCACAAGGGCACCTCTACTTCATCATTTTCTCAATCGGAGGAACAAACGATATCTTCTATTGCAAGGTAATAGTGTTAGTTGTATTCCTTCTATTTGGTTTCCATATCGAGCACTTTGTAGGGCCCTTGATGTCTTAATCATGCTTGCGTGACTACTATTGTGCTTGGTACTTTATTGGGCTATAGGCCTCAATCGCGCTTGCGCGAATACAAAGGATAGTCTTCGAATGAAAACCCTTACTAAGAAATCTAGGAATAGCAGCTACCCGGTTCACCTCCGAAAGGTGGATAATCTTTGTGCAAGGGAGATAGTAACTCCCCCAAGAGACTTGCCATATCATGCCCCCATTAGTGTTTATAGTCGGCTAATACAACATTGAGAATTCATTGCATGAGACTCAATGGTCGTATTCAGATTAGCTATTGAGTGTATACACGAGTCAACAAGCAAATGTTTTCCTCTTCAACCAACTTCCTAGGATAGCATGTTGTGTTTGAAGTCTCTATTTGTGTCAATGGCTAATGTGTTTTCTATGTCTTCTTTCCAAGAGTAGAATTAGTATAAAACACTACCCCTTCAAATTCCACTTTGTCATTATCAAACCCCTATTTCCCTCATCTTCATCCATATCAAATCTCTAATCCATTTTCATCCATCTAAACAATCATCAATCCCCAACCAATATCTCTATTCTATCATTAATCCAATCTGGGGTAACCTTCCCCTTCTTCTTCATACCATCAATCCATTCCTCCACAATCATTTTCATTCATCCTTAAGGACTTAGAAAATCAACCTAATCAAATCTCCAAAAATCCCAATCGATCCTAATCCTCCCAATCAATCAATCAAATTATCCAATCAATCAATCAATCAACCTCATCCTAAGGTCGACACTTTGTGAAAGTTTAATTTAGACCTTTATCTTTAATCAATCAATCAATTAGATTTTGTGCTTGGGAAAGAATCTCCCCCAAGTAGCTTTTCTGAATCATTTTGGGTTGATTAAAACCCTAATCCTTTTACCCTCTTTTTCTTAGGAATGCAAGGCTACCCTAAGTAGAAGAAGGTTTGATCAATTGCAAAGGTCTAAATTTTACCTAGATTGGTTGTCACCTTGCTTGTGGTTCACATCATCAATTCCCATATAAGTCCTAATCTAGTGGCTAAGGTGTCATCCTAATCCAAATAAATCTTGTCCTAATCCAAGGACCAATCCAAACCCAATCCACTCAAATCTAATCCAATCAAATCCAACCCAGTCTACTCAAATCAAATCTAATCCAATCCAATCCAATCTAATCCAATCAAATCAATTATAATCCAATCAAATCCAATCCAATCCAATCAAATCAAACCCAACCCAATCAAGTCCAATCCACAAAAATTAAATCAAATCTAATTAATCCTCAATCCAATCTGAATTTTCTAAGTCCTAATCCTCATCTTCATCTAGCATCATCTCATCACCTTTATCCCCTCATTCTAATCATGGCTTGGTATGTAAAAAGGGTTATGGAAGTTCAAGGATCACCCTATCAACCATGCCCATCCAACTCATGCATGCCTCAATGCTATCCAAATTCCACCTACTCATGTCTCCCACCCCAATCCACTTACCAAGTGAGCCCCATAACTCCCAATCCATCTACCCTATCTTCATATAGTCCATCTCACCAGATTATATTCAATCCCAATAATCCATCTTATATTCCTTATCCTTCCTCTACTTTTGACAAGGGAAATCCATCTTATTCCCCATCCATGTCTTCATATTATCCCTCATCTGCATACCCCTCTAATCCAATATATATACCTCCATCTTCTACCCCAATCCATAGTCCCAATCCTCCATCTAATACCAAACCTCCACACAATCCTAATCCTCCAAAATCCGCATCATCCCCATCTTCCAAGTCCTTAATCCATAATCTTATCCAAGGCATGCTAGCAAAGGATACAAAATCCCCACCTCGAAACAAAGTTTCCAAAACTCCCCAAGTCCTCCATCCACCTCCATCACCTCCATCACCTCCAATCCCTAAGTTTAATGATAACACCATCCCTACATCTACCCAAGTCGAAGCTTCCATATTCTCCTCCATCAAACAATCCCCACAACTCCAAACATGCCAAGAGCTTTTTCCAACACATGCTAGCATAGATTTCTCTTCACCTCAAGATCAAATCACTCCATCTCATGATCCCTTTCCATCTCAAAATCCAAGTCTACCCTCCACTCCATCTCATGATCCCATCCCCTCCACTCCATCTCAAGAAAAAATAATCCCTCTATCAAATTCCCTCCTTCCATCTCAAGGTCCAATCACCCTTCCACTCCACCACATGATCCCATCCCAAGTCAAGATCAAAGTATTCCTCCATCTCCATGTCATGATCCCAATCTATCTCATGATCCTAATATTCATCCTAACCCCACACATGATCCTAATCCTCCACATGATCTTATTCCTCCACAAGATCCCAACACCTCTAACCAAGCTATACATGAATCCCATAGCTATCAACTTGGCTCTTCCACCTTCATCCACTCTGGTTTCCTCCAAAAGCTTATAATTCCTTCTACATCCCATCCCCCTCAAAATGGATACGCATCTTTTTTCTGAAATAATATGTATCCTATTGGGAAAAGAAACATTCAAGATGTTGGTACATCTCCTATTCCTCCTAAATCCAAAATCCCTTCATATAAATAAAAACCCACCACCCCCCATCATCCACATCCATATTAGGACTCTATGTTCTAAAGATAAATCCTCCATTCCTTCCATCCATTTTTGGTCCTTATATCCCTCCATCCACCACTCCATCACCTCAAATAATCCCTAAGAAAGATCAACAGAGGCCCACATCATTGAATCCTCCCAACACTTTCCCTCCATCATCCCACCATCCATAAAATCCCTAAGTCATCCATCCTCATGCACCCGTACCATTGCTATTGGAAGTAATTTGGACACCAAATCTAAAATGCATAAAGTCAAGAATCCACAAAAATCAAAGGATCAACATGTCCCCTTAAAAAGACATGCTCAAGAAAAGAAAAATATGATCCAAAAGAAAGAAAAATCCAAAAGGTCACAAAGGCCCCAAAAGAAAAAATCAAAAACTATGTGGATTCCCAAACTACTCATGAAAGAAATGCATCTCAAAGTAAAATCCAAATTGACATTCAAACTTGTTAATCCAAAAGATCCCTCCACTCATAAGTCCTCCAATCCTCCATTTAACAATCCACCATTATCAAAATCCATTTTAGGCCCTTACACTACCTTAACTCCATCACCTCCTTCATCTATTTTGGGTCCACATTTCCCAAAATCCACATTTTATCCTCCATCTAATTTAAAACCCCCTCCTCCACCACTCCACCACCCTTCAAGGTGTGTGCCAATGTTGATCTTCCACAAGTTTTCCAAAACCCCATCCATTATCCAACATCCATTTTCCATAATACCATCCTTCACATAAATCCTCATCCCCCTCCCTCCTTTATGCACCTCATCTCCCTAATTATTTCTAACAACATCTATGAGCATACCCCCCAATTAAAAGAAGCACTAAGAGATACTATCCATGGAACTAGATGCTTGAGTCATCCCTTCCTCCTTCACGCATCCACTATCTTCCACATCCACTTATCCTCATTCTTATCCATCCAAACTATTCCAAAAAATTAAAAAAATTAAAAAAATCAAAAAATACAAAAAAAGAAAAAAGAAAAAGAAAAAGAGTAAAGAGAAAAATTCATCCAAAGGTGAAAACCACGTCTTGTGGCACCTTGGGTAAGTACCATGATGAAAAATTGGTAAAAAAGAGTCATGTGTAATCCCTCCTCCTCTTGCACTCTACACTTTGGGGAAAGCTTCATCCATGCCATTCTACCATCCACATTCCTTATCTTTTATCTGCATCCTATCTATGTTCATCCTCCTTTCATATCTTTGATCTTGAATATCCTATCCATATCCCTCACCCTATCCAATTGCATCCTCCATTCTTAGCTTTGGTCTTGATCATGTTAGAGGCAAAATAATGTATATGCATGCTTTGGAACATACAAGCCTTAATTACTCTACCATCCATATCTATTACACATTATCCTTCCATCTCATACATATTTATCCACCATCCTTCCATCCTTAATTCCACTACCTCTAGTATGGGGCATTGCACTCCTTTGCAACACAGTCCTTGGGTCTCCATCATACTACCCTCAATCCTTTATTCCTCCATATCATATCCATATCCATCTGATCAATCCATCTGTCCCCTATCCAAAGAATATCTCCCTCCATTCATCCATCCTTTTACCAAACCTTGGTTCTCCCTTGTCATTGGTTCCAATCCATTTATCCTATATCCACAAACAAATCCTATCCATTCAATCATATTCCCCATCTCATCCAATCCTACTCAATCATTAATCTACCTCCCATATTATCCAATCCATTTTCCCTATCAAAAGTGAGATTTTCCCATCTATCTGAGCTTATACTGACTTACACATAATCCAAACACCCATCCATACTGTGCTAATCAAATCCAAGTGGCAATCCTCCCATCTGCACACCTTGCACAACCAACTTATCAATTTCCTCCCATCAATCTATCCACACCTTGGCCATCATGATGCATCCTTCCCATATCTGGCAGTCTATCCAAACTCATCACCTACCCATTGGGATGTATCCTTCCCATTTCTAGCAGTCTATCCAAATCCATGTCCTACTCTTGGCAAGAGATATTAGTTGGCCATGTGAATGTTGTTTGCATGGTTGATATTTTCGCTCTGATTTTATCTTGTGTCCCAGGACTATACTTGTTTAGGACTGCCTTGATCATCCTATATCTTGGTATGTCTTGGCTGGTGTATAATGGGGCATAGTTTTTATGGTATGGTATGTTTGAAGGTTTCCCTTGTATGTACTGGCAACCCTACATTTGTGTTTATCAACACTTGCATGATTGTGTGCAAGGCATACTTGTTTGTCTAAGAGTCAGTCCACGCCTCAGATTTTCATGACATCCTTCATCCTTTCATTATTCCCTCTTTCACCATCTTCATCCTTTCATTATCTAGTCTTCTAATCCATTTCGACTGCACACCCATGTTCTTTGAACTCGTCTATCCTCTCAAGGGGGCATACCACTACTTCCTCATCATCCTTCCTCCTCGTCATTCTTCCTCATCTCATGCTCGGGGAATCAAGATACTAGTCCTTATCCTCATCATCCACTACGTTTTACTCTTCTTTGATATAACATCACTTCAAGACGCTATATCAAAGAGGGGCAAAATGTAGACACCTAAAATTAATTAAATTAATGTAATCAATTTAAGCCTGCCATCATAATTAACCAATTTAATTGTGTTAATTCCCTTCTTCTTAAGGTTAATTAACTCAAATTTAATCAATCTTGTCACTATTATCTAATAATTAATTTATCAAATAAATTAATTATTTCCCCATTCTTCTAAAGTCCACCAAATCATCAAGTCTTCTAAATTCCTCTTAGTTAATTAATTCTAATTAATTAACTTAAGTCATGTTATTCCTACAAATCACTTTTTGTAATCCCCACTTTGCCTAACTAATTCTTCCTTAATCATACTTATCATTATTCTCCAATTTTATATTCCTCCATTCATGTCACATCACCTTTGATCCTTTCAAGGAAATTCAAATTCCTTGAATCTCCCCATGCATCCTCTTCCGAAGGATTTTTTAATTCCTTTATTCATTTAGTCTTCCCACACATCCTTTATTTTGGAATTTTTAATTCCTCTCTCCTTTCCCCAAGGAATTTTATATTCCTTTTTATTCTCCCAATACACCTTGATCCATGTCTTTCATCCCAAATCAATCTCAACCCTTCATACCAAAATTAATCTTGGCCTTCCATTAGCCTCCTCCAAACTATAAATTGGAGTCTCATTTCCTCACAAATCACTACATGGAATCTTCCTCTAATCTTATGTTGCCCCTTTCTTCCTCTATCTTCTTCTATCATAGCCTTGTCATGTCCTCATGATCCTTCATTAGATCCAAATATATTCATTTCCATCTAATCCAAATCCAAATCCTATCAAATCATTCCAATCTTGTTATGCATTTGGAGAGCATTCCAGATCCATCAAGAAGAGCACATCCAAACAAGTGGAGCACAAGGGCGCCTCTACTCCATCATTTTCTCAATCAGAGGAACAAGAGAGATCTTCTCTTGCAAGGTAATAGTGTTAGTTTTATGCTTTCTATTTGGTTTCCATATCATTTGTGTTTAAACTAACCCTCTACTGCCTTGCTTGATTTCCCTTGGTTCAATGTTGATGATAGAAAGAGTACTAGTGTATGAGCATTTTGCCTTGGCTCCCACTTAGTTTCATGGTTAAGAAAGAAGCAATATTTTGTATCTTTATCAATTCCAAAAGTTGAGTACATTGTAGCCACACCATATTGCACTAAGGTACTTTGGATGAAATAGACATTGAAATATATTGGTGTGATGTTTGATGACCCAATTTTAATCATGTGTGATAATAAAAGTGGAATAAACATCTCTAAGAACTTGGTACTACATTCCATAACAAGCATATTTCTATTCGGTATCATTTCTTAAGGGAGAAAGTGTTGGATAGTGAAGTAAAACTTGAATATGTATCTACAAAATAGCAAGTTGTAGATATATTTACAAAGGCTTTGTGCAAAGATACTTTTGAGTATCTAAGACAAATGTTGAGGGTCCTACCCCTTCCTAGTTTGAACTAAGTGCATTTGGTAGTGCATCAGTCTAGGGAACTTCATGCATATTTTATTTTGGGCTAATGTTTTGGGGCTTCCTCTTAAGGGGAGCTATGTGGAATCTGAGCTGCGTTGTTGCTTACCTTTGTCTTTGATGTCAATGGGGGAGAAGTTTGGAAAATTTTGGAGTTGATTAGAGAGTTTGTGTTTGTCATTGATGAATGTTGCCATCAATGAAAAAGGGGGATATTTTTGCAAATGTGAAGATGTTTGAAGTGTCAGTATAGTTGTCATTGATTGTCACTGACGTCAATATACTGATTATGTGTTTCAGTGTTTAGTTTTGCACCACATTATTGATATGTTGTAGATGTGTTCATGATGTGTTGGTATGTCATTGGATATTGCCTTGAGAAGCTATTCTTGTACTTTGGTGGCTTGGAAGTTGTGCTCCAAAAGTATATGCAATAATGATGATGTTTTCTGGAAGAGTTTGTAAAGCTTCACCTTTCTCTGCATTTCCAGTTCTGTTGATAAGATTTTAGATTTATGTTATTCATGTATTTATCTTTGTTATTTTGTTTCGGCACATGATGGTGTGCTCTAGAGTTGTGGTTGCTCAGATATCTCCATTCTGGGTCCGGTTGATCCTCAATGGTCCATATTTTGCCTCGGTGATTGTGGCATTTTGATAACATGTTTATTTGATCGTTAATGTGTTATGGTGTGGTCCACTTCTCATTCCTCTCCACAGTGGGAATATTTAATGAACACCTATTTTGAATTGTGTTTCTTTATCTCTTTGGCCAACTTAAAAAATTATATTTCAGAGATTAGTATAAACAAATGATGCTTATAATGAAGAACATATAGAAGAAAGTTGATTGGAAAGGAAGATCTATCCTTGATGAAGTGGAGTGGTTGATTAGTATGGTTGTGAGTTGATTCTATTTGGTACCGGTGGTAGTGAGCCTAAGGTTTCTTCTGGCACTACACTTGTGTGGCAGTTGTGCCTCAATGTTGGATTCTTTCTTCTTCTGAGTAGTGAGCCCTCCTTTTTCTGGTGGTTTTAGCCATGTAGTGAGCATTCTGGCAATGAGCCACCTTTGTAAAAATCACCTTAACTAGTGTCACCCTAACAAGTGTTTTAATATTGAGAACTAGCATTCTATATGGTTTTTCCCTTCTTGGGTTTTCCACATCATATTTGGTGTTTCATGAGTATGCTCTCTCATGTTTATATCTGCTTATGGTTAAGTAATCTGAGTTTAAATTACTGGATTCGTTTCTATGAGAAAAGTAAAAATATTTTTAATTAACAACTGATTCACCCCCGCCCCCCCCCCCCCCCCCCCCCCGCCTTAGTTGTCCATGATATTCAATACTTGGTATAAAGTTGCCACCGACTATCCCATCATGGAATTCTTCAAGAACTCTTTCAATCTGATCAACTTTAATACATCCTAACAAAACTCCATTCCAAATAACATAAGGGATTGCTTGAAGTCTGAAATACCTTCATTTTGCATTGTTTAGTCCTTGTGGATACTCACCAGTTTGAAGATAATGCATCATATCTTGTATCCAACTTGAAGGAGGGGCTGCTTCAACATTTTGGTCTTCATCATTAAGCACCACGATAGTATCTTCTTCAACCTCTTTGTTTTTATATTAATTTCCAGCCAGTTGTTCACACAATCCTTTACCTCTCACTAGCTTGGTATCCTTGATTTCTACGTCATATTCCATGACTTTGGTGATCCAACCAACTGTCTTGTCATTTAGATCCTTATAAAAAAATATTTAATGCATGGGCGACCAACCATAGGATTTATCTTGTTATTTGAAAGCAAATGTCTAAATTTCTTAAGACTTCTTATGACAGCTAAAGCATGTTTTTCACCAAATGTGTACGTCTTCTCATACCCTTCCAAGCTTTGAATGAAAAAGGCTATTGGCTATTCTATTCCTTCTTCATTCCATTGCACCAACATAGCTAAGATTGTATCAATACTACCAAACACATAAAGTATAAAATCTTTATCAAAATTTGGATTTACAAGAGTAGGTGCAGTTGCTATGGCTTTTTTAATCTCTTCAAAACTCCTCTTGGCTTCTTTTGACCAAATGAAACTTACATCCTTTTTGGGCATAACTGTTATAGGATTCAAGAGTGCTACAACGTTAAGAATGAACCTTCTAACAAAATTTATTCTACCTAGAAATCTTTGTAATCCTTTCTTATGAGCAGGTAATGGTCAAGCTAAGATTGCACTTACTCTTTCAGGATCCATGATGATACCATTCTTTGAAACTATATTACCAAGCAATTTACCTTCATGGATAATGAAAATATACTTCTTGGGATTGAGTGATACACCATATTCTTGACATCTTTCAAAGATTTGCCTCAAGTGCTCAAAATGATCATTTGCATTCTTTGAAAAACATTAATATCTTCAAGGTAAACCAATACAAACTTGTTCAAGAGACCTTGAAAGGCCATATCCATGGCTCTTTGGAAGGTTGCATTAGCATTTGATAATCAAGTTGACATCTTTCTATAGGCCATGGTTCCCCATTTTGTTGTGAAAGTTGTCTTGTATTGATCTTCCTCCTTCACCAAAATTTGATTATATCCTAAATCATCTAACAATGAAATCCTATCAGAACCTAAAACAACTTGCAAGATTAATTCCATTGAGGGTAGTGGCTAGTGATTCTTTAGTGAAGCTCTATTAAGGTCTCTAAAATTAACACATAGTATGATTTATCCATTATTTTTCCTCACAGGTACCAAATTAGAAACCCAAGATGTGGGCTTAATAGGAAAAATAATGGTATCTTGCATCATCTTACTTAATTTTGCTTTCATAAGGTACTCTAGCTTGGGATTCAAAAGTCTTTGCCTTTGTCTCAGTGGTTTTGCATTGGGTTCCATCTCTATGGTATGTTGTGCTAACTCAGGGTTAAAACCTTTCAAATCTCCATATTCCCAAGCAAACACATCAGCAAATTCTTGGAAAAGTAAAACAAAAGCATGCTTTTCTTCCTTAGTATATACCTTGCCAAGTTTCGAGAGCTTGTCTCTAAAAATTTCAATGGGCTCATAGTGATCTTGTTTTACTATCATGCTGGTCTTATTTCTTCTTACTTGATCATCGGTATTGAAAATTGATTCCAAAGTTACTAACCCCTTTGGCAACTTGTTTGACTTCAAATGTATTATCTGATTATCATAATGTTCTTGCAATTTGTGTTGATTTCCATTAGAAAACTCAACCTCTTCAATCAGAAAGTTAATGATTTGTTCATCAATATCAAACACTTGCCAATTGGCATTATTATTAGGTACTGATGGCCTTACAACCACCTTTACATATTGTTATACCTCAACAATATTTACTTCACTTGGAATATCAAATTATGGACCTAAGACATCTAATCTATCAACTTCTTTATTTTGATTTCTTGGAATGGACAAAAAGATAAAAGCATCAAATTCTTCAACAAGGTCCCAAATCTTATGCTTATACAACCCGAGCAGATCATTTTTTGTTACATTGATGTTTCTCGCCTGATTTTCTATCAATTCGCTATCACCAAACACCTTCAAGCACTTGATTTTCTTCTTTCTTGACCATTCAAGACCATGTACAAGTGCCTCATACTCTATTGTATTGTTAGTACAACTAAAAGAAAACCTCATAGTTGAGTACTATTTCTCACCACTGAGAAAAATCAGCATTGCACCACCACCTGCACCCACTTTTCTTCTAGAAACATCATAATATAAAATCCAAATCTCATTAGAATGTTGTTCACTCTATTATTTTTCACCTTTTACCAAGTTAGGAACAACAATATCTTGTTCATGAAACATATAAATCCCTAGACCTACTTCATCCATGTGACTGAAAGGATCTACTTCATGGTTCTTAGCTACCCACTCATCCAAAACTACATTAGGTATGTCTTCTATGGGTGTGTTTGGATGTTAAACAATAGGTAGTTCTTCATGATCATGAATGAAAAGATTAGCATTTATGGGGTTAGGAGTATAAGGTTCAATATGATCATTGGCCAATGGCTATAATTTTATGTTCACCTTGGTTCCATACATTGTTCTAAAAAACATGTGTGACCAATATGAAGAAAGGTATCCTCCCAAATTTGTAGTGAAATCTGTAGAAAGGCATAAGGAAAAGAATGGTGGTAGGTCTATAACATGGATATCTTGTGGGATTACAAAATTTGGGCATGCATGCAAGGTAAGACCAAGATTCTTAATCACTCCAACTATGTTCACTGTTATTCCATCTTGCTAGACAACTCCTTTGGAAATAGGTTCATAAGACAAACCAAGTTTATCAGCTAATTGTTTGGGCATCACTAATCTACTTTCTCTTGAATCAATCATGCCATTATGACCTAAGTATTGGCCAACAATATAAGTTACATAAACTAGAGGTGGTTTAACTGCTAGGGTTGGTTGATCCTTCTTTTCTTAGGAATCATTTGTAAGGACAAATTTGGGTTGATCCTTAGGACGCTCATCTGACAATGATATATTAGCTAAGGCCTCTTGCAACAAATCTTTTTGTCTAGGGATATGCAAAGCATCTCTCATTGACATAGTTACAGTAGCTTTCTTCATAGAATCAACAATGTTGAAAATTGGAGCACTAACCTTTTGTTGTCCTTTAGGAACATTAGCATTTGAGTATGTTTGAACTAGCTATGGTTGGAATTTAGGTTTATTTTTGCTTGCTATAGCCTGCCCTCTTGTGAAGATTTGAACATTCTGAGTAGGTAGAGGTGCTTTATTGTCTTGTTGGCTTGTACAAGCCCGATTTTTACTTTTATAAATTTTATATTGACCTTTCTTAACTTGTTGTACCATATCTATAATCCTCTTTTTTGATGTTGTATTGTCTTCTATAGGACTATAGGACTGATTTTTTCCTTGTGGGTGGTTAACCCCACAAAATCCTTCACCTTGCCAATTCATTGAAGCCATATTAGGATTACCTTGTTTTGCTTGATGATCTTGTTGTTCATTGGAATCTTACGCTGCATCTTGAGAAAACATAGCATTATTTTGAACCTTAAGGGCTTGATTTGACCATTCAAAATCTTGTGCCATATTGTTTTGCATAGGTACACGCTCTTTTTAAGAGCTAGAAACTTTTGGGTTATAAGGTTGAGAAGGTCTTGCATTAAAATTCCTTCTTTGGTTCTAAGGATCGACTTGATAAGGTGACCTATTGGGCTGATACAAAGCTTGATAAGGGGCTTAATAATGAGCCTAATAAGTTTTAGGATTTTGGGTTACTTGCTTCTTGATATTCACTACGTCATTGCCCAAATTTTTTAACAAGCCTTTTATCTATGATAGCTCTTGGGATTGACTTGGGATAAATTTATCTTGGGGTGTAGCTTGATAAATTAGTGTTGTTATAATAGGGACAATAGCTATAGGGGTATTTGCAATGGAATAAGTGGTTGTGTCTCTGAAAAAATAGGCATTAGAGGCCTTGGTGGTATTTTACTAGCTTGAATCAGGCTATTCTCAGCTCTAATAACAATATCAAATGCTTGTGGTAAAGTTTTACCACCCATAGATTGAATCATAATTGAAATATTGCTATTAAGAGATATAAGGTAATATAAGGAAGCATGCTCAACATAGGGTCTTACTGTAGTAGGTATTCTATTCCAAGTCTTCTGAAAAATGAAAGTTGAAATCCGTCATGTACTCATGAGGAGCTCTCTTTATGGTATTGAGTTGTTCCACCAATGATATATGGTATAATTTATCTTCAAAGTGCTTGCAAAGAGGATCACCTAATTGATCCCAACTATTAATAGAACCCACTGACAAGCCTCTAAACCATTGAAGTGATTTTCTTTTAAAGGAGGATGCGAGCAATCTGATTGCAACATTTTCATGTGTGATATTGTGGACTCCACACAGAGACTACATCTTTGATATGCTCAATAGGTGTGGTTTGATCTTCTCCAATAAACAAGGGAAAGATTTTTAGGTTTGCTATAGGTATATCATTATGTTGAGCAAGATTTAGAGGGCTACCCTGATTGAAAGACACGAAAGGCTGAACTCATGGAGGATTAAGAGCCATTGGATTTACTGGTGGATTAACTAGAGGATTTACTAGTTGATTAGAGCTACTGGGTATTGAAACTGAAGAAGCTAAGGCTAGAGATCTAAGATTAGAAGGGGTAGATTGTTTCCTCCTTGATGGAGAAGGATCTGGATCTCTTCTAGCTGATCTCCCTTTCCTTTTAGGTGATGAAAGCTACAAATACTCAAAAGAAGAAGAACCCGACCTTGTTTTTCTTGAGCTTGAACTCATTTATATCTTTCTTATAAGCTATATTCACCAGATCTGCTTCAAACCAGAGATATTGAGTCACCAAGTATGATAATTGTTACCTCTTAAGGCTAGAATTTCTGCTACTCAGACCAAAAAAAAAAGAAAAGATGAAACTTGTATGAGCTGAGATAGCTCAAATGGTCCCACTAGGCATGCAAAAACAATTGTCACGAGGATCGCACATTGAATTCTAAGTATAAAACTCAACAATCCTATGAAACATGAGATGATTTTCAGTCTTGTGGGTTGCCTATAATGGAAATCAACATCGATATGAAGGGCTAGTTCCCTTTGAAAACACCTCCTAAAACTATTAACTTGGTTGGAAAAGGGACAAGAAGATAATTGAAACTGAAATCCTAATCTAATAGGAGGTGATTGCACCAAAATGAATGATATTACTCGTTGTCCTAAACCTATAATCAGCTTCAAAAGACTTAAACTTATTTCATAATGGTTGAAGTTTCAATTTTTGTTTGAAGAAAAACCATGTTTTCACAATTGAAATTGATTGAAAACTTAATAAACACAACATGCAACCTGAACTTAATATGAAATTTCATGTTTCACAAAGTATAAATGAGACATAAATAAAGGATTTGTTGGTAAATAACAATATTTAATCAAAATCATTTGCTAGACAATGAGAACACAAGATATAGTAAAAAGGAAACTACTACCTTTTATTGAATGTTGAAAAAAGTAGTTGTTACAATCTTCTAAAATAAATATTCCGAGTTAAAAATCTTTCAAGCTTGCTGAAGATGCAAGAAGAAAAAACGAGATAACTCAAAAATAAAGAGAAGAAAAGACTTATATAAGAAGTCTTAAGAAGAAGTGAAGATGAACTGGTTGTGCCTCTTGGAGCTGAGATGTAACTGAATGCTTTCACCTTCAAAAAATATCTCCAACCTACATGCTCTTATCCTCTTGGGTTGAAATTGATGAAAGGCATGCTAAAAAGGTGTTCAAGACTACTCCAAACTGAGGGCTAATTGCCTAATAAGGTGACTTAATTGATTTCCAACCTATGAGGAGATTCTAATTGCATCTAAACTGTTGCAAATTCCTCAAAACTCCTTTTTGGAGGCTTTGAACTGAAACTTGTCTCCTTGCCTCTTTAACTAATGTCAAGGTTTTTTCATATGTTCTTAAGGCTTGAGTTATCCTTAATAGGTGAAGGAGAACCTAAGGAGTTTGAAGTGTCTCATGTACATAATATTGCTTCATCTTTCAAAATATCATGACTTTCTATATCCCCTATGTTAATCCTTTAGGACTATCTTGTACTCCTAAGAGGAAAGAAAAACTTGATAATATCATGATAGTGACAAAGATTTGAGTAGTGTTTGTTTTACCAAAACTGGCATCTTTTACATATCTCATGATTTGAAAATATTATCTTATAATTGAATGTTCCCATGACTATGTTTCAAACCTTTTATTACTCCTTATCTCTCATTCTTGATAATGACCATTGACTATTCTTCTCTCTGTATCTGATTATCTCAACTCACTGCCTTTATGAGTGAGACTGCTCTAAGTTTTATTTATTGAGGAATACTATGTTGCAACTAATTAAAACCTTCTCTTCATTGTACATTGTCATTCTATTTTATCTCTTGGCATTGTTTTTGTTGAAAGTTTGAATCTAGATCCTTAAGACTACTGCCTTCTTGTAAAAAATGACTTAGGTTGCCATTGTTTCTCCTTTAAAGGTCATTGCCACTATTTTCTTTTATGATTGTATCACAACCTTTCATATTTTCTATTATAGACCTTTAATGGCTCATCATAGCCCATTTTCATTTGTCAATGAAGTTTTGAGCACTTTCCTTCTAGACAATGATTCTTAAAGCCTACTATGACTGCCTTTGATCTTTGTATTGATTACTGTTTCTTGTCTTGACTATATATACTATGTATACATCTTCATGTTCATTTTTGTTCTTGTGTAAGTAGCCTAGGTCTTTGACTGCCATCCTGTGTGTTTAGAGAATGCTCTAATGGTTATATCAAACCTATTACGTTGCTTTGTTATGACTGCTTTAATGGCATATTGTCATTACACCCTTTTAATTTTGATTAGGGCTTTGGTTTTGACAAGGATTGCTTTTTCATATTCACTATCTTTGTGCCTATCTCCTCTTATCTCAGACTGTTCTATCTCTTTGACATATATTTATGACTTCAAGGAATTGATGACAAGATTTGATAGCCTTTGTGTCATGTGCAAGAGAACAAAATGTATCATTAAAATATGCTAAGGCTTCTCCTCTATTTTGAAATGATCTTACACTATTTTTTCCTTACACATGATTATTCCAAAACCCTCTTCTATTTTCATGCCTGATGTCCCTTACGGTCTTTGTATGAAAGTCTAACTGTGATCTTTTCTCTATCTTTTCTTGACTGTGTGCAATATCTATTATTTGATCTTTAGACAGATTTTGATTTTGCCAAATCTATCATAAAAGTGCTTTGAACTATGTACTATCTTCTTTGTATGAAAATGACCCTAATTATTTTCACCTCATTGTCCTTGCTTCAGGTTTGAAGCTCAGAATGCATGGTCACTTGTTCTTAATGTTGAAAAAACAATGTCAAAACTCTTTATTGATGTGTTTATTTAACTTTGTGTTCTTTTCAAAACTCTGGGATTGTCATATAGGGTTACAGAGGATTACATTTTCTTCATTTCTTTGCTCTTTATCTCTATTATATGCATTCATCTCGGAGCCTTTGACAGTCTCTTTTGAAAACTTATAAATGTCATTGATTAATGCCATTATTTTGTTCTTTATTGTCTCTCCAATGATCTATGTCACAGACCTATATATCTCTACTCTCTCATGGCTAAAAACTATCTCTAAAGCTTGAAGCTTCTCTTTGTGGCTTACTATTTGTAGATGCTCTCTATTGTATGCATCTAATTCTTGATGTATTTGGACTATTATCATAGCCATTCTTCCTTTGTATTTTCTTTTTGAACCTATGGATTTTCAACTTATTGTTAGCCCTGGATGCTTGTCATCTTTCTCATTGTGAATGTGTCTTTAGCTACTCTAGAAGCTTTACTATCACTACAAATTCGCTGCTATTTTGAAAACCTCTACTCTTGGCCAAAAATAGAACTCTCCTTTCTTGTTTAATATCTCTATTCTCTTGGTGCAGATCCATCTCCTTTTCTTGTTTACTCATGATTGTTCTTCAAGGTTTAAAAGTTTGATGCTCAAAACCCTATACGATAAAAATTGATTTATGGAGCCTAAGGGATGCATTATCTTTCATGAAGGTATCTTGTGGTCATCTTTGTGCATTCTTTGCATCAATACAACTGTGAAAGCCTTGTCTAGTGCAGGCCTTGAATGACAAATGAATTGTTGCTTATATCAAAGATAACAACCCCCCTAGGCACAAATATAGTGATACAATAAAGACACATAATAGAACTATATAATAAGAGACTCTCTTTATTTGAGCTTTTATCTTAGAGAAACCCTTAAGGGAGAATCATTAGTAACAATGAATCATTACTTTGAGCAATATTGTCATTTGAGAATGCTTAGTGGATGATAATAAATCTCTCAACTTTTAGTAAAAATGGGTTTGAAAACCCTACCTCTCGTGGATTTGACTATAAAAAAACCCTTTGTTGAGGGTTGTCCAGCTGTATGATGGAGCTTTGAGACTTATCTACATGTTCTTTTGGAGGATTGATCTGGTCTATTACACATGAATCCCTACATGGCTTGTAGGACCACTTGAAAACTAAGAGAATACTGAAGATGTACTTCCTGAAAATGCCTTTCACATTGTAGAATAGAGGTGTAAGCATTTAAACAACATGAAATGGCCTTAGAAGCCTCTGTCATATAAGACTGAACATCATAACAAACTAGTTATAGAAACAAACTTGAAGATAGAAAACTTCTCTATAGAATAACTCCAACCTCTTTGATGGAAACTGTAGTTCTTTTTCTATTTGGAGACAACTTGGAGATGTGGCATTATGTGGTAAAGGCAATCTTCAGAGAGCTTTACATGCAACATGAAAATATTTACTTCCTTTACTAAAATTTGAATTCCCTACAAAACATGATGGCCTTTACTATCATTGTTCAGCGTGGGAGATTTTATTAAAGCCTTTTCTGAACATTAAACCCACATTTTTAGAGTTTGTAATAATAAATAAAGAATATTATTTATCATTTAAATCTTCTTTCAAATTTAAGGCTTTTTTCAAGCCAATTTTCCCTCTTTGAACAAATTTGAACACCTCTTTGATCCAAAAACCAATCATTATCCTGAAGGAGATAAAATTGTTAGCAGTCCCCATGGGCCAAAGCCTCTTGATCTCAATTGTTGGAACAAATGTTTGCACTAGAGTCAGGTGCAACCTCGACTTCTTTCTTTCTCCAAATCTTCTTCATCTTTGCATTCATGTCTTCCTTATTGGTTTTCTTCACCATAACACTTGTCTTAGCTTCTCCTCTTCTACAATATCTTGCAATGTGTCTAGGCTTGTGTTATCCTCAATTTAGAAAAATTGGGGTACCCCTACAAATTTTGTCCAATTTGTTGCTTATATGCTCTATGCATGCTTTTTGAGGTAATTTGTGTCACTTCCCATTTGTGATTTTTTCATTTTAGAATCTTCATTTGAAATTTCTTGTTTTTTTGTGTGTTTTGTAAAATCTAAGTGTCCAGGTGCAAATAGGGTTTACAAACCCGATTTACACCATTTTGGGCTCAAGGTGCAAATTGGGTTCATAAACCTGATTTACACTTCCATGTCTTTCCCCTAGCACATAGGTGCAATTTGGATTTGCAGACCCGAACTACATCGTATTTTCTTTGAAAGTTAAACCATGGTAGAGTTTGGGTTTGTAAACCCAAACTACATGAAACCATGGTGGAGTTCGGGTCTACAAACCCACACTCCACCTCCCTTTATCTTGCCTTTCCTTGTGTGGGTGGTGTGTGGTGGGGCTGTAGGCCCACCATGCACCGAAAACCATTGATCAGTGCATGGTGGGTCTATGACACTGTCATGCACCTTGCAATCCTTTGTTGCCATAACCAAAGTTCATGGCGGGTTTACAAACTTGCCTTATACCATCTATTGTCGCTAATGTGTATGGCGGGTTTGTAAACCCATCTTACATTAAGTTTGAGTTCCTCCCTTTTTAAGTGCATGGAGGGTTTATAAACTTACCATATACTTTAATCCTTCCACTTAGATGTAGAGCGGACTTGTAGGTCTGACTTACACCTAGTTTTGATATGAACTCAATTAGGTGTAGTTCGAACCTATAGGTCCGATTTACACCTATCCTTTATTCCAAGTGTAGTTTGGGTCGACGAACCCAAACTGCACCTTTGAGCCACACTTTTCCTTAAGTATATTTCGGGCTTATAAACCCGAATACACCAAATGCACATGTAAATTGGGGTTGTAGACCCGATTTACACTTGTTATACCATGATACAATGGGGTTTTTGGAAATCTTAATGGAAATAAATTCAGTGCATACATGATCCTACTCAGTTCAAATGGTCAAGATGGGTGGTGATTGTTCTTCCCAAATGTAGATGATCTCCCTATGCTATAGTGTCGTCCGTATATAGATGTCAGAATCATCTCCAAGGAAAAGACAATGAAGTTCAAGAAGAAAGACTCCTATCCGCTCTTCCTTTCATCCTCAGTGGCATCAAACATTGCAAATGCCAGATGATCCTGAAATGCAGGTTACCTGGCAACAATATGAAGATTTTCTGAAGAAGGATGATCATAATAAAGATGTGTCTCTAGATACTTAGTCATTTTTATGCATCTCTAGTGCAATGTCATTTTGTAATTTCAATTGACACTTCAAATGTCATTTTGTAATAATATTTTGACACCTTAGGTGTCATTTTATGTATGCACTAGTACACATGTAGAATTGCACATGTCCTAAGTCAAATAGGAGTCTACCTTTGACTTAGTCACAAATTAGTTGTAACTTTCCTAGTTTCATGTTGCACCTTTCCTCTATATATTGGAGGGTTTTTATTGTAATAAGGATCTTCTTTGGATGGGGGATTGTTTCCATCTTTTGGAGAGTTGATTATTAATCTTTTGGGTAATACAACAAAACTTTGCCAGTTTGGGAAGCACTCTAAAACTTTGCTTTTTATATATAAATCAAATTTCAATCAATAAAAGAGACAAGTTGCTTTCAATCTTTGTGTTGTAACAAGTTGTAATATGACAACATTATTCAGAGTTGATTGTGAGTATTGTGGTTTTATTTGAAAGAGAATTAAACCCAATCTTGTAGTCTTTGAGCTACTTATTGTGTTTATAATTAATGATATATTGTCAAACTTGATCTTGTAGTGTTTGAGCTACCTATCATGTTTGAAGCTAATTTTTCATGCTCAAGCAAAGAGATAACTTGCAATCTTTGTGTTGTTTTTACCTTCTATATTTGTGCTTTTAAGGTGAAGTGTATGTAGTCTTTGAGCTACACATAGTTCATCTTTGTTCTTGAAGCTTTATAAGAAGTTATGAAATGTCTTTGAGCTTTCATGAGATTCTTGGTTTATTCGACTTGGTTGTACATGAAAGTAGAATTCTTAGACATAGTCAAAAGGTTAATAGGATAGTGATAAAAAGGAGACTTTGAGCTTTATTATTACTTTCCCATCCCAAAGTTATTTTTCAAAAAAAGGGAACAATGGGAGGCTTTGTACTCTCATGGAAACTTTTCTTCTAAGTTAGTATAGATTTATATCACTGCAAATAAGAAGTGTTTTCAGCCTTAGGAAAGAAAATTCATTCTAAATAGAGAATTGGGTTAATAGTTACTCTGAAAAAAGAGAGTAAAGCAATTGTATCATCCTGGATTATTATAAAGCTAGTAGATAGGATATAGTTTGCAGTACAAAGGGGGATCCTTCCCTTATAAGTAGGAGAGACCATATCTTGCCTTCTGAGAGATATTGTCTCATATACTGTGGTGAAAACCCTCATTTTGTAAGCTCTCTTGAGTTGACAAAATATTCACCCTATAGCTTGTTACAGTTGTAGCATCTATAATATCCTTGCCCTTGCCTTGACCTGCACTGATCATTTATAGAAACCAGTTAGCCTTATGTCCAAACAATTTTCATGTATAGCAACAAACTTCAAAATAATTATTTCTATTTTGATCTATTATAGCATGATTTTTACATTGACTAGCTTTATGACCATAACTGTTACAAGTATAACATCTACCAGAGAAAGATCTAGCATTTTGATTCATTCTATTTCTACATTCAGATTCTTTGTGACCTAGTTTATTACAATTAAAACAATAGCCATTGAAAGAAGTGTTTCTTTTACTTGTTTCTCGATTAGTGACTTACCTTTTTCATCCTTAGCAGACTTACCGGGTTTTGCTTCTTCTACTGGAGGTTAATCTGTCTTGCATTGTGAACTTTCACCAATTTCAAATCCTAAGCCATTTTTGTTTTTCGGAGACCTTTTCACATCTAGCATATTATCAAGTTTGTCTAAACTCATCTTAAATTTGTCCTCTTGTTTCTTTAATTTTTCTAGATCTGATTTCAGAGATGTGACTTCTTGTTCAATATTCTTGCATTCTTTTGATTTGCATTTAACCATGTTGTTTAAATGCTCCTTAGTTCTTTCATCTTCTTCACTTTTGGTCTTTAGATTTACAATAGTGTTGTTTTCTTGCTTGAGCTCTTCACTAACTTCCTTATGTCTTTCTCTGAATTTTTTGATTCACTCTCTTAATTTTTTGATGCTTTCATTTAACAATTGAACATTTTCCTTCAGATCTCTATTTTCACTTTCAACATTTTCAAGGTCTTCAAGAGTAGTTATAAGTTCTCCATTTACATTGAAGTATCTCTCTTGATCCAAAGTAGATCTAGGTGCCATGTGTTGAACTTTCCAGATATCCTTCAAGCTATTAAACTCTTCTAAAGGACCTTGCTTTGATACAAATTATTGAACATTCAGAATAACCACATAACACCAAAATTTATACATGGAAAACCCAAGACCAGAAAAACCATAGAGAGGATCAACTCTCAATATTATGTGACCGGTTATAGGAATACAGGGGTGGCTCACTACTAGAGGGCTCACTGCCCAAAATATGATGACTCACTGCTGGAGGATGGCTTATAGCCAATATTACAAAATTTGAACAGTTAAGATTGCATCTATCATATGCATGAGATACAATTCCACTAAGGTGCATAATCACTTTCAGTTTCATTGTACACAATCAATTTCATATTAATTATATATAATCACTTTCATATTCACTATAGATTGCATGATATGATTTAAAGATCATAATATCTATCTTTCGCTAAGCAATTGTTTACTACCAATTGAAGTTTTCTTTAAGTCGGCTCAACTAGAGGAAGGGTTAGCCCAAAAACCTTTTTCACACTAGTGCTGAATTGTTCTTACCATACCAAAGAAGTCAACCAAAACAAAAAAGAACTTCTCCATGATTCGCAAAACAAGTGAAAATACCGAAACCATTTTACTGTCGATGTTTCTGGAGAGGACCAGATCAAAACCTTCACACTACACTATGCTGGTAAATAGGGTATACTATTATCGGACCCATAACTATGCCATAACAAAACATTATCATCTAAAATCTTGAAAATAGACATTAGACCAAAAACAAACTCTATTTCCAAAACCTCACGGGAATATATGGTAGTACAGATAAATGCAGACCGAAAGGATATATGTCGGACTCAAATATGTCCCAGAGCTTGTTAGACTCATATCAAAGTATACTAGACTCATGCTGTCGGATCATAAAAACATCAATAACATCAATGACAACATTCTAACAGTTGTAACTATAAATATCAACCTTAGGCTTCATTTTGAAGTTAGTTCTTGCTTAGGCTTGTATTGTAACTTGAAATAGGTTCTTTCTTGCCTACTATGTATTGTAACTCATATTTAGATATGTACAATTGTTGTAAGCACCTTTTTGATTAATAAAGAAAGTATTTACCTTCTCTAATCTGTTTCTTTGTGTGTAACAATGAATGCTTGATGTATTTCTTGTTATTTCATGCAAATCCTTTTATGTATATCTCATTGCTTCAACACCTTGTGTAGATATAAGCATGTCTTATACAGGTTGTAGGTTATGTCATAAGTTTGGACAACTTTCTAGTTGTGGAAAGATTGATTTTTCCTTCTAGGATTGAAAAATAACTCTAACTTTCCTATGAAGTGTTAATTGTTGGCATTGTGTTGTCATTGATGTCAATCGGTATAGCATGGCAACCGATATGATATATTGTTAGTATAGTTGTCATTGATGTCAACCAGTAATGGTGTTATTGATGTCAACTAGTATAGTTGGTTACTGGTATAGCTTGTCAGCGGTAAGAAGAGGATGTCAACCGACATTATGGTCATTGGGGTCACCGGTACACAAGTTAGCGTTGACTTATGTTGAAGACATAAGTATTAGAGACCGATATGGTATGACTACTGGTAAGTGATGTGTTGGCAGTGTTTGGTTGCCAACCGATATGCATGGTGACTGTATGCAGGTTGAGCTAATGAAGAAGGATAGACAACCAATATGCAGTTGGATGGCTTACTGCAGGACTCCCACCGGATAAAGTTGCTATCACCGAATGAAGAAATGACTCACAGAGAGTGTGCTCAACCGGATCATATGTGCCTGGTTGAAGTTGTATCTACTCACACAAGGAGGTCATATTTGTGCAATGTTGGAAGCTAAATGAATGACAAGGATCCACTCCCACCGATAAGTGGAGCTTATCCCCCAACATGCATGAAATACATTGTAACTCTCTGAGATAGGTCTGTCAAGAAGCTAAAGGTAGGAGATTGAAGTCTCACACCAGATGAATCGATGAAACATAAAGATGCCTCAAGTGCATGAAATCAAAGATATGCACTGGATCAACTAGAGTTTGCAAGTTGAGTCATCGGTATAGAGAAGGAAGGATAAGTTTGTCACTTTGACAAACCAGTTGATAGGAGAAATGGTGTAATGATGATGAAGGCAAGGTGGAGCAACTACAGTGAGAGAGTGCAACCAGAATACAGATGCAGACGGATGGAGACTGTTGAAGATTGATGACATGGTGTCATCAAGGTACCTACCAGTAAGTATGTGAACCGGTAAGAGAGAAAATAGGAAAAGTTATGTGCTCCTATCTAATGAAGATGAGTATGTTGTGGTTTGGCAAGTGGAGTGTCCAGGAAAAAGTGTTCCACTAGAAAAACATAAAAGTGCAAGCTAGAAGGTAGACCAGTTAGGGTATAACCGACAGTGTTAGTGAACCGGTAGATGAACTCAGTTGTGTGTTGGTCAGTGATGGAGTCTAAACCAACATGGTGGTCTGAGAAAAGGCGGATGCTATCAATGATGACACATAGGACACACGTGTCATACATGCAGCGGTCAGTGAAGTTTGCTTCAACGAGGTTAGTGATGGGTCTGTCGACATTAATGTTGATTATGGATTTCACGGGTTGAGGACTGAGGTTTGTGGCTTGATGCAGACTTGAGATCTGAGTGATGCATTGATTGACGGAGATTGTACAGGTACTGATCAGATTTGGTGAAGGGGACCACAAACTCATTCATCGTGGTTGACAAGTACAGACCGACAAAGAGGTTATGTTTGCTAAATATGGCAAACATTTTTTGGATGCAATGAAATTGGCAGAGTTGATTGATCTATTGTAGGTAGTCAATATCTGGAAGGAGATCTAATTGGTTTTGGTTTTCCTCAAGGTCAATGAAGGAACCCTAGTGTACCTAAGGTTTGAATATCAGTCATGGTGGGAAAACTTAGGTATAAATATGCCAACTAAAGACCAAAGATAATTGATGTTGCAGGTTGGATATTGAAGAACAAAGAGTGAATGTGCAATAGAGAGCCAACTAGTCAGATGGTTCATTGAAGATCAAGGTGACTGTGTGCTTGAGAGAGAACCAGTAAGAAGAGTGCAACCGACAAGGTTAAGGAAACCAGTAGACTATCATTGAGCCTGCCAGTAGGGTGATCTGGTAGCGTTAGAAGTGGTAAGAAGGTAGTAGTGAGTGAAGTAGTGGAGTGAATAGCAGAGAAGATCAGAGAAGGGCTTAATCGACAAGCTGAGAACCGGTAGTGATCAAAGAGCAGAGAAATGACAGAGTGAAGAGGACCAGTGGTGGATAGCAGTAGTGTGTTCCAGTGAGCAGAGAACCAACAGAGAGCAATGTACCAACAGAGAAGAGGTAGAGGTTGAACCGGTAAGGTTGCAGTAGAGAAGAAAGATTGCAGAGGCTACAAAACTCATTTGTAATTGGGGTTATTAATATTGTTTTGATATATGATTTTATAATCACTGAGTTGGAACTTGGTGAAGGGTTTGGTGCTCCTTCGGTTGGTGCTTTGTGGGTTGGTTCCCTACAGCAGGGGTGGTGCTCCTTGGGTTGGTTCCCTAAATGTTGTAACCATTGTTTTAATTGTTAGGATAGATTGGAGCAGTAGAGTCTAGCAGTATTTCTCACCGAGGTTTTTCCCATGTTGGTTTTTCATCATATATCTGGTGTTATGTGATGTGCCCTTTGTGTGTGTTTTCATCTTGATGTCTTCCCCTATCTCATTGGTATATTTACCTTGTGTTTGAACTGGTAACTGATATACACACTTTCATGATTAAAAGGGTTAAGTTTGGAAACCACTGATTCACCCCCCCTCTCAGTGGCATCTTGTGTTCAACAATTGGTATCAGAGCCTAGGTTCCTGGTTTAATAAGCTTTCTCTAGCTTGGGTAGATTATGTTTTTATGAACATAATGGTCTATTTTGTGTCAACCCCTACTCCGGTGTTTGATGGTTCAAACTATTCTTTATGGAGTTATAGGATGGAAGTATACCTGTCCTCCTTAGGGTATGATATGTGGATGTTAGTTGTAAATGGTCCCTCTAGACAAGTCAGTCCTCCCACTAGTCCCGAAGCAGAAAGAAGAAATGAATGCAATGCTAAAGCTATGAATGCTATACTCAGTAGGATATCCGGTGATGTTTCTTCACAGGTGTATAGATGCAAATCAACAAGGAGTTTATGGGATAGACTAAAGAAGCTATATGGAAATGAACCTTGTACTGCAAAACCAGTTTGTGAGAGAAAGAAGAGAAATGTGTCACATGAGTCTGCAGATGAAGATAGATCAGTTAGCAGTAGCAACAATGATGAAGAGGAAACCCACCTCTTCATGGCTCAAGAGACAAAAAATGGGAATATATTAGTATTATTAGTATTGTTAAACTGTAACTTGAAAGAGAATGAGAATATATTACCATCACGAGACACCAAAACAATACCAGCTCTTGATCCTGTGGAAGAACAACTCCGATCAAAGTCTAATGTCCAAACATCATTTGGACCACCAACACTGATAGTATTAAAATTGAGAGGTTGCTCTTATGGAGTTGAGGATTCCATAGATTCAACAACCATACTTTCACAATCACTAGAACTTTCATAAAGTGAAATGAGATCCTCAATTTTAGGAACAACTTCAAACTCATCATCAACATGTAAGAAATAATTTCCCATACCCGATGACTCAAAAATTATCTGAGCCCGCTAATAATCAGATTTCACAACAGTGTATTGTGATTCCTTTTCTGGATACAACTTTTTGATCTCTCCCTTGACAAGAATACGTGCTTTAGTCATATCCATGTTTAATTCTCCTTTGAAATCTCTACAAAAATTCCTTCCCAATAGTATGCCATAGGAAGCTGGCACATCAGCTACCAATACTGTCATTTTGATCTTCTTGTCAGGAAATGCAAAAGAAAATTTTGCATCCTTAATTTGACCTATCAGTGGGACTTTCTTATTATCCATGGAAAAACATCTACCAAATGTCTTGGTTAAGGTCAAACCAAGAGTGTTGGCAACTTTAGCTCGCATAACATTGTCAAACGCTCTAGAATTAATTACACAAATACTTAACTTATGACCATTTATCAACAAGGAGATATAAAACGGTTCTTTCCTGTAGGAGAAGGAGAACTAACTAGGTTATTTTGAGATGTATTGGTTTTGGGAGGATTACTTGGGGAAGTATCTTTTTCGTTAACAAATTTGACCAAACGATCAAATTGATCCGGATTGGATCTTAAATATTCCACCTCAAACATTTGTACTTTAATTTTCCTAGCATGATCTATAATATCAAATGATTGAAAAGAATTCATCAAAGATTGGTTAAGGTTCTCATTTTGAAAAATCAAAATATTGGATGCACTGGTCTTTGATGCAGGTGCAGAAGAATTAACAGGTGTTGAAAAATTTGCAACAATCAAAGGAGCACTTATATTTTTATCCTTCGCATTGTCTTTTGGAATGGAGTTGTCCTTTGGAGGATCTGGTAAAGGAGTTCCATGCTTAGCAATAGTAACTGGCAAGTGTTGAGAATCCTTAGCTTATGTAGAATCATCACTCTTCACATTGGTAGGTGGTTGAGCTGCTTGTGCTTGCAAACGGGTGAAAATTGCAAAGACATCTCCATCATGCACATTTGACAGATCATCTTCTTCATACTGCATATATCCGATGTTAGAGTCGCTAGCCAATTCTGTATCATCTCCTTGAAGCAAATTGACATCTTCATCACCAAATGGAGGAAGATCATTTTGTTCTGCTTCATAATAACCCGTAGCTTAATTATGAGGTGGTGCTTCCAATGCAATTATCTCTGGAGTAGGAGGTAACTTGTTTTTATTGCATGCAACATAATTGGAAGCGTTATTTGGGTAAGTCCTTCTTGGAACATCAATGTAAGAAATATTTCTTTGTGATGAAATTTGCTTCTTAAGTGCTAACAACTCATTTGCTATCTTTTGAATCATAGGATCAACTGAATTTGTTGAGGAAGGTGATGAATCAACAATTTGATTATTCCTAACGTTGTTAGGATCCTTTCTTATCTTACCAGCAAGGATAAGATCATCTTCAACTGATATGGCCATCCGTTGTGCAACAACTAAATCTGTAGGATTATCCCTACGCAAAAGAAAACTTACTTCTGGCTACTGAGCATTACTAAAGAAACATTTTAAATTTCTAGGAGTAGGTTAAGATACGGTTGGAATACGATTGGAAAAATTCTTAAACTTAGCCACAAATTCTCGTATAGGCTCTTGTGGTTCTTTCTTCATTTGAGTCAACTGCACTAAGAGCGCATGATCATCTTTAGCAGGCTTGAACCTTGCCTCAAACCTTAATCTGAGACATGCTCAATCTGTGATACAATTATTTGGAAGAGGATAGAACCAATCAACAACTGCACCTTGCAAGGTTTCAATGAATAACCTCACAGAAACATCTTCATGTTCAACACCAAGAACACCACATGCAATATAAAAAGCAGCGATGTGCTCATCAGGATGTTGAGCACCATCTCCCAAAAACTTAGGCAAATTATTTCTTGTGCCTTTTGGAAGTTCATGTAAAGGTGTCATTAGGCTCAAAGGACCAAAAGCGGTACCCCAAGGACCCGGAGAAACTATCCTTAATAGATTATATGGTGGTATTACAAAATGATTGACAAGTGGAACAACTGCAACTTGAAAAATTGATGCCTCACTTGGTATAGGAGATTGTTGTGCAATACGAGGAAAACTTCGTGTCCACTGCAAAAGAGATCACATCTGTGGACGAGTCACAAAAAGGAAATTATGTTGCTGCAAAAAATCAAATTTAGGATCAAAAATTCCTTGTGCTTTTCGACCATGAGTATAACTTGGATCAGCCAGGTTAATACATTGAGAAAATTAACAATGTATATTATAATGGAAAAACACACTGCAACCCAAAAGAGAAAATACTAGTTGCACGTCGAATCCCCAACAGAATCACCAAAAAATTGTTGGATGAATATTTTGTCTATAGCATACCAACAACAAAATATATAATTCACACACAACTATGTTGAGAAATTAATCTCTCCTCTCGGCAAGGGGAGGTTCCCTTTGAAATTTCTTTTCTAATTAACAAGAAATTAAAATCTATGGGTAAGTTTTGAGCATATAACTCTTTTTTTTTAGAGTTTATGTATTTTCCCTCCACTTGTTACAATTCTCTATCACTTATGATACTTAAAGAAATCAACAAAACTCATTCCAACAATTACACCAAAACTTACAATCAAGAAGCACAAAGTCTTTCTTAAATGTAATTCTAACTAAACTAATGATTACAAATGTTAAGAAATTAAACTTGCAGCTCAAAGTCTTCAAGTGTAATTTCCCAATTCTTAGAACTACAAGTAATAGAAACAATACAAAGCCTACCACTAATCACTTAACATCAAAAAATTTCCCAAATATATTGTTAGCTCAAAGTCTACTCAACACGCTTGGAAATCTCTTTCAATAACATAGACAAAATTTGCCAAAAAAATTCTAATATATATAAGAAGGATTGTGAGAACTAAACATAGGAGTAATTCCAATCACAACCACAATCTTCTACTCATTCAAAGTTGAGGTCTAATGGATTGCTTTTTTATATTACTTTGAATACAATTTTATATCCAAAAAAGCTCAAAGTCTTAGTTGGCACAAAATTTTGGCAGAGTTTTTACTAAGCATATAAAAGATAAATATTTACAAATGAGGCTCCTCTATATATAGGATAGGAATAGAGAAAAAGGTGGGCATAGTTGATTAATTCAAATACACAGTCCCACTTGACTACAACTACATCATAAAGGAAATATGCAGCTGCGAGAAAAATTACAGCATCTAAAAATGCAACTACATTAATAATGCATCTACATGAAAAACTAAGTGTCATAAGGGGACACTTTATTCATCTTTCTCCTCCTCATTGGATTTTTGGAATTCCTCAAACTTAACCAAAACAACTTCCATCTTGGCTTTGTTAGGCATTGTGGTCGAACTAGTGATGGCGCAAACACGGGAAACTGCATCTTCGATTTTCATGAATTTCTCTTCCATTTTTCAACATTGATGCAAGAAATTCAAAACTGACTTATATTTCTAGCAACTTGTCAAATGCATTCAATGTGAAATCTTGTTTTGTACAGTGATCTATCAGGGAAAGAAATTCTTGTATATTGGCATCACTGGTCACAACATTTTGATTATCATCATATAAATAACAAGGAATTTCAGCTATCCTTGTTGAAATAAGATCAATCTCATTATCACCTTCCTTCTTCTCTCGATCCAGCTCCATAATCATTGACCTTAATTTTATTTCTTATGAGACAACAATGACATAATCTGGATGTATTTCTCTCTTGTCAGAAATACTTTATTTTCCACAAGGACGTCAATTCTAAAATCCTCCATTTTACCCCAAAGAGTTACACTCTTTTCAATATCTTCTACCTCTTGAGATAAGGAAGTTTTGACACCTTGCATTTGAATTTGAACAACTTCAAAGTCAGTCAATAACTTAATTGTTGAATCTAAAAGATGAGAACCTTCTGATTTCAAATGAGCAATCCACTCATCCACTACTCAGCCTTTGACGCCCACCTGTTCTACCTTCTTGAGAGCCTCAGTATCAATTGAGAAAACAATTGGCTCGACTTCCTGAGAAGATTGTGTGACCTTGAGAAGCACATTGGTCAACTGCTCACATTTTTGCTTTAATTTATTATTTCCATATCTTTCTTGATCAAACCTTCGCATAAGAGAATTGAAAGTAGTTTGAGAGTCTAACTTGAAACTTTCATGTGTCTCCACTCCAAGTTCTACAGTATGCATAGTATATTCTCTAGGTTGAATAATATATTTATTCTTGTCTAAAGATGGCACCATAACCTCAAAATATTTCCTTTTGGTAGTAGGGTCCACTAGCACCCGAGAAACAATCTTTGAATTTTTAGTACTTTTGGATTTGGGAGTAGCCAATTGTTCAGAATCAAATTCATCTGGTGAAATTCCTTGTTTCTTCCTTTTAGGTGCTACTATATCCATCCATGGTGGTAATTCTTGCTTAGTAGATGGAGTTGTGGCCTCCTTCTGAATATCAATCGGAATCTGGGGAACATTCTGACTTGAAGTTGCAACAATCATAGATGGAATTGTCGGTATCAAGGTCATGGTAGCCAGTGGTATTTCTTTTGATGGAGCAGTAGTAGCCGTTGTTGATTCCTCCTTAGAAACCACTGTGGATTGAACTATGGATGGTGCACTAGTGACAACAACGGTACTCACACTAGGTGAAGCTTCAACCATGATTGTTATGGAAGGTAGGGTCACCAACTATTGCTCTACAGATGCTTGTTCCATAAATTCAGTAAAATCCAAAATTGAAGACTCAATAATGGATGCGGGAACATCATCAAAATTGGAGAGACTAGACAATGTAATATATTGTTGATCACCCTCCCGTTGTGGTATTCTGTATTCAACCCTTCATTGTTATGTTCCTCTTCTTCTTGATCTGAATGAGATTCAATAGAATGAATAACAACTTGTGTAGGAGTTGATACTTGTGAAGTGGTGGGGGTATTAGTCTCACCTTGATGAGTTGGTTCTTCAACCTACATTTCCTCTTCATGAGGAATTTCTCCTACTTCTTATTCTTTTTCTTTCTCAATCTCTTCAATAGTTTGCTGCTCAAGTTCCTTTATTTGTGTCACTTGTATTGCTGAAGAAGATTCAACTTTCTTTGACCCTTTGATAGTGAATTTGATTTTAGGTCCTTTTCCCTTGGATTGTGTCGAAGGGATTGATGGAGGTGCGTGAACATCTGCTTTGCCTTTGGTTCTATATTCAGCTATTTTACCAACTAGACCATCACTATTATCATCATCCCCAGAACTGGCAGGAAGTTGCTTCATTCTGATCTTCTTCTTCAATAACCATGCATTAGTATTGGCCAAAATAGGGGCAATTCTTTGAGTAATGGACTTACTTTCCTTTTTTGACCATTGAATGGGTGGCAATGGAGAATCAACAATCTTCCGTTCAGAATAGACTGGATCCACTATATCAAAAGTATCTTCCATTGTCAATGGGATTTTAGCCAAATCAAGATTTTCAATTTGTTCCAGTGTAAGATGGTTGAAATCTATCCTTCTCACATCTTCTTCATCCTGAAAATCTTCCCATACATATTCAAACCTGTATACATGATCGTAACTTCTTTTAAGTTTGTTCTTCATTCCATGAAAATCAAAATTATTTTGGGCTTTGAATCTCCTCATGGTGTTCCATTGCATTTCTTCTTCCATATTTTTGGCCTTTGGGTTGGTCAATACTAAATATCGGCCAATAGCTTCTGGAAACTTTAAGCCAGTCTTATGAGTCTGTGACTTCTTTTCATGTACATAGATTAATTGCCAACATAACTCCATGAGAACAATCTTATCAGATGGATATCTTGGAAAAATGAAAGATTTACCTGTAAAACATCCTATGCGGATGTAAGTGAATGTAGGAAATTAGAGAAAGACAACCCAAATGAGAAACCCTATTGTATGCTGCTTCTGAAAGTCTTTTCTTATGTAAGTCCTTATCAAACATACATTTCCATACAACAAAGAAGGCATCATTGACCCTTCTAAAATGACTTCCCTGATTTTTTATTGTGAGCTGATCATAATAATTCCAAATAGGAATTAACCTCCTGTCGCCTTTTGTAGACAAACTTGGATATTGCCTCATAGAGGTGACTGCATACACAAGGTTTGAGGTCATATAAAACTTCAGAGTTATTTTGACCTCTTTCAATTGTGCACAAAGTACATCACTAATATGCTCACCCCAATCTATCTTGGTAGTTCCCTTTCTGATTATGTTCATATAATAACACATATAGTTTTGAAAATAATGAGAATCTTTCAAATCTTTTACTCGTGCTAGCATGGTAACCATATTATTGTATTCCTCATTGAAATCACTTCTATAAAAGTATTTTGGCCATCTTGTAGTGGCGGAACCCCTAGCAGAAGATAGGAAAACTGTATTCATCATTTTCTTACACTTTGTTTCATTTTTCTCGTAATATTCTTGAGCACTTTTCCGAGTAATGTTATCTACTTCTTCAACTGGAGAGCCCTTGAATACATTGTTAAAGAAAAAACTATCTAATGTCATAACAACATTCTGATTAGCATCCTTCACTTGTCTTGTATTTGGATCAAAATGATCTGCCACTGGAAGTACAAAGTCTGGATCATGTGTTGCGACTGGGAAGGAAGCATATTTGTGCAACTCTGATTTGATCAAACTTGACATATGTGAAGGAGATTTCTCAACCCGATCAATGAACTCTTGCATGTCCACATGAACAATTTCTATATCCCTTATCTCCTTCACATTAGAGTTGATCGAGCTTTCTGGGAACATGTTCAAGTATTTATCATACTTGTACTTCATCTTTTTCACTGATGGCTTGCTTGGTGAGGACTCTAACTAACTTGAGGAAGGCTATGATTTCCCTTGAGCGGGCTTTGATATTTGCAAAAGTATTGCATTCAACACCAAGGATTAGTGTTTTGAAGATCATCACCATCAGAAGAGAAAATTTTATCAACTGGAACATGAATCCAGAGATAAACTGGACTTATGAAAAAGATAATCAAAAACTAGTAGGTCGGAGAAAAAAGTTCGACATGTCAATTAGAAACCAAAATTCGCACATCAGACTTTAAAGTCTGATGTGCAAGTGGGAAGGACAATCTTCGCAGGTTGGAGAAAAAAGTCTGACCTGAGTTCTATTGGCACATCGGACTTTAAAGTCCGATGTGTCGACTAAAAGACAGTCAAATAACATGTCGGGTTTTAAAACCTGACCTATCAATCGAGGAAGTAACAAACGAATGATATGTCGGGTTTTAAAACTTGACATGTCATCAGAGAAAGAGAAAAGAAAAATCCCTCACATGTCAGGGTTTAAAATCCAACGTGCGAGGAAAGAAGGAAAAACTAACAGACATCTCTTGCATGTCGGGTTTTAATATTTGACATTTGAGAGTAGGGGGAATGGAAAGGGTAGAAGTATGTCAAGGTTTTAAAATCTGACATACTTCTACTGTGAAGAAGTAGATCGGAAAAACCATGAAAACAAACTTAAAATGACACAAAAACATCAACAAAGAAAAACCCCTCGCACAAAAAATAAAATAAATAACAAAACCCTACCTCAACTCGTGGTGAATGCATTGGTGGAGTAGGAAAATCCAGAGGTGAATCACAAAAATGCACAAGGATGAGGATGAAATGAGCTCTAGAACACCTTAACTAAAAAGGAAAATGACCTAAAATGCCTAAAAAACCAATAAATAACCTATTTAAAACATGCAAAAATATAAACATGAGTTGCATTAATTGCAACCTGTGTTGACAAGCTGGACTTTAAAGTCTGACCTGTCACCACGAAACATATGTAGGTCGGACTTAAAGTACGACCTGCCAAAAGACAAGGGCAACAAGACTGCAGGTCGGACTTTAAAGTCTGACCTGTCAGTTACTAAAAAAAAAGAAAACTGGCACATCGGACTTAAAGTCCGATGTGCTAACAAAACTAACTGACACATTGGATTTTAAAGTCCAACATGTCAGTTAAAACATAGAAAATTCTCTTTTAAATGACTAAACATAAAGATGAAAAATGAAAAGCGACTAATCGACAAGGTCAATTAGCCTTTCTCGGAGGATGTGACATACAAAATGGACTAGTTTCGTAGGGCTTCCTCATGATTTTGGCCATGCTAAAATTGAGGACAACAAAATCCAAGATCCATCCCTAGAGAAGCAGAAATGGAGATGCCAAATGGTGCAGGAGTACCTAGGACTTAGATTGTCTAGTTTTTTTCAATTTTGTCTTGTACTAACCCTAGCCAAGTCAGTAGTGAATAAGGACTCCGGGAGGGTCCAAGAGTTAGTGTTTTGAGTCAATGTAGGCCTAGGTTGTGTTCATACTTCTTAGGTTTGCATTTTTGTGTAAATAGTGAGTTTGAGCAGGTAATTGACCTTTTTGATGGTCAAAAGTGTCAAAACTTGGTATAAGAATTAGTGAGGGTTAAATTGGTACTAGGCAATTTTTAAAATTCATTTGTGATGACTTGGAATAGGTCTTGTAGGTTGGAAAGACCAAAAGTGCAAAAGTTGCAAAAAGTTGTCATGACAACTTTTGAAAGTTGTCATGACAAATTTTGTCTTGAAATTGTTAGCGATGGAGTTAGGGATTGTTCAATGCCATAGGATGACTCCACACATGTGATAGATATAATAACCCTCTCTTTCATAGTTGCCAAGGTTGGTGAATGTGTTTTGCAAGCTTAACAATCTGAAACTAGTCATTTTCAGACTAGTTGGCAACGTTTTGGCCTGATTTTACTCATTTGTGTAATTAAAGATGGATTGAATCCATTGATCCAAAAATGGATTGAGTTACTCTTATGTTTTATTGTGTTGTTGGTTCAATTTAGAGCTTTGTAGATACTGTTCATTAGTGTATTCTTGCTTTAGTTTGCAAGCAACTAGTTTTGGCTTGTATATAGCAATTTTCTTCTAAATATGGTTGCCCCATGAGTTCCACACATGCTGCCATCACAGATTGTTGGGAAATGATGGGAAACCATATTTATAGTGTACATATGTAGGTGCAAGTATTGGAGAAGAGCTTTGGTATGACTGTCACCTTATTCTAGGCGAGTCTAGGAGCAACCCAGCTAGAGGAAATAAGGTAAAAATGAAGTGCCAAGTGCAGGGGTGGATGTCAAATCACTTTATAAGTTTTTGAAGGGGTCCAAGGAGTTGGTAAAAATTTTCCAATTCAAGGAGGAGCCTTGAAGAGGTCATTTAATGCACAAACCCCAACTTGACCTGTCACTGCCACCTAGAAGGCTTAGAAACCCTCCAAAACCCTCATTTTGGGGTTAGCACATTGAATGGTGGAACAAGAAGCTAAAACCACAAAACTATATTGGGGTTAGATGAACCATTGAAGGAAATCCAAGATTTTTTGGGGGTCTTTTGGACCATTTTCACTCAAGCCCTAAAAAACCGGTTTTAGAAGGCCTAATTGGGCTAATTCCTTGTACACCTTTTCTAGGCAATATTTTGAAATCGGTAAGAAACCTATTGATGGAAAACCTAAAATGGACCCTAAATGAATCCAAAACATGAATGAAGACACCTCCACACCTCTACATCATCTCACAATGGTAGGAGGTCATTTTGACAACTTGAAGCCAAGAAGCCATAATTGAGTACATGGGAAGCACTGTGAATTGGTAGGGTTCCTAGCCAAAACACTTGAAGAAAACACCTTAGAGAGATCAGGAATAAAGCCCTAGAAGAGATTGAGAAGGACTTGAAGGTCTAGAGAGCAACTAGGCCTAGTGAGTTGGTGCAATTGAGCAACACCAACTAGGTGAAGTGTTAAGCAAACTAGGTAAACCCCATCAAATTGGTATCGGAGCCTATAAGATTTGGGTTAGGTGAGTAGATGTCCTTAGTGGAATTTGTAGGAGATAACAACATGGTGACCAATACAAAGTTGGCAAAGAAAGTGGATGATCAGGAGGAAGAGAATAGACTCCTGAAGGAGAAGTTGCTAGAATTGGAGAGTAAGCTTGGAGAGGTAGAAACCAAGGCAGATGAAGTGTTGGTAAAGGTGGAAGGAGCAGAAGGGAAGGGTAAAGAAGTGGCAGAGATAGACAAGATACCTGAACTTGATCCTATCCTATAGCAAGAACCTTTTTTGAAGGCATTGAAGGCCTTGAGTGGCAAATCACTAGAAGGATTGCCATTGTTCACTGGTAAGATGGAGGCAGAAGTGGTCCTAGAGTGGATAGAAGGCACGAAGAATCATTTTGAATGTGAAGGCATAATTGAAGCTCAGAGAGTTAAGGTAGCCAAGTCAAGGATGAGAGGAGCTGCTCTCACATGGTGGAAATTTGTGCAAGATGAAAGGAAGAAAATGGGCAAAGCACCCATCTCTTCTTGGAAAGGGATGTTAGTCAAAATCAAAGAAGTCTATCTCCTTGATGACTATGAAGTGAAAATTCATAGGAAGAGGCAAAAATTAAGAAAAAAATATCTTGATGTAAGTAGCTATATGAAGGAGTTTCATAAACTTAACCTTAGATCTCATGTGGTGGAGGAAGAGAGTCTCAAGGTTGCTAGGTACCTAAATAGTCTATGGTGGAACATCCAAGAAGAAATCAGTCTAATGAGCCCAAAAATAGTCCATCAAACCTATCAAATTGCCCTTAAGGTGGAGGAAAAATTGAAAATAAGACATTACTCAAGCAATAATAGGGGCAGGGGTAGAGGAAAAGACAATAGAGGCCATAGAGGAGGCTTTGGAGGAAGAAGTTCTGAACAAAGAACACAAGGAGAGTCTAAACTCATTGAGCAACAAGATAGTGGCAACAGTAAAGGAGGATTCAATAGAGGAAGGGGATCCAATAGTGGTTTCAGAGGAAGATCTAGTGGCCAAGATAGAGGTTTCTCATACTTTGCAACAATGAAGTGTTACCATTGTAACAAACTTGGTCATCCAACATATAGGTGTCCAGAGAAGGGATCATCAACACATGGTGGTGAAAGAAGAGTGAGCTATCTTCAAGAAGAGTCTTCAAGCAGAAAGACTTCAGAGGTTGCCTTAGAGTCAGAGGTAGGTGACAACTTGATGATAAGGAGAACATTGATCAAAGAACCGGTCAGGGAAGAGCCAAGCCAAAGAAGGTCCTTATTTAGGATCAAATGCAAGATTATGGACAAAGTGTGCAAAGTGATCATTGATTTAGGGTCTACAGACAATATTGTGTCAGAAGAGGCAGTGAGTAAGCTCAAATTGCAAAGGATACCTCACAACAATACCTATAGAGTCACTTGGTTGAACAAAGGCCAACATGTCCTAGTCAATGAGCAAGCATGGGTGGATTTTACCATTGGAAGGTATAATGACAAGGTGTTATGTGATGTCCTACCCATGGATGCATGCCATCTTCTATTAGGAAGACCATGGAAATTTGATAGACAAGCTATCCATGATGGAGCCAAGAATGCATACTCATTCAAGAAAGATGGAGTCACATTCAAGATTCAGTCTATCCTTGAAGAAGGTGAAAAGAGGGCATCAGGTCCTAATGTTCTTTTGGTGAGTGAAAAATAGTTCTTAAAGACACTTGAGGAAGGTGAAGGTATAGGGTTTGCACTTGTGATGAAGCCCAAAGAAGAAGACAAGAAAGAGCAACAAGATTTTCCATTAGAGGTGCAAGATTTGTTGAAGAAATTCAAAGGCATAGTAAGTGAAGGACAACTAGCCACCTTACCTCCTAAAAGAAAAATAAGCCATCAAATAGACTTCATTCCCAGAGCATCCTTGCCTAATAAGGCAGCTTATAAAATGACTCCTCAACAAAACATTGAAATTTCCAAGCAAATCCAAGAGCTCTTAGACCAAGGCCTAATTAGGAAAAGTATTAGCCCTTGTGTTGTCCCTACGTGTTAGCACCAAAAAAAGGTGTTACTTGGAGATTTTATACTGATTCTAGAGCCATAAATAGGATCACCATCAGATATAGGTTCCCTATTCCTAGAATAGAAGACCTAATGGATTGTTTAGGGGAAGCCAAGTACTTTACCAAGATTGACCTTAAGAGTGGCTATCATCAAATTAGGACTAAGGAGGGTGATGAATGGAAAACTGTATTTAAGACTATTGAGGGTCTTTATGAGTGGCTTGTAATGCCATTTGGCTTATCCAATGCTCCAAGAACCTTCATGAGACTTATGAATGAGGTGATGAAGGACTTCATAGGTAAATTTGTGGTAGTATATCTTGATGATATTCTCATTTTCAGTAAAGATAGGGCAGATCACATTAATCATTTGCAAGATGTATTACAAAGATTGTATGATGAAAAGTTAACCATAAATTTGGATAAGTGTGAGTTTGTCAAGGAGGAGTTGTTTTACCTTGGGTTTGTGTTATCTCAAGGAAACCTCATGATGGATCCAAGCAAGGTTGAAGCCATTGTGAATTGGTCTACTCCTAAGACAACAACAAAGGCGAGAAGCTTCCATGGACTGGCTCAGTACTACATGAAGTTCATTAGGCAATTCAGTGCTGTATGTGCACCAATTCTAGACACCATTAGAGGTGGAGTAAAGGAAAAGTTTCAGTGGGGTGAAGCAGCAAACAAAGGTTTTGAAACCATGAAGGAGAAGATAGCTACCCAATCGGTACTAGTGTTTCCTAGCTTTGAGAAACTTTTCATTGTAGAATGTGATGCAAGAAATGTTGCAGTAGGTGCTGTCCTAAGCCAAGAAGAAAGACTAGTAGCTTTTCATAGTGAGAAGCTAAGTGATTCCAAGAGGAAATACTCCTCTTATGATCTTGAGTTGTATGCTTTAGTGAAAGCATTGAGGAAGTGGAGACACTATCTCCTCCCTAAATAATTTATGGTCTATACGAACAACCAAGCATTGAGTTTCCTAAACTCACAAGATAAACTCAGTCATAAACACATGAAATGGGTGGAGTATATGCAGGCCTATACATTCACCATTAAGCACAAGAAAGGGTAGTTAAACCGGGTAGTTGATGCATTGAGTAGAAGACTTTTGACAGTCCAAGAAATCTAATTGAGAAGCATAGGTGTGGACAGTTTAAAGACTCGTACTGGGAGGATGAAGACAAATGCCTACAAGGTGTGTAAGGAGTACCAAAATCACTTCCATAGTGAGTATTCTGATTTTACCTTGCAAAATGAACTATTGTTCAAAGGTGGGCAACTTTGTGTGCCTAGAGGCTCAATGAGAGAAAACCTTATTCAAGAGAAGCATAATGACAGCCTTAGTGGACATTTTTGAGTCAATAGGACTCAAGAGTTGGTTCAAAGATACTATTATTGGCCAAGGATGAATCAAGATGTGAAGAAATATGTGGAGACTTGCATAGTTTGCCAAAAGGCCAAGGGTACTTCTACGAATGTTGGTTTATACCAACCTCTTCCCATACCAAATAGACCTTGGGAATGCATTAGCATGGATTTTGTAGTAGGTTTACCAAGGACAAATCAGGGATATGACAACATTTTTGTCATTGTGGATAGACTTAGCAAAATGGCTAACTTTGTGCCTTGCAAGACTACTCATGATGCATGCCAAATTGCTCAATTGTTCTTCAAAGAGGTGGTGAGGATACATGGTTTACCCATGAGCATTGTTTCAGATAGGGACTCAAAGTTCATGAGTCACTTTTGGAAGACACTATGGCAAAAGCTTGGCACCAACCTCTCTTTTGGATCAGCCTACCATCTTCAAACAGATGGGCAAACCGAAGTAGTGAATAGAAGCTTGGCAAACTTGTTGAGGTGCCTTACTAAGGAATATAGTCAAACATGGGATCAAGTACTCTCACAAGGTGAATATGCATATAATGACACCATAAATAGGACTACCGGCAAGAGCCCTTTTAAAGTGGTCTATGGTGTGCACCCAAGAGGCATTTTGGAGTTGAGAGACTTAGGAAGTGCAGCAGCAAGAAGTGGATATGCAGAGGGCTTTGCTCAATCAATAAAGGAAGTCCATGAACCAATTAAACAAGCATTGATGGAGAACACAAGCAAGCTCAAACAAAAAGTTGATGAAAAGAGGAAGAACCTACAATTTCAAGTAGGAGATCTTGTCATGGTGCACCTAAACAAAGAAAGGCTACAAAAAGGAGTACCAAACAAGTTGTAAATGAGAAGGATAGGTCCATGTGCCATTCTAGCCAAGTATGGAGAAAATTCCTACAAAGTGGATCTACCTAGTGACATAGGATTGTCACCGGTTTTCAACATAGTAGACTTAGTTGCATACAAGGGACCAATTCAAGGTTCAAATTATAGTCACTCATAGATTTCAGATGATGTGAACAACCTTCAGTTACTAGCCAAACCAAATCCAAAGGCCGAGAAGGTGTTGAGTACAAGGATCGCCAACAAGACAAGGCATCAAGTCTATTGGGAGCACCTAATCAAATGGCAGGGTATGGATGATGCTAAAGCTACATGGGTGATGGAGACAAAGTTTAAGAAGTGGTGCAGGGGAAAAGGCCTAATAATTCATCATTTCCTCTTTCATTATTTCATGTTTTGTTTTGAAAATAAAGTCCTAATAGTCCATTTTGTAAGGCCTAGTGGCCTAGGGTGCATTATAAACCCTATGGTCAACTATGGTCAAAGGGACTTGGGATGTGTATATTTAGTGAGTTATGTGTATTTTGGTCTATTTAGGTCCAAGATAATATGTTTAGGCTCCTAGGTCTATGTTTGAAGTTAATTTGTTGGCAAATTGCAAAACTGTCAAAAATTGACAAAATGTGCCAACTTGGTGAACAACTTTTTCAAAAGTTGTTAAAATTAGTTCCCAACATTCACAACCACTTTGTTTAGGCTGGAAAATGTTGATATTTATATATAATTCCTCAAAAAACTCTTTTGAGGTTTTTGTGTGTGGGCATTTATAATTTGACATTTTGGAGCAATAAAAAATACTGCATTTTCCTGCAAATTTGATGTTCTTTCGGTTGGTACAGAATTTCACAACCTCCAAACTAAAAAATTATTTCATGGGGAGTTAGAGGGGTGAATTAAATTTCTTTTGAATATGACCAAAGCTTCTTAGGTGGATTTTTGAGTGAGTTATTGTGTAACAGTCCAAAACAGCCCGTGAAAGGGCATAAACCAAGGGTTTCACCTTTTCTTTCCCTTTTCTTCCAATTTAATCATGGAAAAAGTATAAAACTTGGTTGGATGGAAGATTTGGGAGTTTAATATGATATTAAAGAGGTTTCAGACCAGGAGAATGTGGTTGGAGAATATTTTCTTCAAGTTTAAAGCCAGGCATCCCCATGTGACTGGCATACGGTGGTGAAGAAGACTTTGACATTTCCCCATAATTTTTGATCAAATGCAAACCAAGACTTTTAACTTTGGATTTGGATATTTTTTGAGTTCCCCAAGGTTTTTCAATTGCTTACCTTGAGAAATTTCCAATTGGAATGGTAGTTCCTTTGTTAAAATGCTCATTTAGCCCCATTTAGCCTAGTTGAGGGTTTACTAGAAATGGTATTTTTAGGAGGTTCCAGATCAAACCCTTTTGGAAAAAGTGTTCTCCTAGTTTTTTAATGGTTAATATAAAATAAAATTGCTTGGTCCTTTGTAGTTTTTGGGAGAGAAACCAAAAAGTCACCTTTGAGGGCTAGTTGGCTAGAATAGCCATTTTGCACTTTGACCCCTTTGAGACTTGATCAACCCAATCTGAGGGTTTTTTACCATCTTTGGAGGTTTTTGGACCCTAATAAACTTTATTTTAGTCTTTGTGGACTTGTAGAACCATTTTGGAGGGGTGTGAGCCATTTGAGCAACTTTTGAGCACTTTGCCTGTGGGGTTGACAAACCAAAGTTGATAGCCTTTGTAAAATGTCTCAGTGGGGGGTTATGGGGATGAAAATAATTGAAATGAGACATTTATTTGTTTCTTGTTAAGGTGTGAGGTCTGGTTGGGAAAAATTTCTTTTGAAGGGATTGGGTTGCCAGTTGAGCAAGTGAGCAACTTGGAGCATTTTCAAGTTGTTGGAACCATACCTCTACATCAATTGGTATTAGAGCAAGTGTGATCCCTAGGAGAAGGATTGTTTTAGTTTAGCCATTTTAGGGGAAGAAGAAGAGGGTGATTTGTCCTCAAGGATGACTAATGCACAGATAGTGAAGTTTTTGAAGGATCAAAACTTGGTTCACAAGATTGATTCCTTGCAAAAAGAGGTTGATAGACTTAATGGGGAACTTCGTAAGAAAAGTGGTGGAAAATCTAATGTTGTTAAAGAGGGGAGTGATGAGGAATCCCTTGGGCAGAGTGATGAAGAATAAGTGCCTACTGATCAGAGACTACTTGTGAAGACCCTGAAGGCCATGGAGAGAAGGACCATGGATGTTAGGTTGAACCTACCTTCCTATGATGGAAACTTGAATCCAGATGATGTTGTGGATTGGATTGATGCCCTCACAAGATTCTTTGAATGTGAAGACATCCGTGAAAGTCAGAGAGTTAAGATTACTAAGTCCAAGTTGAAGGGATCAACCCTTACATGGTGAAATTTCACTCAAGATGATAGGGTGAAGGAGAAGAAGAATTTAGTAACCACTAGGAAGAAGATGGTTGCATTGATCAGGGATGCATATGTTCCTGATGATTATGAAGTCCAACTTCATAAGAGGAGAATGAGTTTGAGACAAAAGGAGATGAGTGTCTTAGATTATACTCAAGAGTTTCATAAATTGGTGATGAAGTCCAATGTAGTGGAGCCTGAATGTGTGAAGCTTGCAAGATACTTGCAAGGGTTGAGAGTTACCATTCAAGATGAACTCAGTCTAAGCAGCCCTCCCATAGTCCAAAAATATTTTCAACTTGCTTTAAAGGTTGAAGAAAAACTCAAGAGGAAGAGTGATCAAGGTGGAAGAGGGAGAGGGCAAAAAGACTTTGGAAATAGGGGCAAAAATATGTCTCAAGGAAGTGGACAAGGTTCCAAAGACCTTGGTGAATCAAGTCAAGGGAATGAACAAGGGGAAGGCAGTTTTAGAGAATCTTTCAGAGGAAAGAGAGGAAACTATAGAGGAAGAGGTGTTGCAAGAGGCCTAGAAGGCATAAAATGCTATATGTGTCATCAAATGGGGCATGTTGCATCCAAATATCTAGAGAAGGCAAACAAACAAGGTGAAAGGAGAGAAAATTTGGTGAGAGATGAAGACACATGTAGTGTTCACTCTCATGGATCCTTTGTGCAACCTGAACAAGGAGAGATCATGATGATGGGAAGGACATTGATCAAAGCATCTAGTCCACCAGAGCCACCCCAAAGGAAGGCACTTTTCAGAACTACTTGTAGAAGTGGTGACAAAGTATGTAGTGTGGTGATTGATTCAGGTTCTACTGATAATTTTTTGTCCATTGAGGCAGTAGAGAAACTGAAATTGAAGAAGATTAAGAATCCAAGACCCTACAAGGTATCATGGCTTACAAAGGGGCAGCAAGCCATCATTGAAGAACAAGCATGGGTGGAGTTTTCTATTGGCAAGTACAAGGACAAGGTACTTTGTGATATTGTACCCATGGATGCATGCCATTTTCTACTTGGAAGACCATGTCAATATGACATGAAGTCAAAACATGATGGTGAGAAGAACACATACACCATCTAGTACAAAGGTGAGAAGGTAACACTACTACCCCTCCCTGATAATGGTGAAGAAGCAAAATACTTTTGTTTGTAGGAGAGAATGAGTTTTTAGAATGTTTGAAGAAGGAGGATACTCCTTGTTATGCTTTGGTGGTATTGCCAAAACAGGAAGAGAGAAAGGTGCACAAGAAAAAGGAAGAACCTAGGAGGGTAGGACCAATAGAGGTGGCAGATTTGCTTGAGACCTATAAGAACATTGTAACTAAAGAATTGCCTAATACCCTACCTCGAATCAGAGAGATTAGCCATAATATTGATCTAATCCCAGGGGCTACACTCCCAAATAAGTCTGCCTATAAGTTAACACCCCAACAAAATGAGGAAATGGCAAGACAAATCCAGGAACTCTTAGATAAGGGTTTGATTTCTAAAAGTATGAGTCCATGTGCTGTTCCATCCATGCTAGCACCTAAGAAAGAAGGTAAATGGAGGTTATGTATAGACTCAAGGGCCATTAACATGATCACTGTTAGGTATAGGTTCCCTATGCCTAGGATTGAGGACTTGTTGGATCATCTAGGGGGTGCAAGGTGGTATTCAAAGGTGGATTTGAAGAGTGGGTACCATCAAATCAGAATAAGGGTTGGAGATGAATGGAAGAAAAAATTTAAGACTAATGAAGGCCTTTATGAGTGGAGAGTGATACCATTTGGCTTGTCCAATGCACCTAGTACATTCATGAGACTCATGAATGAAGTTCTAAAACCTTCCCTTGGTAAATTTGTTATTGTTTACTTGGATGATATTATTATTTTCAATAAGAATAGAGATGAACATATGCAGCATTTGAATTTGGTCCTTAAGAGATTGCAGGAAGAAAAGCTCCTAATCAATGTGGACAAGTGTCTTTTTATGCAGGAAGAATTGGTGTATCTTGGTTTCATAGTTTTAGGTGGAAGCATCAAGATGGATCCTAAGAAGGTGGAGAGCATCTTGAATTGGCCTTCTCCAAGGTAAATGACTGAAGTTAGAAGCTTCCATGGCTTGACTTCCTTTTACAAGAAATTTATAAGAGGTTATAGCCAAGTTTGTGCAGCTATCCTAGAAACAATCAAAGGGGGGCAGAAGTGCAAGTTTGTATGGACCAAGGAGGCTGAGGAGGCTTTTCAAAGTCTCAAACAAAAGGTAGAAAAGCAACCTATACTTGCTTTTCCAGATTTCCAAAAGGTTTTTACAATTGAGTGTGATCCATCTAATGTTGCTATAGGGGCTGTTTTGAGCCAAGAGGGTAGGCCCATTGCATTTTTTAGTGAGAAACTCAATGAGGAAAAGAGGAAGTATTCCTCATATGATTTGGAAATGTATGCCTTAGTTCAAGCCTTAAAAAGTGGAGGCATTATCTCCTTCCAAAAGAATTTGTTGTTTTTGCTGACAATCAGACACTTAGCTTCTTGAATAGCCAGGAGAAGTTGAGTCACAAGCATATGAAATGGGAAGAATCTATCCAAGCATATACTTTTACCATCAAACACAAAAAGGGAGTTGCAAAAAAGGTGGCAGATGCCTTGAGTAGAAGATCCTTGACAATGCAAGAGGTGAAGTTGAAAAGTGTGGGGATTGACTCCTTGAAAGGTATGTATGAAGGTGATGAAGACTTTCATGAAATTTATAAAGTTTGTTCTGATTTTTCTGAAGCATACCATGTTGAATATGCTAATTACTTGATCCAAGATGGTTTATTGTTCAAAGGACATTAGCTATGCATTCCTAGGTGTTCACTGAGGGAGAATATTGTGAAAGAAAAGCATTGTGGAAGCATGAGTGGACATTTTGGGTTGGATAAAACCCTTGAGCAGGTAAGAAGACATTATTTTTGGCCCAAGATGCAAAGTGATGTGAGGAAATTTGTTTAAACATGCACTATTTGTCAGAAAGCCAAAGACACTTCCACTAATGCGGGTTTGTATCAACCATTACCCATACCTACAAGGCCTTGGGAAAGTTGTAGTATGGATTTTGTAATGGGATTGCCTAGGACTCAAAAAGGATTTGATAGCATCTTTGTTGTTGTAGATAGGTTCAACAAGATGACACATTTCTTTCCATGTAAGAGTACAAGTGATGTAGCCTATGTAGCAAATTTGTTTTTCAAAGAGATTGCAAGGATACTTGGGCTTCCTCTAACAATTATGTCTAATAGGGATGTGAAATTCATTGGCCATTTTTGGAGAACCTTATGGAAGAGGTTGGAAACAAACTTGAACTTTAGTTCAGCCTACCATCCACAAAGAGATGGGCAAACTGAAGTTGTGAACAAGTCCTTGGGAAACCTATTGAGATGCTTGACAAAGCAATATGGAGAGAAGTGGGATGTTGTACTTCCACAAGCTGAATTTGCATTCAATGATTCTGTGAATAGGAGTACAAGAAGGAGTCCATTTCAGATTGTGTATGGGCAGAATCCAAGAGGCATCTTGGAGTTGAGAGACCTTCCACATGATGGGAAAACAAGTGCTCATAGTGAACAATTTGTTGATAGCATGAAGGAAGTGCATGATCAAGTAAGGCTAGCCCTCGAAAAGAATTCACAAAAGTACAAGGAACTTGTTGATAAGAAGAGGATGGATGTACAATTTCAGATTGGTGATATGGTGTGGGTGTACCCAAGGAAAGAAAGATTACCAAAGGGGAAGAATACAAAGTTACTCATGAAGAAAGTGGGTCCTTGCAAGGTTTTGAAGAAACATGGGTTGAATGCCTATGAGATATCTCTTCCCTCTAACCTTGGTATTTCTCTTATCTTTAATGTATGTGATCTAACACCCTATAAAGGGCATGTTGCTACAGGTATGAACTTTCATGTGGAGGAGATTCAAGAGGACATTGTTGATATACCTCCTCATGCACCAAAGAAGTCTGAAAAGATCATTGATGAAAGGGTCATCAAGAAGACCATAAATAAATAATGAAAACAATATCTTGTGAAATGGGTAGGACACCCTATAGAAGAGGTAGTATGGATGGATGAAGTAGAAATTCTGAAGCATGGTACTTCATTGGACCAACTTATATCATGTGGAAATGAGATCAACCCACCCCTGGAGTATGGTGCAGGGGAACAAGCCTAAGAATTCATCATTTCCTCTTTCATTATTTCATGTTTTGGTTTCAAGGTGTTGTAAAGGGTCTGAGAATCCTATGTTCATGTTTTGTTTTGGAAATAAAGTCCTAATAGTCCATTTTGTAAGGCCTAGTGGCCTAGGGTGCATTATAAACCCTATGGTCAACTATGGTCAAAGGGACTTGGGATGTGTAGACTTAGTGAGTTATGTGTATTTTGGTCTATTTAGGTCCAAGATAATATGTTTATTCTCCTAGGTCTATGTTTGAAGTTAATTTGTTGGCAAATTGCAAAATTGTCAAAAATTGACAAAATGTGCCAACTTGGTGAACAACTTTTTGAAAAGTTGTTAAAATCAGTTCCCAACATTCACAGCCACTTTGTTTCAGTTGGAAAATGTTTAGATGGCTATATAATGCCTCAAAAAACTCTTTTGAGGTTAATGTGTGTGGGCATTTGTAATTTGACATTTTGAAGCAATAAAAAATACTGCATTTTCCTGCAAATTTGTTGTTCTTTCAAATGGTATGGAATTTCAAAACCTCCAAACTGAAAAATTATTTCATGGGGAGTTATAGGGGTGAAATATCTTTCTTTTGAGTCTGACCAGAGCTTCTGAGGTGGAGTTTTGAGCGATTTATTGTGTAACAGTCCAAAACAGCCCTTGAAAGGGCATAAACCAAGGGTTTCACCTTTTCTTTCCCTTTTCTTCCAATTTAATCATGGAAAAAGTATTAAAATTGGTTAGATGGAAGATTTGGGAGTGAAATATGATATTAAAGAGGTTTCAGACCAGGAGAATGTGGTTGGAGAATATTTTCTTCAAGTTTGAAGCCAAGCATCCCCATGTGACTGGCATACGGTGGTGAAGAAGACTTTGACATTTCCCGATAATTTTTTATCAGATGCAAACCAAGACTTGTAACTTTGGATTTGGTGATTTTTTGAGTTCCCCAAGGTGTTCCAATTTCTTCCCTTGAGAAATTTTCAATTGGAAGGGTAGTTCCTTTGTTAAAATGCTCATTTAGCCCCATTTAGCCTAGTTGAGGGTTTACTAGAAATGGTATTTGTAGGAGGTTCTAGATCAAACCCTTTTGGAAAAAGTGTTGTCCTAGTCTTTTAATGGTGAATATAAAATAAAATTTATTGGTCCTTTGTAGTTTTCGGGAGAGAAACCAAAAAGTCACTTTTGAGGGCTAGTTGGCTAGAATAGCCAATTTTGCACTTTGACCCCTTTGAGACTTGATCAACCCAATCTGAGGGTTTTTTACCATCATTAGAGGTTGTTGGATCCTAATAAACTTTATTTGAGTCTTTTTGGACTTGTAGAACCATTTTGGAGGGGTGTGAGCCATTTGAGCAACTTTTGAGCACTTTGCCTGTGGGGTTGACAAACCAAAGTTGATAGCCTTTGTAAAATGTCTCAGTGGGGGGTTATGGGGATGAAAATAATTTAAATGGGACATTTATTTTTTTCTTGTTAAGGTGTGAGGTCTAGTTGGGAAAATCTCTTTTGAAAGGGATTGGGTTGCCAATTGAGCAAGTGAACAACTTGGAGCATTTTCAAGTTGTTGGAACCATACCTCTACATCAAGAAGCTTGGAATTGATCAGAATCTGATTCCTAAGAAGGTGACATGATCTTTTTTTTTTGGGAGAATAGTGCAGGAGCATCTAGGACTTAGATTGTCTATTTTTTTTCAATTTTGGCTTGTACTGACCCTAGCCAAGTCAGTAGTGAATAAGGACTCTAGGAGGGTCCAAGAGTTGGTGTTTTGAGTCAATGTAGGTCTAGGTTGTGTTCATACTTCTTAGGTTTGCATTTTTGTGTAAATAGTGAGTTTGAGTAGGTAATAGATCTTTTTGATGGTCAAAAGTGTTAAAACTTGGTATATGCATTAGGGAGGGTTAAATTGGTATTAGGAAAGGTTTAAAAGTCATTTGTGATGACTTGGAATAGGTCTTGTAGGTTGGAAAGACCAAAAGTGCAAAAGTTGCAAAGTTGCAAAAAGTTGTCATGACAACTTTTGTCCTGGAATGGTTAGCGATGGAGTTAGGGATTGTTCAACGCCATATTATGACTCCACATATGGGAAAGCTATAAGAACCCTCACTTTCATGGTTACCAAGGTTGGTGAATGTGTTTTGCAAGCTTAACAATCTGAAACTACTCATTTTTAGACTAGTTGGCAACATTTTGGCCTGATTTTACTCATTTTTGTAATTAAAGATGGATTGAATCCATTGATCCAGAAATGGATCGAGTTACTCTTGTGTGTTATTGTGTTGTTGGTTCAATTTAGAGCTTTGTAGATACTGTTCATTAGTGTTTTCTTGCTTTAGTTTGCAAGCAACCAGTTTTGGCTTGTATATAGTAGTTTTCTTGTAAATATGGTTGCCCCATGAGTTCCACACGTGCTACCATCACGGCTTGTTGGGACATTATGGGAAACCCTCTATATGGTGTACATATATAGGTGCAAGTGTTGGAGAAGAGCTTTGATATGACTATCACCTTATTCTAGGCGAGTCCAGGAGCAACCCGACTAGAGGAAATAAGGTGAAAATGAAGTGCCAAGTGTAAGGGTGGATGTAAAATCACTTTCTAAGTTTTTTAAGGGGTCCAAGGAGTTGGGATAGAGTTCCCAATGCAAGGAGGAGCCTTGAAGAGGTCGTTTAATGTACAAACCCCAACTTGACCTGTCACTGCCACCTAGAAGGCCTTGAAACCCTCCAAAACCGTCATTTTGAGGTTATCACATTGAATGGTGGAACAAGAAGCTAAAACCAAAAAAATCTATTGAGGGTAGATGAACCATTGAAGGAAATCCAAGATTGTTTGGGGGTCTTTTGGACCGTTTTCACTCGAGCCTTAAAAAACCTGTTTTAGGAGGCCTAATTGGGCTAATTCCTTGTACCCCTTTTCTAGGCAAGAGTTTGAAATCAGTAAGAAACCTATTGATGGAAAACCTCAAATGGACCCTAAATGCATCCAAAACATGAATGAATACACCTGCACACCTTTGCATCATCTCACAATGGTAGGAGGTCATTTTGACAGCTTGAAGCCAAGAAGCCATAATTGAGTACATGGGAAGCACTGTGAATTGGTAGGGTTCCTAGCCAAAACACTTGAAGCAAACACCTTAGAGAGATCAAGAATCAAGCCCTAGAAGAGATTGAGAAGGACTTGAAGGTCTAGAGAGCATCTAGGCCTGGTGAGTTGGTACAATTGAGCAACACCAGCTAGGTGAAGTGTTGAGCAAACTAGGTAAACCCCATCACCAAACCAGTAAGATCTCCTCACGCATGGCAGAATAAATTTGTAAGTTATGAGCCCCCTTTCTTTGGTTATTTCTTTTCATGCAAATATTATGGTCACATGGCAGATGAATGCAAAATGAGGTCTAGGAATAGACAAAATGTTTTTCCTAGAAATAACAATGTAGTCTATCAAGAATGCAATGCATTTGGCCATAGGAGTCATGACTGTAGAAAGAAGAACTTGCATTCATATGGCAGCTGATATAATAGTTATGCTCAGTTCAGAAGTGGGTCTAGAGAATATGAGCATCAAAGACCTGCATGGAACCCAAGGAGAAATGCCCTTGCAGGACGAAGAGGTCCACCCGTTCTGATTGCTGGTTACAATAGCATGACCAGAAGACGATGGTCTAACCAGTTTGACAGAAGGTCCTCCAATCATGTGTTTGGTATGAAGACAGACTGCTTCTACAACAATACTTCCAGTCTTGCTGTAGAATCTGGTAGAGCAAGGACCAATTAGCAGAAAAAGGTAAGACCTACTCCCAAGACTGCAAATGAGAAGAAAAGGGAGATCAAGCAGTTATGGAGGAAGAAGGAAGAGAATAGAACCATAGACCGACACTGTGCATTCAATGCACAAGTGATATCTCCTAAGGCTTAAAGGAGATGCAGGACCTTAGGGGGAGTTACTTAGTGACCATATTATTCAACCCCTTAGTGGAAATAGATGAATGGAAGGACAAGTTGTTGTCGGTAAAAAGGAAGAAGATGAGATGGCAGTGTGTGTAGTTGTTGCTTTGGCTACACATCTACAGATGAGAGATGAATTAGTGTTGTGTGTGTCAATGAATGGTTTAGATTTCCATTGGGATTAGAGGCAATTGACACAAGAAGATAGAGCTTAGAGGAAGGTGCTCCAGTGGAGATGTTGGTCCGGTATAGGAAACTGGTATGTGCAGTATGCAACCAATATGGATATTGACTGATATTGCAGGTTATGTAAGTCAATGAGTTCTGAGATCATTGCAGTAACTCTGGTAGTGTGGATTGAGGAGATTATGTCTCAGGTGATATTGGAAAATACTTGAATGACATGTGTTGGCCTGGTAGTAGATCATGTATGCTTACATTATTATGGGCTAATTGGTTTGGTTTTTGGCATGATAGTGATGTGGTATGGAATTATGTTCCTATAAGATCATGTCATAGCTATGATGGATATAATGGAGCTGAAAAATCATTTGTAGATCATATATGCACAACTCAACAGGTATAAGGTGCAGATTGGAGAACCGGTTTAGAACATGACATGCAAAGATGACCTGAGATCTATGGCTTGGGGGGAGTTCGCAACCATATTTTTTGTTTGGTATCAGACATGCTGGACACAGGGGAGAGAAAGTGTCTATGGTTGTACCGACATGATTGAGACTTTGGGATGTCCTCATGGGTCTGTGTTTGTGAGATATTTCAATGCCTATGCAATTTGTAAATTGAAATCACAATCGGACCACCCAGAGAGTTACCTGCACAGGAGGAGAACATATATTTGGTATTGATGAATACACATGTGATATCAAATTGATATCAGTGTTAGCCTCAATACTTGGTATTAGCAAATTAGGGTCAGAATAATTTTCTGCATATCAAAAGGGGAGAAGATGCAGTCTAACTGGCAGGTAAGTGGAATTCATTGACACATTTTTCATACAATTGGTATCAGACTTGTATATACAATTGGTATCCGGTTTGTGTATATATTTGGTAGTTGAGCAATTGGTGTTAGTTAGTGTCTGAACCCTCCATCTCAAGTGTTGTTGATTGAGAGGATGTCGAGTCAATGGTCAAAAGAGGGAGAAGCAACTGGTAGAGAAAAGGGAGAGAAACTCTATCAGTGCCCTTTGACATTGGTGTCAAACGGGGAGAGATAATCTATAGTATGCTGGATACTATATGTGTTGACATCAATGCCATAGGGGGAGATTGTTGGCATTGTGTTGTCATTGATGTCAATCAGTATATCATGGCAACCAGTATGAGAGAATATTGGTATAGTTGTCATTGATGTCAACTAGTAATGGTGTCACTAATGTCAACTAGTATATCTGGTTACCGGTATAGCTTGTCATCGGTAAGAAGAGGATGTCAACCAACATTGTGGTCATTGGGGTCACCAATACACAAGTTAGTGTTGATGTATGTTGAAGACATAAGTATTGGAGACCGGTATGGTAGGACTACCAGTAAGTGATGTGTTCGTAGTGTTTGGTTTCCAAATGGTATGCATAGTGACCGAATGCAGGTTGAGATAATGAAGAAGGATAGACAACCGGTATGCAGTTGGATGGCTTACCGCAGGACTCCCACTGGGTAAATTTGTTGTCACCAGATGAAGAAATGACTCACAAAGAGTGTGCTCAACTGGATCATATGTGCCTGGTTGAAGTTGTATATGCTCACAAAAGGAGGTCATATCTATGCAATACCAGAAGCAGAATGAATGACAAGGATCTACTCCCACCGATAAGTGGAGCTTATCCCCCAACATGAATGGAATGCATTATAACTCTCCAAGATAGGTTTGTCAAGAAGTTGATAGGAGATTTAAGGCTCATACTGGATGAATCGGTGAAACATAAAGATGCCTCAGGTGCTTGAAATCAGCGATATGCAACAGATCAACTAGAGTTGGCAAGTTGAGTCATCGGTACAGAGAAGGAAGGATAAGTTTGTCACTTTAACAAACCAGTTGATAGGAGAACTGGTCTAATGATGAATAAGGCAAGGTTGAGAAACTATAGTGAGAGAGTGTAACCGGAATACAAATGCAGACAAATGGAGACTATTGAAGATTGATGACATGGTGTCATCAAGGTGCCTACCAGTAAGTATGTGAACCGATAAGAGAGAAAAGAGGCAAAGTGATGTGCTCCTATCTGATGAAGATGACCATGTTGTGGTTTGGCAAGTGGAGTGTCTGGGCACAGGTGTTCCATTGATAGAACAAAAAAGTGCAAGCTAGAAGGCATACCGGTTCGGGTATAATCGACAGGGTCAGTGAACCGGTAGATGAACCCGGTTGTGTGTTGGTCGGTAATAGAGTCTAAACCAACACGGTGGCCTTGGAAGAGGTGGATGCTGACAATGATGACACGTAGGACACAGGTGTCATGCATGCACTGGTCAGTGAAGTGTGCTTCAACGAGGTTGGTGATGGGTCGGTTGATATTAATATTGATTATGGATTTCACGGGTCAAGGACTGAGGTTTGGGGCTCGATGCAGACTGGAGATTTGAGTGATGTGCTGACGACATAGATTGTGCAGGTGCTGATCAGATTTGGTGAAGGGGGCCACAAACTCATTCATTGTGGTTGACAAGTGTAGACTGACAAAGAGGTCGTGTTTGCTAAATATGACAAACGTGTTTTGGATGCAATGAGATTGGTGAAGTTGACTGATCTGTTGTAGGTAGTCAATATCTGGAAGGAGATCTGATTGGATTTGGTTTGCATCGAGGTTGATGAAGGAACCTGTAGCGTCGTAAATTGTACGCACTTGCTAGGGTAGTACAATTTCACACCTAGTTTAGCACCCGCCTTGGCGCATTTTGCATTTTGCATTGCATTTCCCCTTTAGCACTTAATTAATCAAATTAATTAGGTCTAAGGTCCTATTTCATCATCTTCCACATTATAAAATTGGGCCCTTTCATTAAAGTGTGCCCTTTTCATTTTATTCCTCCAATACATCATTTAATCAAAAACCCTAATTGGGTCCTATTTTGAACTTGGGGGCTTGATTTCGGGGGTCAAAACATCTCGAAATCACCTGTAACTTTGGGATTCACTCTAAAATCATCATATCCGATGGCCCTAAAAATTTGGTGAAAAGTTGTCGGGACCATGGCGCCCGGCGTGCACATGGTCCCGGACATTTTTCCCGAAATTTTAGGAGCGCGATCCAATCATAAAATAAAGCTTAACCCCAAGAAATTGGCGGGATATTCAATCTCTAGGTCGGCCAAAAGTCGAAATTAAGACCTAGGGTTTCATATATAAGAGCTCTCTTTCTTCATTTGAAAGGATCCGAATTTTGGCTTTGGAGGACCTTCTATGCAGCGAAAGAGCAGATCTTTGAAGACTTCAATAACATTCAACATCCATCCATCAAGCATTCATCAATTTCATTCATTTAGGGCTTGGGAGACATTGAAGAACAATAGGAGATTACCGACTGAAGATTGGCTTGTACTCCTCCCTTGAGGGTTGGGTATGATTTCATGTTGTTTTCATGTCTTTGCATAAGCTTCAATATATCCTTTATTCATGCTTTAGATCACTTTGCATCTTGATTTAGAGCATTTACATTATCATTTACAAGCAATTAAGGTTTACTTTCTAGGTTGCTCTAGTTTGCTTTCTTGCATTTAAGGACCTTGCACACACACTAGGTCTGCACACACAATACATTTTACAATACAACTTGGCTATTCGTGGAGGTGGAAATCACCGAAGCGGGGGTTTGACTAAGGCAAAACCCTATATAGCCGCCCACCACACCTTTTCAGATATAAGTGCAGGTTTCGGAATTCGGACGACGCCGCAAGTTACAGATCCGGAAGAAGCAGACGGAGACCGAACTTCACACCAAATCTCAGAGCAAAAGACCAGGACAGGGGCGTGGGGCGCCCTGGTCCTGCCAGGACAGGGGCGCTGGACGCCCTGGTCCCTGAGACAGGGGCGCTGGGCGCCCTGGTCCTTCTGACAGCAGTTTTCAGCATTTTTGACAACTTTGAAAAATAGCAGTTTCTGGAGCAGTTTCAGGGGCAGAATCAGGACAGTGGCGCCCGCGCCCCCATCCCGAACATTTTCACTCAGATTTTAACACCGGGTACGCATTTACATTCTTGTCTTATCCTTGTATTTACAACTTTCCATTGTTTAAGTTCAATTCTGCAATCTTGTCATTAGTTCATACTTGCATTTTAGGGTTAGGAATTGAACTTGCATCATTTTATCTTTCAATTACAACAAAGGAATAGAAATCCTAATAGGTAGCCTGTGGCTCTCTCTTTCACAAGAAGAAGTAGCCAATTGTGTGATACCTCTAGGCTCTTTCGTATTCCACAAGTGTGTGGTTGAAAGTGGGATTAGGGCATGTTGACCTAGTCTCGCTTTTTCCCCTACACACTTGTGGGAAAGTGGGATGGGACCAGGGCGCCCAGCGCCCCTGTCCTGGTAGGACCAGGGCGCCCCACGCCCCTGTCCTGGTCTTTTTCTCTGAGATTTGGTGTGAAGTTCGGTCTCCGTCTGCTTCTTCCGGATCTGTAACTTGCGGCGTCGTCCGAATTCTGAAACCTGCACTTATATTTGAAAAGGTGTGGTGGGCGGCTATATAGGGTTTTGCCTTAGTCAAACCCCCGCTTCGGTGATTTCCACCTCCACGAATAGCCAAGTTGTATTGTAAAATGTATTGTGTGTGCAGACCTAGTGTGTGTGCAAGGTCCTTAAATGCAAGAAAGCAAACTAGAGCAACCTAGAAAGTAAACCTTAATTGCTTGTAAATGATAATGTAAATGCTCTAAATCAAGATGCAAAGTGATCTAAAGCATGAATAAAGGATATATTGAAGCTTATGCAAAGACATGAAAACAACATGAAATCATACCCAACCCTCAAGGGAGGAGTATAAGCCAATCTTCAGTCGGTAATCTCCTATTGTTCTTCAATGTCTCCCAAGCCCTAAATGAATGAAATTGATGAATGCTTGATGGATGGATGTTGAATGTTATTGAAGTCTTCAAAGATCTGCTCTTTTGCTGCATAGAAGGTCCTCCAAAGCCAAAATTCGGATCCTTTCAAATGAAGAAAGAGAGATCTTATATATGAAACCCTAGGTCTTAATTTCGACTTTTGGCCAACCTAGAGATTGAATATCCCGCCAATTTCTTGGGGTTAAGCTTTATTTTATGATTGGATCGCGCTCCTAAAATTTCAGGAAAAATTTCCGGGACCATGTGCACGCCGGGCGCCATGGTCCCGACAACTTTTCACCAAATTTTTAGGGCCGTCGGATATGATGATTTTAGAGTGAATCCCAAAGTTACAAGTGATTTCGAGATGTTTTGACCCCCGAAATCAAGCCCCCAAGTTCAAAATAGGACCCAATTAGGGTTTTTGATTAAATGATGTATTGGAGGAATAAAATGAAAAGGGCACACTTTAATGAAAGGGCCCAATTTAATAATGTGGAAGATGATGAAATAGGACCTTAGACCTAATTAATTTGATTAATTAAGTGCTAAAGGGGAAATGCAATGCAAAATGCAAAATGCGCCAAGGCGGGTGCTAAACTAGGTGTGAAATTGTACTACCCTAGCAAGTGCGTACAATTTACGACGCTACATTTAGCCCCCACTTTAGCGGTCATATGAACACTACGTGCATATGCAAGCTAAAGTACAGAAAAGTAAACATTATTTGAAAAAGGATATATCCATAAGTCTGTCGAACGAAACCCCCAGCAGCATCTGCAGTACACAGTTAGGAACCGCATCCTACAAAACACACATTAGATCACAAAATCACCTAATGCTTACTAAGGAAGGTGATGAAAATTCGAGGGTAGCTATATGCCCCCCCTGTTTCGGCTTGCTAATTTTAGTGAGTTGAAACAGGGTATCATGTTTACCACTTCGAATTGTTAAAGAATATTGATGACAAATGCTCACAAGAAGATTTAATATGAGATCAAAAACTAATGGAGAATCATTTGGTAAGAAAGAGGACTAAATCTCAATTCCAACACAACAAAGAGTGTGAGGTTTTGAGAGTTCTCTAACACAAGATGAAGGATGTAAATGGAAACAAAATGCAAAGAGAAGAAAAGAAAGGAGAAAAGCATGAATACACACATTGGTGATCCATGAGAAGAATAGTGAGAGAGAAAAACACGGACTTCTCGCCCCTAGATCTTGTCTAGGTGATCCATGTGAAAAAGGACATGGAAAACTAGCCCCTAGAGTCTGTCTAGGTGATCCATGTAAGGGAGGAGAGTGAGAAAGTCTAGCCTTATGCCGCTAGTTCCACTCAACCTCGTGCATGTGTGTGTAAGGGAGGTTAGAAGCACCTCATAGGAGTCTATGCCCGAGTATGCTACAACCTTAATATGTATAGTACAAAAGTGTGACATCTCGCTCTAAGAGTCTGTGCTCTGGTTCCGAGAATAATCACCTTGCATAAAAGAAAAATGGAGACATCTTTCTCTAAGAGTCTGTGCTCTGGTTCCGAGAATGACCCATTGCTCAAAAAGTGTAATGTTTATGTCATAAGCAAAGTAGAACAAGGATACCTACCTTCATCACAAAAGAAGATACCCCCAAAAATGCAACAATGTCATAGATCCAAGCAAGAGAGTTTTGCACTCTTTAAGCAAGGATAAGATAGTTGAAAAAGGGATATCTTGTAATATGTGTAAAGGAGATCCTTAGAGGAGAAGAGATCTTTGTACAAAAGACACCTATCCCCGAGAGGAATTGTCTTAGACAAATATAACATCTTCTAGAATAAGACAAAGAAGAGAATAAGAATGCAATACTTCCTTCTTTTGTGAGGTGAAAGTGATTCTTAATGAAGGATGACGCTCTTTTTAACCCAATTGGGAGAGTGAATTCATTATGGATGTATTTTACCAAGTGAAAAAGAGGTTGTCGTCAAGGACTTACACCTCTTGTAAGAGAGAATCCTTGAACAAACAACAAATGCGTACAAGGCATAACATCAAGTAATAAAGTCCACACCATCCACAAAATAGGAAAAAGTGGATCCTTAGATAAAAATAAGGAAAGATCATTGCCTCCCAAGGATAAGGACAATGAGAAGGACTTACACAATCTTCTAGGGAGAGATTTGGACATAAGCAAAAGAAGAGATGTATGAAATCACTCTTGTCCCCATAGGAACAAGAAAATTAGGCTATTATGTTGCTTCAAAAAATATGATTGCACTTGAAATTGTACCATCATGAATGACAATGAGCCCCCAGTAAATGAGCTACCAATGTCACATAATGATGAGCAACATAATAGCCATTAATGTTATTTAAAGACATGATAGACTAAATGAGGTATTTGAATATGACATGTTAAATGCTCAACTATAAGTGAGATCAAAAACATGTATAAAATGATGAAAATTGAAGAAGAAAAGTCACATGAAATCTTAGAAGAGGGATGAGTGTAATTTATTAGAGCCTTATCCCTAGAGGAAAGGACTTTATGATGAATAGGAGATAAAGATTCATAAGTGGATTTAGAAATTTGAGGGAATTCATAAAGAGATTTGTTTATTGCCAAGATTTCCTTATGAGGGGAATGAGAGTTGATAGAAGTAGAAGATGATTTAGTTGAAGTGAGATCATCATCACTACTAAATATAGCATTCACATTGAGAGATGGTCTTTTAGATGCTTTGGTGGGCTTAGAAAGATTATATCCAAGTCCAAATGAATATTCATGCATGTTATGTTCTAAAGGAACTTTAATTCCTTGTTCATTTGCGCCACAACCATTTCCACTATAGCCACTCTTAGCCAAAATATGAAAACTACGACCATAACGATCAGCCATTTCAGGAAGAGAAGGTGGTTTTTCATAAGTCAAAGAATCAAACTCTTCATAATTAGAGGTGTGAGGAGAAGAAGTTTGAGAAGCGGCCACAAAATTATTGCTCATAGGTTCAGGTAAGATTAATTGATCCCTAGTTTCTTCCTTCTTTTTAACTTTAAGCTCTCTAGGAGGAACCCTATACTCACCTACAAAGGTGGGATTGAAATCAAGAGATCCCCAATCGTCTTCTGTGAGAACCTTCTCAGGATCAAAAGCCTTTTCATGTGTAGATTCAAGTTGAGAAGAATCTTCATCCAAAGAATTTTGATTATCAGAGGACGATGATTTGTCCATAGGTAAAGAGTCATCACTAGAAGAGGAAGATTTAGAAGAACTCCCTTTGGAAGTAGATGTTTGCAAACAAGCTTGAAAATTAGTATCACCTATCAAGGTATATGTCTTATTGTTATAAATGAATTTAACTTGTCTATGCAATGTAGAGGGGACAGCTTGCATACTGTGAATCCAAGGTCTCCCTAATAACAAGTTGTATGTTAGATTTCCCGACATAACATGAATAGGAGTAGGCAAAGTAACTGGTCCCACTGTGATGGGTAAGGTGATAATACCTAATGAAGACTTAGCCACATTATCAAAGCCTCGAATGGGACGAGAGTCAGGCTCAATAAGGGATGTATCCACATTCATCTTATGCAATAGATTAATGCTACACACATTAAGGCCAGAACCATTATCTATCAGTGTTCGTCTTATAGCAGTGTCATTTATGATAACCACAATCATCAAGGGATCATATTGATGTTGAATTTCACTAGTAGGCAATTCATCTTGAGTAAACACAATTTGAGCTCTAGGATTCATCACAGAGTTAACCAAAGACACTATATTACTAGATGTATTAGGTGGAGGAACATTCAAATCTTTCAAGGCATCTTGTAACATTCCATGATGAGCGGAAGAAGTTTGGATCAAATCCCAAAGGGATATCTTAGCAAGGGTAGCTTTAAGTTGTTCTATGAGATCATATTCCTTACCAAGAACTTGTGAAATCCGTGGAGCTTGCGGAAGAATTGGTTGGGAAGGAGGAAGTGAAGTTGGGATAACTGGAGGAGGATTAGGTTGCCTATTGTTTCTAGTATTATAAGTATGGGCAACCGCATGATAACTCTCTCTAGTCATTTGCTTAGCATACTCATAAGGGCTCTTAGTAGAATAACCTCCTTGCGCAGTAATAATAGGTTTCTTAGGCGTGCAAAAAGAATCATTAGCATAACCACCTTGAACCACTAAGATAGGCTTATTTAAAGGTTGAGAATCTTGAGAAGGACAAGCACCTTGGACAGTGAAGAGAGGTTTGTTAGGTGTCTCATTCACATGTATCAAATTGATTGAGGATGGTTTAGAGGAATGAACAAAAGTGTTGGAAGAATTATTGATAGTCTTCTCTTGCACTAAAATCTTATCACGGATCAAATCAATTTTAGGAGACAGACAAGGGATAGGCATTGATGTTCTAGTAGGAAGAGTAATACTAGGAAAGGTCATATCATCCTTTATCATCACAGGATCTACATGGGGAATAAACTCTCTAGGAGAAGGATCAACACTACTCTCTAAAGTCTCACTTTTGAGAGGGAGATCTTTGAAAGAAATGTTAACCATCTTGCTTTGAACTAGGGTTTCCTTATGAGTAGAACCAAGTTGAGGAGAGGGAGATGCTTTATTTTTAGAGGGAGAATAATTGAGATTCAAGGAAGGGGAGAAACTATCAAGGGAGTTTCCAATCTTGATTTCATCCCCTTTGGCTAGGGGTAGAGAATAATCTATACCTTCTTCTAATGGTTCATCCCAAATAGTGAGGTTGTTGAAAGGAATGTTTGAAGTATTGTCAATTTCGGGAGAGGAGATAACATTGTTTATTAATTCTGCATCCTTAGGAGGGAGAGCATCAATAGATGTGTTAAACTCATCCTCTTTCCTCAAAATATGTTCAATATGATCTTTAGGGGAGAGAGAATTAAGGAAATTGCTTATTATTTCATCTTCTTTCTCTAAGGGATGCTTATGGGTAAGACCAACTTTAGGAGAAGGGTAAGCATTTACCATTAATTCATCATCTCTAGTGGGAATTTTGTTGGAAAAGGAAAGGCCATCACTAGGAAATGTAGGGATAATGTCATCTTCTTGCACAAAAGGATCCTCATGAAGGGAACGTTTTTTAGGAGCCACAAGGTCACCAAGGGCATCATCCCACAAAGCATGATCATATCTATTAAAAGGTTTATCTTTTGATTCAAAAGGAGATATCTCTTCATAGAGGGGATCATTGAAAACAACCATGTTACTAGATTTAGTGGAAGAGCTGATAGGAATGTACCCTTGAGAGGAATCATTCGACTTATCTTTCTCATCACAACGAAATGGCATAGTAAAAATGTTTATGAGTTTTTGGTAAAATGAAGGTTTCGTATATTTAGGTTTCAAAAATTCATCTAAAGCTTCATCTAACTCATAATCATCACAAATATGAACATCTTGCAAATAAAAATCTGACATTTTGAAATTGCACAAAATTTAAACACACAATGCAAAGAAACACACTTTTTTTTTTTTTTTTCTTTTTCTTCTTTTTAATGAAAATGAAATGAAAACACACTAAATCTAGATCTAGATCTAACAAATGCAATGCAAGAGGAAGCAATGATAGATTCACGTCAGGTTCACCAAAATGTGTAGGGGAAAAAGCGAGACTAGGTCAACATGCCCTAATCCCACTTTCAACCACACACTTGTGGAATACGAAAGAGCCTAGAGGTATCACACAATTGGCTACTTCTTCTTGTGAAAGAGAGAGCCACGGGCTACCTATTAGGATTTCTATTCCTTTGTTGTAATTGAAAGATAAAATGATGCAAGTTCAATTCCTAACCCCAAAATGCAAGTATGAACTAATGACAAGATTGCAGAATTGAACTTAAACAATGGAAAGTTGTAAATACAAGGATAAGACAAGAATGTAAATGCGTACCCAGTGTTAAAATCTAAGTGAAAATGTTTGGGACGGGGGCGCGGGTGCCACTGTCCTGATTCTGCCCCTGAAACTGCTCCGGAAACTGCTATTTTGCAAAGTTGTCAAAAATGCTGAAAACTGCTGTTAGAAGGACCAGGGCGCCCAGCGCCCCTGTCCCAGGGACCAGGGCGCCCAGCGCCCCTGTCCTGGCAGGACTAGGGCGCCCCACGCCCCTGTCCTGGTCTTTTGCTCTGAGATTTGGTGTGAAGTTCGGTCTCCGTCTGCTTCTTCCGGATCTGTAACTTGCGGCGTCGTCCGAATTCCGAAACCTACACTTATATCTGAAAAGGTGTGGTGGGCGGCTATATAGGGTTTTGCCTTAGTCAAACCCCCGCTTCGGTGATTTCCACCTCCACGAATAGCCAAGTTGTATTGTAAAATGTATTGTGTGTGCAAGGTCCTTAAATGCAAGAAAGCAAACTAGAGCAACCTAGAAAGTAAACCTTAATTGCTTGTAAATGATAATGTAAATGCTCTAAATCAAGATGCAAAGTGATCTAAAGCATGAATAAAGGATATATTGAAGCTTATGCAAAGACATGAAAACAACATGAAATCATACCCAACCCTCAAGGGAGGAGTACAAGCCAATCTTCAGTCGGTAATCTCCTATTGTTCTTCAATGTCTCCCAAGCCCTAAATGAATGAAATTGATGAATGCTTGATGGATGGATGTTGAATGTTATTGAAGTCTTCAAAGATATGCTCTTTCGCTGCATAGAAGGTCCTCCAAAGCCAAAATTCGGATCCTTTCAAATGAAGAAAGAGAGCTCTTATATATGAAACCCTAGGTCTTAATTTCGACTTTTGGCCAACCTAGAGATTGAATATCCCGCCAATTTCTTGGGGTTAAGCTTTATTTTATGATTGGATCGCGCTCCTAAAATTTCGGGAAAAATGTCCGGGACCATGTGCACGCCGAGCGCCATGGTCCCGACAACTTTTCACCAAATTTTTAGGGCCGTCGGATATGATGATTTTAGAGTGAATCCCAAAGTTACAGGTGATTTCGAGATGTTTTGACCCCCGAAATCAAGCCCCCAAGTTCAAAATAGGACCCAATTAGGGTTTTTGATTAAATGATGTATTGGAGGAATAAAATGAAAAGGGCACACTTTAATGAAAGGGCCCAATTTTATAATGTGGAAGATGATGAAATAGGACCTTAGACCTAATTAATTTGATTAATTAAGTGCTAAAGGGGAAATGCAATGCAAAATGCAAAATGCGCCAAGGCGGGTGCTAAACTAGGTGTGAAATTGTACTACCCTAGCAAGTGCGTACAATTTACGACGCTACAGAACGCTAGCGTGCTAAAGGTTTGAATGTTGGTCATGGCAGGAAAACTCAAGTATAAATATGCCGACTAAAGACCAAAGATGATTGATGCTGCAGATCAGATATTGAAGAACAAAGAGTGAACGTGCAACAAAGAGCCAACCAGTTAGAGAGTTCATTGAAGATCAAGGTGACTGAGTTCTTAAGAGAGAACCGATAAGAAGAGTGCAATCGAAAAGGTTAAGGGTTTAGGGTTTAGGGTTTAGGCAATTGGAAGACTGTCATTGAGCCCGACAGTAGGGTGATCTAGTAGTGTTAGAAGTGGTAAGAAGGTAGCAGTGAGTGAAGCGGTGGAGAGTGAATGACAAAGAAGATCAGAGAAGGGCTTAACCGACAAGCTAAGAACCGGTAGTGATCAGAGAGTAGAGAACTGACAGAGACAGTGTACTGACATAGAAGAGGTAGAGGTTGAACTGATAAGGTTTCAGCAGAGAAGAAAGATTGCAGAGGTTACATAACTCATTTGTAACTGGGGTTATTACTATTGTTTTGATATGTGATTTTGTAATCACTGAGCTGGAGCTCAGTGCAGGGGTTGGTGCTCCTTGGGTTGGTGCTCCATGGGTTGGTGCCCTAAAGAAGGGGTGGTGCTCCTTGGGTTGGTTCCCTAAATGTTGTAACCATTGTTTTCATTGTGAGGTTGGATTGGAGCAGTAGACTCCAGTAGCATTTCTCACCGAGGTTTTTCTCATGTTGGGTTTTCCTCGTATATCTGGTGTTATTTGATGTGCCCTTTGTGTGTGTTTGCATATTGATGTCTTCCCCTATCTCACTGGTATATTTTCCTTATGTTTGAACTGGTAACCGGTATACACACTTTTAGGATTAAAAGGGTTAAGTTTGGAAACCATTGATTCAACCCCCCTCTCAGTGGCATCTTGTGTTCAATAATGTGTGAGTATGTTAAACCTGAGTTGTGTAGGTATTAGCTTGTGTATTGATTAACTATGTGTGTCAAACAAAATGTATAGGTCTAAAAACTAATTTGGTGTATCACCATTAGTCATAGGTTTTATTTTATGCAATTTCTCTTCTCTTATCCCAACAAGCAAGTAGTTTAGGTGATATTTCCAAGAAGAACCAATTTTCTCTGAAGATTCACTCTGGAAGTTTTGAGCAACCCACGGGCCTAGGAGTTTTTCCATGTTTCAATAGATTGTTGAACATAGGGTGCAAATCTTATTGATAATAGTTTTTGGCAATGCCTAGTGAGACAGTTTGAACTATCCGAGTTCAAATTTTTTTCATACTTTGTTGATACTAGTTTGTATGCTAGCTATATTTACCTTTGGAGGCAATAAAATCACACACTTGGTGACTCTAGAAGAGAATCTACTAGTTCAAGTAGACAAGTGCTGGTATGTACTAGGTTATTATAAACAAATTTTGTTTCTGTTGAGTTTTCAACTTATATGAATGTTGTAATATGTCTTCATTTCATAGAAATACATCTTATTATTCCTCATTTCATGAAAATGCTGCTCGTACACCATCTTAATAGCCATATCAAAGCAATTACAATTTTGGTTTTTACCCAAATAACTCATTAACAATAAATAACCAGCATGTTCAATATGCTTACCTCCCACCCACCCTTGCTCAACAATCATGACAACTAGTATATGTTCAGAATTAGCCTCAAAAAGCCCATTTTATGCCAAACTAACACAATCACTATCCTAATCAACTCCAAAATGATCAAAAAACAAATATTGGAAACATAAAAAACATATTGCTAGATTGGACTAAGCAATTGGTTGATATAAAGAAGTAGTGGGTGTATGATTTGCATGAAAAAGAGTTGGCTTACCAAGCCTATCTTCATGAGTAGAAATTGGAGACACAAAAGAGACAACATGAGGAAGAGCTTAAAAGGGAGGTGGTTGCTAAAGAAGAGTAGATGAGGCTTTTGTTGGCTCAAGCAAAAAAGGTGGAGAATAAACCAACACTTCGCTTTCCAAATCCATTCTTTGAAGAACGGGTTCATCAACATAAATTTCCAAGTTTCAAGCAAAGTGAGCCTATTCAACCTTCAAGTAAATCTTCTAAAGTTGAAATCCCAAGTTTTAGAAGTTTTAATCCTATGTAAGAGGTTGCATATGTAGAAAATCAGACTATCATTCCCTAAAAGAAGCCTTTGCAATTACAAGAACCTATGCTTGAATAAGTTCATACAATACAAGAGACAATCCATTCCATTATCATTCAAGAGAAGCCCTTTGAAGAGTTGTTTCCTCCTTAAGAAACTCCCCAAACTCATCAATATCCCTTTGCAAATCAACCTTTTTGTCCTAGCATTATCCGTATTTATCCAGGAGGTCCTATTGTATATCAAAAGAGTTGGTTTGTCCAACAAAAGGAAGAGTTTTCTGAGGTAGAAAAAGTGTTATCTGTTGTTGATACACCTACAAATGATGTAGAAGTAGTAAAATTAAACTTACAAAAGTTAAATGATAAGTATGATGATCTAGGATAGTAGGTTAGATAGTAAGAAGTAAGTGTTGATGAGGAGGTTTTAGCTAATTTTTTAAATGAACTTCCCGGTTTTATTGAGGAGAGTAAGGATGAATAAGGGATAGGTGATAAGAAGAATGGGATAAAGACTTATTTATTTACTAAACTTTCATTTTTTGTTAATGAGAATGAAGAAGACATATTTGTACTAACACCATCAAAAAGTATTGAGTAATAGGATGACAAAAATCATTCTGGCAAGGTACTGGTCCATAAAAGAATACATGAGGATGGCCTTGTCTCAATAAGTGAAGAGGTTTCTAAAGATAAAGATGTTGCTCAACTTGAGCAAGGTGATAATCAAGAGTGTATCTTCCAAGGTATGAGTTTTGATATTTCTTCAAATATCCAAGAAGGTAATCATGGACTTGAACATGTTATGCTTGGTAAAACCAATGAAATGTTTTGTTGGTCCAAAACAATGGATGATTAACTAGGCACTACACCCAAACTCAAAGACATGAATTTTGTACTGAGTAGCTATCAGACTCCATTATTATAGTTCATTTATCTTATCAACCCGAGGACGTATGACTTAAAATGGGACAACATGATATGTGTACTAAGAGCTTCTAAGAGACATTTCCATCCTAATATGAACATATGAACTGTTGAGTAAATATCTACAAAGGAATGTCTTATACCTACATTATGTTACAAAGAAATTATACTGATGTTTCATTCTTGAAAATAAAGCTTCCTAACCAAACATAAACAAATACTCTACTTTGCCTTGGCAATAGGAATAGTCACATAATTACAATTCAATTGTTGTAGGAGTAGATAATGACCAACTCACTAAAAAAAAATTAAGATAACTTGAAAATAGAAGTGCAGAAAGTAAACATGCAGAATCTGTCTTCCTTTTCTGCAACCTCCTTCACTTCTTCTCTACCGGTATGGTCACTACTGGTTCTGCTTTGCTACCGGTTGAACACTTCAACTCGATTCTCACTCACTCTCACTCTCTTCTAAGATACTCATTGAGAACTTGTCTGATTTTCTCTTACATACATAAGTAACACACTTCGCAATAGCACAATATTCTTCTATTCAACAACACTTAACAATGTATTTGGCCTACATATTTATAGCCAGGTTTTCCCGCTAAAATCCAATTCAAAAACATGGGCGGTTAGGGTTTTATCATCATCCTCAAGGCAAACCAAATCTAATCATATCTTCCCTGATCTGATCTTCCCAACAGCCAATAGTACATCTCCGCCATTATCGCACCTTCTTGATCACACCTTCTATCTCCGACGATTTGCTTTTTCCTTATCTACTGATCTCTTGGTCAAACACCAAGATTTGTCTTGTTGTTTCCTTCAACTGCCTCAATCTTCTCAATCAATCTTAGTTGGCTCGTAGTTGTCCTCCAGACCTCGAGCTACAAACCTCTGCAAGGACACTGCAACACATCCCGTGAATTGTGGGATCTTCCATCAATGTCGAACAACTCTGCAACTACCCCGTCGGTGTATATTCCATCTTCATCCAAATATAGGTTCACCACCTTGACTCCATGTGGCATCCATGTTGACCATCTTCCAGCTTGAATCTTAATGTCGGTCCAGATAGGATCACCGACCAAACACTTCTACCGATTCCTCTTCTCTGTCATTTTTCTAACCCTGCCGGTATCTCACATTCTACCGGTTAACACCTCATGTCTGCACTTGTTGAACTGTCGGTGGAACACCTAAACCGGTCTTCAGACATGTCTATCCCAAGCATGCACATTCCCACAAAGTGGGAGGACATCTGCATCTGCACCTTTCTCATATTACCAGTGGACTTACATACCGGTAAACCCTCTTGATCTATACCGGCATCTCAACATGCCTTCTCAGTCAGTTTAGTGCATATCCCTGATTTCATGCAATTGATGCACACCTCTTCTTCCTTGTCTCATTAAACTATGATGCACACAATGCCTAATAGGAGATAAGTTCTACTTACCGGTGGAGTGACACCTTGTCTTCTGCATCCTGCAATGTACTCATGTGACTTCCCTGTTTGTGCAACATATCTTCAAATAGGTAAATGTGATCCGATGTGGGCACATTCACTGTCAGTCATCTCTTCCCATGGTGACTACATTTTCATCCAATGGGAGTCCTACTATTCTGCAACCTCATAGCATACCGGTGACCTATTCATTCTTCTCTTCCGGTGTTGATGTGATTCAGGTAACATTCTGCCTCTTCATCACAAAACACCATCCAAGCATCTTTCTCATCCTGCTTGTACACTGATCATGACCTTTGCAGGCAGACAACCACTCACTTGTTTGATCTGACTTCCCCATGTCAACACATCACTTACTAGTTGAGATCCTTTCCTTACCGGTGATGCACTATATTGGTACCGGTACTGGTACCGATCACCTTACCATTCCATCCACACAAGTTAGGCACCAACTTGTGTACCGAGGTTATCTTTCTTACCTTACCAGTGTTCTGCAACCCAAGGTGATATCAAAGATATCTCAACCTGTACTCCTCTTTGACAGTGTTGCATATACATCTCTATTATCGGTAGACACCCCATACCGGTTGACATCAATGACAACCCAATGCCAACAAAATCCTCACCAAGTGCCCCCCCTTGGATGAGTCTTCTGAACTAAAAGGTACAAAATTTGATCACCGACAACTCATAACCATAACCATATCATATCTTGCTCAAAACAAAAGACTGCTTTTTATTCTCAGAACTATTTTAACAATTTATTGGACTTGACACAATAATCAACCTTTTTATTAAGATGTTCTATATAGAAACTAACTCCTAACAATCTACCACAATAGTTTCTCCACTCCTAGTATATAGGAGGAGGAATTTTATTAAAACATAAAATCTAAGAAGACTGAAACATAATAGCTTTGTTACGAGCTTGCATACATTACATCTTTCCCTAGGTATACTCCATCATCTAACATAACAATTAATTGAAAGATAATTGATCTCTTGACTGGTCTTTAAAACCTTTAAACAACTCAAACAGTTGGTATCCATGTTGCAACAACTTTGACTTTTTCTTGCCTCATTGTCCTAGTCTTCTTCAAAGTTTTTCCATGCTCCTATTGATGATCTTCAATCCTATTTCAGCAACATAGGATTCCTTCCATCCAACTGCATCACCAAGGTTAGCATACCAAAGATCTAACACACTCATGATTATTACAACACAACACAAATATTATAATATAAAGATAAGGTTATATATATTATATCCATAAAACTTGTTATATCACTACCACAAAGGTCGTAGGATATAAATGGTATGTTCAACATATTGACTCAAAAAGACACCACCACATGACATATATCCCTAAAGGAAATAAAACAAAATTCTTAGGACATCATGAAATGTATAATAAAATGGCATAAAATAGGACTCATCATCTCCCCCAACTTAAGGCTCTATTGGTCCACCAGCAAATGGTTTTTGATTCTCTTGCCAAGTTAAGAGTTTAAAGTCTCCTACAAAAGTTTCTCCCCTAGTCTTGGCAATAGGACTCCAATAAAACCCTTGGCCTTTCCTGAAATTTTCTCATCTGGTCTTTTCTTGATCAACATTATAGTATTGGAGTTCTTCCTAGTGTGGAACATGCCACCATAACATTGGTGGGTGGAAAATTAAAGGTATCCATCTGTCTTATTGTGATCTCCCCAAGTGCATATAGGTAGCTACTCTCTTAAGTGTTGCATGGTAATTCCTTAGTGAATGAGGTTCTGCCCTCTTTAGGTCCTCAAGTAACTAGTTCCACCTGCGAGCAAGGTATCCAAACACTGTTCTAGATAAAGTTTCTACCATCTCCTCATATTCTTTGTAAGCTTCTTCTCTTATTGTCATTATCTTCTCCCTCTGACTAGGTTCAGAGGTTAGTTGATTCCAGTGATAATAAATTCTATCTAGATCTCCTTCTTCATCTCGAAGAGGTAATGGAATGATTTTTTCCATATCTAAATATTTCGTTGCTTGCTCACCTCTACTATTCTCATTCTGAATATAGGACATAAATGCCCTAAGATGAATATCTCTTATTGACAATAATGGGTTCCACTGTGGATTACAACCCACTGTGGATTACAAGGAAGAGCATAATTATGAAGATAAAATTCACATAACAGGTTTTTCTCTTGAGAAGTAGATGTACTATAAGCATTCATAAAATCTTTAGGAGTTATGAGGGATGAACTCAAACTAGACAATTCTCTAGACAATCTGTAAGAGAGATGTAGTTCTTTCAAATACAAAGCATATATCCTAGGAGGCATCCTACATTCAATAATTTATGGTACTAATGTAGCCACATTATCTATTTTATTTTTTAGCCTATTAATTTCTACGTCCTTTTCCTTTATCTACCCTCGTAACTGACATTTCTCTATTTCCAACTCTTTCTCCTTATTTTCTAATAACTTCCATAACTTTGAAGTAATTGCAACCCAAGACAATAGAGGTGGGATGTGCTTACTTACCATAATCCTGCTTATTTTCTCCTCTTGATTGAATTTCTCTCTTACCTCTACCAAATTTTCCAATCCCGAGGCAGTATACTTCTGCTCAACAGATGGCTCCTTATCAGGTGAGTATTGTTGGCTATGTATGTCTTCAACATTGAGCTCAACTCGAATTTCACCAGAATGAACTAATACCTATTCTTCTACATCTCCCTCTAACAGGGGTTATTCCACATCTTGGTTTTCTTCAGTATGGGAAGAGGAAGATGGAGGAGGTGTTTGCAAAATAGGGGAGTTCCTTTTAGGAACCCGTTCCTCCTCTTCTTCTTCCGTATCATAACTCTGAACATCAATCTTTTCACCTTCAACATTTTTGCTTTTAAATTTATTCTTCAATCTATGACTCCTCCTCAGAGTGTGCTTAACAACCCTCTTCTTTCTAGGGGATTTTCTTGTTGTTCCAACAACTTATTTTGATTTCTATGTTGCTACGAGAGATTTAGGTGCCTTAGTTTTTTGTTTCTTTGGTGTAGGCTTCGTCTGAATTGGCCTTGCAATTTTAACTTTCGTTTTCTCCTTCAACATTGCCTCATGAGTGGATTTCTTCTTTTTACCCTTTTCTTCTGATGGTGCTACTATAGGATTTTTTTCGGTATCCTGACTAGAGTCCTCTTCTTTCTTCAAAGAGCTTCCACTAGAATTACTATCAAGGACTACTCTCAAGGACAAGGCACATGTTGTTCCCATAACTCTAGGTTCTTGGTTTATTGGTTGGGCCTTGGTTATATTTAAAATGTTATCCCATGGCATCCCGGGGTTTGTTTCTTTTAAGATTTGTTCTATTAGCAACTGAATCAAACAATGATGGGATATAGACTAAACATTACCTTTTTGCACTTGTGTTGCCATATGATTTAGTATGTTATAAGGAAAATTTGGAATATTTATTAATCGCCCATGCCTCAGGTGACTTAGTAACTTAAAATGGATAGAATGCAATTGGGATTGGCATCCCTAATGTTGGGACCTTCAAACTTTTGCAAAATTTGAAGGGCCCAAGTTGAAAATTTTACTTGACACTTAGAAACTCTTGAAAAATCAATCCAGGTAGTCTATTTTGAGGGCCAGTATTTTGACATCCCTTGATTGTCATGAAAAAACACTTTGGGATATTGTTAACCTCCTATCATAGATGGCATATGTCCATTTGTAGCCTCCTAGGATCAGTTTTGATGAGTTTTTGAAGTCTTTGTCCTGGGGTCCTAAGGTAGGTTTGTTGATTGCTACTGTGAAAATTTTTATGAGTAGCTATCTTTGGAAAGATGTATTTTTATGCTAGTTGAGTGTCATGTCAAACCAATAATTTTTGGTGATTTTTTGCATCTTAATGAATCCCCATGTTAGTTTTTAGAGCTCCATGAATTTATTTGACATGTTTTCCAAGTCAAATCCTTTTGCAATTTGTTCAGATGTGCAAACTGAACTGTGTAAAATTTGCTAAAGTAGCCTTGCATACTGATTTTCATTTCATGACATATTGACCTGCATGCTAAAATAAATATTCCCCATGATTCCCTATAGATTTATCTACCACTTTGCCAGTTTGTAGCACCCCAACACCTCGTTTGATATTTTTTCAAAGTCAAATCCAGATGGACTTCACAAAGGTTAAGAATCAACGTTTCTAGAAAATTCAAAGAAGGAAAGTTTGGATAAGAATATCTTTCAAATATGATGGAATTAAGTCAAAACCCTTTGCACACATGCTCACGGTATCTAGATGTGTTAGTTTTCCAGGTGGCGACCTCTAAAACTATGGCTTGATATTTTTCAAGGCAGTGTTTGGACATATTTCAGAATGGTTTGAAAGGCACACTTTCAGAATATACCTGAGTAGGAAACTTCATGATTTAAATATTTTACCTCAAGCATCATCATGAGTAACCGTGTGGCATTCTGGATTCTCTATATGACATTCTAAAAGTGTGATAGTTTTCAGGACTCAGGGAGGTGATTTGGTCAGTCTTTGAAGCTAGTAGGCTACTCAGGTTGTTCTTATTAGAACTTTGAAGTGTCAAAAGTTAGATTCAATCATCAGCTCAAATTTTCAAGCCCATAATGTATCCATTTGATGTTTCATATCATCTTCACAGGTCAATTGTGCAAAGATGAAAATCTTTTTTAGTCGGACCCAACAGGGACCCGACTCAGGTTATGGCCTAGTGAGACAAATCAAGGCTTATTATAAAGAATATATGTTATTTGAATTATTTTGATTTGAAATACTATTATATCCCAAATTAATTTGGGTGAGAAGGGGGAATTTGATTATTTAAATCATTTCGATTTAAATAAATAATTTATGGGATGGTGAAGTTGAGGGCCATAAAAAATATATCCATATCACCCTTACAGTGATTTATTTTTTAAAGCTAATGCTCATTTATCTTGGGAATTGTGGTGGGCTTGTGAGAGCATGGCAAGCAAGAAAAAATTAAAGACTTCATAAAGTCTTATAAAAAAATAATCCCGCAAAGCACAAGGAGGAAGCAAAAACATATTGTGGGATAGCAGGGAGAGTAATAACCCTCCCGTCATCTCACATGCTATTTTGAGCTTAGAGAAAGGCGTTGTGGGTCCACGGGGAGGGGTATTAGCAACCCCTCTACCCTGCACAATAAACCAAGATAGTGAAAGAAGGGTGTGGGCCCACGGGGTAGAGGCAAGTCAAAGTAATGAAAGAAGAGTGCGGGGGCCTGGGAAGAGCAAAGTATTAGGGTTTCTTTGCCTGAGCATTGTTACTCGCATGGAGTATGCAGGGAAAGCAGAGACAAGCATTTGTAGGCCATGGATTCATTGACTCTGAGATAGATGATTCAAAAGTTTATGGTCATGCTATGGTTTCCGGAAGATTGATTGAAGATATTACCAATCATTCGGTTGAGCAAAGAAAGTAACACAGAACTGCATATTCGCAGTAATGGATTATACATATATAGTTCTACTCTTGTATTCCATACATGTGGGCTAGGATTGGTTGATCTAGTGCAATGTATGGTAATAGACACAAGTCAGGCAAAAGGGTAATAATGGTGCCCATGGTGTAGACGTGTGGGGCTACAAGGGCATGTTTTCTTAATGCTAGAAGTCGCTTCAAAACAATATCAACGATGGGAGGAGGATGGTAGCAATGCATGATTAGTGAATGGTACCTTCATATAAATTCAAAGGGTCTTATATGACCAGCACGATAGGCATTGTGGCGCTAGAATGCGTGATGGATCTATTGAGTATGTTTCCCTATTTTTGTTTTAGTCTCTGGCAAAAATATACCTAGCGAGTAAGAATGTTCGATTTGGCTGCATGTGCAAGCCAATAGGTTCATATGAGTTAGGTTTTTACTAGATGGATGTGTTCCTATGTTGTGCATTAAGAAAGGTAATGATTTAGACAACGAAGATAACATAAATGGTATTTATAAAATCATTCAACTCCATTCAAATGAAGGGCACCATTTTCCTTTATGTGACGTGGCATATTGAGACGATCTCATCAAATGTTAATGTGCATATAAGTTCCAAAGTTTTTTAGCAAGGGTGGAGATCAAGAAATGTGTTTGGTTATATTCTTTCATGATGGGCGATGGTAGTGTATTATGCAGGCTTATTCAAGCACTTTGATTCGACTGGATCAAACATGATGAAGGTTGCAAAATGTGGATGTATCTTTTGAGTACCTATTGATCAATGAAGACGTAATTTGTGCAATTCCCTTAAGCCTTTATCTGTCATGAAGGCATGATAAACATGTAGCGCATGTCACCCTTCCTTTGACTACTCCTATGCAGGTATGTTGTCATGGGTTTGTAATTAATCATTCCCTCAAATGCATGCCCAATGAATTGTAGGATTTCTTGATGTTTGAATGCACATAATATAGCATTATTTTCTTGGAAACGCGTTGAGTACGTCGTGCAACCACCAAAGTATGCTAAACATGCACAATACATAGGGGATTGACTTACTAAATTCTCTAGAGATGTATAGACCAAATCAATGTTGTGCAAAGGAATATGAATGTCAAAATATTTGTGCACGTTGTATCGACAATTCTGAAAATGTTTAAGGTTGCATTGTATATGCGTAGCTATAATGCAATGAAGGAGTAACTCAGTTTTGGACAAATATACCAAATGCAAATCCTAGGGAGTGTGATGGGAATTTCACTAGCTTCTTCCTATCTTCACCAGTATGTCTATGTTGATTACTTCTATTAATAGATTCATGCACATCTAGTGATTGGTCATGATTAGAGGGCATATTCTTATTTGTAACCATTCTGGTAGGTATTTTCTAAGGGGTCATTATTTTTATTGGTTGGGAAAAATAGTATGCTATGATAATGTAGTATGTTCACTAAAATGTGAAAATTACCGACAAAAGATGAGCAACATGTAAAAAATCTCTTACAAGTAGAGGAAAAGTATTATTCACTTTCATTACATGAGATGCATTTCATGGGAATGATCACATGTGAAAAAAAAAAGTTGGAGGATATGTTCGGTCAGAGAGATTAAAAGTGTACTATCATAATTGTTATTTTCACTCAGGTGAAAATTTGTTGTTAAAAAGGTGAAAAGTATGGCAGGCAATCTTCACCCCGTAATAATAGGCCATAAGTGGATTATGCTTTCATTAACTGATGAATGCCCTTGATAGGAATGTTTTTGGAAAGAAAGTGAAATATCCAAACAAATGAATTTGTGTTTTAGAGGAGGATAAGAGATGAGAGTGAAATGCAGTTTTTACTTAGTGAAATGTCTCTATCAAAGATATTTGATAAATTGAAAGAGATAGGGTATTTTTGCTACAAGTGATTTCCAGGTGGAAGAATATTATTTTCTCATAGAGATGTTTTATTTCAGTTAAAATGTTTTCACTTAAGGTGTAGGTGAATGTCAAGTGAAAATGAACTTCACCCAAAAAATGTCAAGTATTTTGTCACAAGTGTGTGTGTAGATAAAGACACATTTTTCAGCTGCAAGCATGGGAGAAGAAATGTGTGAAAGTGTTGTAGTTTTTGGAGATTTCCGAGTGTCAAAAGAGGGTTCTAGGATGCAAATTAAAGGCAAATTTGAGAAGAGAAAATTCAGAATTGAAAATCAAACAACAGAGAAGAGGCCATGTGTCATTCTAAGGCTCATCTTAGGGTTTCTTCTTTGTCTACTCAGTCTTCTCTTCTCCTTATTTTTAAAGGATTCTGATGTAATTTTCTTTTTTAAATTATGGAAGGCTTCCATTTACAGTTCATAATTAGAGTAGTTAATATGATACTTTCGACATGTTGTATTTTTACTGTGTTAAATAGTTCTTAACCATATTTCAAGCAAGTTTATGAGTTTTTTGTAGTTGTGTCCAACATATATAATCGCTAATTCATGAAATGAATGATAAGGATCCTTTATTTTATCCCAACAAGTTTTGGTGTTTGTCTTGTATTTTGCTTCTCTTTAAGGAAGAGATTAAATTGCTTTTAACATGTAAAAGAAATGGTGTTGTGTGCATAAAGGATTATCAAGAATGGTTGCACCAAAACCAAGATGGAGGAAATTAATGTAATACATTAGTGTTGTGAACTCACTAGTTAAGTTTAATCTATTTGGGTAAAATGTTTGCATGTTGTAGGTTGACTCTGGTGCCCTAAGGAAGGCAATGGTTATGGAGTTTGCATCTAGTTTTCAGAATCATAAATATTCTCATATTTTATTTCCTTTATGTTTGTAGGGGTAGGTGTAGGAATAATGCTAGTGTAGAAAACAATCCCAAGTGTTGAGTGAAATGTTAAGAAGCTAGGATTGTAGCCAAATTTGAAGTATATAAAATTTCCTTGGCATATTTTCATTGGGATATCTGTTGTACTTTGCAATGTTTGAGCATGAAATAACATATAATATTTAGGCATTTTAGAGGTTTACCCACCTTGGTCTTGCAGAGCCAAAAGTGTAGGAGATTTCAGTCTTGTGACTAAATCTCATTCATTGGCAAAATCCAACCCTGAACCCATTGATAAGAAAGTGGCCAATCCTTCAAGGTTTGGGGATCTATTGATTTGGTAAACAACACCTCATAGGTTAAATACATTATAATGCATGTTACCCTACGAGCCCATAGTAGTGGTAAACATAACCGTCGTGTCCCGAGATGAGAAACTTGCAATGGAGGGTCACCATGTTCTAAAAATTTATCCCTAGCTAACCTCGCATCCTTACTTTGTGGATACAGTTATCTTGTCATAGCCAACCCTGAAGCCTATGAAATTATTTACTCTGTAACAACCACTCTTAACCCCTTGAACATTGCTTGGTCATCTTTCAAGGTATGAGCGAATTCAAGAGCAACTTCTGTTGGAATGCAACGAATCCAAGAAAACTGAGAGGGGGGTGAATCAGTGTTATGCCGGTAATACAAGATTTTAACTTTTTATAATATACACATATAAATCAGTAAATGAAGAAACATATAACATGAAGTAAATAAACCAACCACATGAATGAACACCATAACACACTAAATTTATACGTGGAAAACCTTAAAGAGGTAAAACCACGGTGGGATTTGTGATCCACAATATCAATTCACTGGCCATATGAAAGATATTACATAGCATGGGGGCTTGCACATGTAGGAAGGCACGTTGCCTAGAGCACACTGCTCAACACAAAAGAGTGTCACTGACTACAAGCTTCTGCATAGATAAAATAGTAATGGTGAACTCACAAAATGCATCTGCAATGCCAAAAAGAGTTTCGGTTATAGCTCTATTTTGTACCGGTTCATAAACTTTAACCCTTTTATCAGTATCTCCTTTCCTCCAAGAATGCTTTACAAACCATCTACTGATCATTGCATGATATAACATTCGCATACAAATGACCTACATACATATCCTTCGCATTACACAGTTCTACTACCTTGTCATATATTAAAATGACCTATCAAACTGACTTATATACCCTTTACGAACAATATGCCTTATGTCGGATTATAATACAGAAGATATTGATTGCCGGCCCTATACAATAATTACAAAATGATTTTACAAATAAAACCTTTCGGATCCTGGATTGATGTCGGCTTCACACAAGTGCTGGATGTCGATACCGGTGTCGGTGATAACCTTGATTACTCTAATGTCACTATCTGTCGGTGTATGCCTCCAAATGTCAGTATCTGCCGGTATATGCCTTCAAGAGAATATTTTTGCCATCAATGACAACATATGAATCCAATGAGAGTAAATTGCCAACAATCTCCCCCTTTGGCATTGATGGCAACACTCATGTGAAAAATGGATTCCCTGTCAGTTTAACTGAAACGTGCTCGCCCTGAGTCGATTGAATTTGTCTGCAATATGCTCCGTTTGATATGCTCCCCCAAGGATTATATGCATATACATATTTTTCACATAATACATACTCCCCCTTTGGCATCAATACCAAAGACCGGTGAAAGAATTGAAAGAATTGTTACAGATTACTTTACCGGAGCTTGACCAATTTCAAGATTTCCGAGTAACCTTTCTCTAGCAACTGTATATAGGTATCCCAGTCGGTTTTGAATGTTTCAGATATGGATGCAAGTCCACTCAGTAAATGTGCAAGTGTTTATTTCTCAGTGACTTTTGCTAGTGTGGGCTTCGCAAGCATATCCATACATTCCCTCTTATGTACACCAAGTGAACCCAATCTTGGACTCACCAAACCTCTGAGACTTCTTGCTCTCCGAATAATCTTGTCTCTTTCCTTTTCAAAAGCAAAAATTTGGTTCTCCAAAGTCAATGTTTGTCCATCAATAGATGTTGTAAGTGAAGTTAGTCCATCAAAAGAATTAGCAATATTAGCAATCTATTCATGTAACTCCTTTATCCTTTTATCTACATTTGTTGTAAGAATTTATATATTACAACAAACCTTGTAGATGTTAGTACACTATTTCAAATAACTTTCAATAAGTATAAATTTCTCTTCAACCTTCCTCTTCTCTGTCTCAATAATCTGGTCAAAAGCGGCTTTCTTGGCTAAAGTAAATTTTCAAGTGCTTTCCTATTGGAAATCTGCTGTAATGATTGAAAGTTTTTAGATATGTGCTCTATCAATGCCTTAATCTTGTCGGAAGGGCTTGCTTCATTTTCAATCATACAATCAAGAATCAATCTATGCAAAATTCTTATTGACTGATATATTATTCCTTTGTTTGCAGATCCTTCCTCCATTAGCTTTTGAGTAGCCATCATCATTAGCTCTGTGGGACTCATTTCTGTGATTGATTTCTTCTCAACTTGAGAAGTGTCAATTGCCAAAAATTTTGCTGGGGAATCAACTGCTAGTATGGTACTGGCTGTCTTATCAGTCTCACTTTCCTTATCCTCTCTCGGTGTATCCCTTTTCTCATCCTCTTTTGCATCGGTGGCTTTGCCACTGGGTGCAGTATCTATTACTGTCGGTGGAGTATTATCCATAATATTTGATCACTTAAAATTTGATCTGAGCTTCCTAAAATTCCTTTCCCTTTAGATTTGTCTGGAATGGTGGGAGTTGTTGCCTTAGCAAATTCTTCTTCAGAAGTAAGGAAATCAGGACTCTTTTGGAAGAATTTATCCCAACCATCTCTGGTATCATTTATTATTTCATTGACTCTACCCATCATTAAGCTTATTTGACGGGGTTTGATGCTAAAGATTGTTCTATTTGCAACTTCTATACACCTTTTCATTTCCTCATTATTTATAGAACCACACACACTCAAAATTTCAACTTCTTTAATGTCTTTGTCCCTCTTGATTGCATTTGATCTCCTTGCATCTAACTTATTATACAATGATACAGGAATTTCCTTCAAAATCTCTACCAAAGCCTTCTTATATATGTCTAAATGTAACAAAATTACTTCTTCCATTTCATTTCTCATTATCATCTAAATCTTCATAGAAATTTGACACATTCTTCAAAATTCCATCTTTAGTTACCCCATCTATCAATTCTGCACAAGTCATTGGGGGGATGATGGTAACATTACCAGATTCAATTGCTTCATCTATTGCACTTTTTTTCTTCTTGTTGGGGGTTGCAGGAGCGGATGGAGCAGGCTACCTCTTCTGAGTAGGTTTCCTTGCTGGAGGTGTGCATGTTGTTGTTACCTTTCTTACTAGCTTCCTCCTTGGCTCCCCCTTCTTCTCTTCTACCAGAGGCTTGTCAGCTTTCTTCCTTTGTACCCTTCTGAATGCAAGAGGTTGATTATCCTCTGGATCAGAGTCAGAAGTGATAGAAGAAATGAAAGTCTCGGGCCTCTTTACCTTAGGAGCACTAGCTGCTGCCAGTTGATCTACCGGTTTAGATCCAAAACCTAGTTCTGTATCTATCATGTGAATTACATTTTGAACAAATGCAGATATTTTGTTTATTTTATTTTCCCTCCTTTTCTTGTTGAAACCAATTTTAACCTCAAGAGCCTTCTCCTCTGCAGTGCCAAAGTGTTAAGCCTTATCATCTAAAGGAGCATCAATCAACATTTTATCATATAGTTCCAAGATGTTGTCATCAACTTCATACCCCAATTCAGTGACCCATATTGTTCTAGGTTTGACTGCTTCCATCAGTGTCTCATCTATTTTTACCATGAAGTAGATGGCAATGGAGTATTACTCCACAATATGTTTGGAGATTCTCTCCCTCTGTCTCATGTTCTCTTGAAAAGTTTTAAAGTAGCCCCAAAGTTTCTCATCCCTGTTACTGCCAAGATCGGTGATTGTGTCTTTGATCTGCATACCTACCGGTATGTCATGAGCCCAATGTTTCTTTCTGAAACCCGGTAGCTCATTCATGAAATATAACATCAAGGAGACAATAAGATTTCCAAACCAGAAAGTTCCTTTCTTAACACCTTTGATCTTGCCAAGATTTAACATCAATTCACTTCTTAACCATTCACACTAATCATACTTTCCATTATTCTTTATCATTTGATATGCAACATGGATACAAGAACTGACAATAGAGTTCAATCAACTTGATTGAGTTACCTTGTAGCCGATGATCACGCTAACAAATTTCACATCTGTATCTTTGATGGTGTTGACCCTCATTGATCTTCCATCATGGGTTGTCCCGGTGAGCTTCTCAATAGCAATGCTGGAGATCTTCTTTCCCGGTTCCTGTCCAACTTTGGGTAAGCCGGTGACCACCTGAATCGCTACTTTGGTGATCATGTGACGTCAGTCAAGCCAGATGAATTTATCATGGACCTTGCTCAGAACATATCTAATTATTTCCTCCTTGAATTTCAGTATGTACAGGATTCCGGTTAACCCTAGGTCTTCAATGATTTGATATTCCAACTTGATTGTTCTTGAGCTTCCTAGTATCATAGATTGATACATTCCCTTGATTTCCTTAGTGCCTAAATCCTCCAAGGTGCAGTGAATATAGGCCCTGATATCTTCCACATAAACTACGCCATCAAGAACCCTTGAAAATGCACCAGCAAAGTCTTCCTTCATTGCAATTTGAGGGACTTCCTTGAAAATAGGTCTAATCCTATCCTTAACCTCAACAATAGTGGGATTCGCAATGAAAGTAGGAGTAGATAATGATCTGGATGCCATTTCAAATAAATATCTGGATAACAGTCGTTGATTGAAAGATCTTGATTACTTCTCAGATAACTGCTAGAAATCTTTTGGAATGCCTTTGCTCGCTCTTGATTGCCTATGATTTGTCTTTGCTTCAATCTGGTTTGCTCGAGTGTTGGGTGAGTGAAAATGATTCCATTTTCCCTTTTTATCAACGAGTAAACCCTAATTCATCACTATCATAAATGATTAGCGGTGCGCCCTACCGGATGTCAGTTTCACAGTTTTATGCTAGATAAACCTCCATCAACAATTAATACCACTCTCCAGATCTCTTTCCAGATCTCTTCTAGGGAATATGCAAGATTTGCAATGGATTTTCCCACCCCTAAGGCGTATGCCTCAGTTACCAGTTGAATTTCCTGTCGGTGCAGGAATGCTCTGTTCTACCGGTGGAGTTAATGGTTTAGTTACCGGTGTAGTTGCATCTCCACTTGGTTCTTCATACTTTCTAACCCATCTCTTGGTGTGATCTTGTTGTATTTCATTTACCTTCTTCTTTCCTTTCTCATTTTCTTTATCTTTGCTAACCGGTTTAGTCTTGCTTCTGCAGTACTTGGCAATATGACCTATTTTGTTGCATGCATAACATGTAACATTGTTCTTTTGAATTGCTTTGACATATCCAGTGTCATTCCTTGACCTACATTGATTAGCCAAATGTCCAAAATTTCCACATGCATGAAATTTAACATTCATTATGCAATCTTCTAACTTATGACCATATTTCTTGCAATTTGTGCATTGACCGGGAACTGAATTGTGGTTTTGATTTGTTCTATTTCTACATTGACTAGCCATATGCCCAAATTTATTACAAACAAAGAATCTACCATTTTATTTGTAAGCATTAGATTGCCTTACCGGTTTCCTCTGGTCTGATGAGTTCTGCATACCGGTTAACTGATCTTCATTTCCAGTACCGGAGCTTTCGCCTTGTACAAATCCATGTCCTCTAGAATCTTCACTCTACTTTTATCTTTTCAATAAATCATCCAACTATGCAACACTAATCCTGAATTTTTCTTTATACTCACTTAAAGTAGTCAAATCATCTCTTAGAGTCATTATTTATCTCTCTAGCTCTTGTGCATTATTCCGGGATTGTACCAAATCAATTCTCAGTAGATTATTTTCATGAGCCAATCTGCCACATTCTTCAAATTTGTTCTTCAAAGATATAGCAAGATTTTCTTCTTTCTTTTTGTCCTCAATATCTTTTGACATCCTCATAGTCAGATCTTGCATTTTATTTTTCATGAGCATGTTTGCTTGGCTCAGTTTCTGACATTGTTCCTTAAGTGCATTTTTCTCTTCATCATCTTGGTTTTGCAAAAGTTCCTTCCTCCTAGCTTGAGTTGATGATAACCTTTCTTGCAGAACAAGAATGAGTTCATTAGTAGAATTCAATTCATCTTGCAACTTTAAGTTTTTCAACCTTTCAGCATCGTAATCCTCCAGTGCCATCTCAAGTTGCTTCTCCATAGCCATGTTTAATGATTTCGGTTTCAGGATCTTCCTCAAGTTGTTAAACTTCCTCCGAGGTACCAGGCTCTGATACCAATTGTTGGAATATAATGAATCCAAGAACATTGAGAGGAGGGGGTGAATCAATGTTTTGCCAGTAATACAAGATTTTAACTTTTTATAACATACACATATAAACCGGTAAATGAAGAAACATATAACATGAAGTAAATAAACAGGCCACATGAATGAACACTATAACACACTGAATTTATACGTGGAAAACCTCGAAGAGGAAAAACCACGGTGGGATTTGTGACCCACAATATCAATTCACTGGCCATATGAAAGATATTACATAGCATGGGGGCCTGCACATGTAGGAAAACACACTGAAGAGAGCACATTGCTCAACACAAAAGAGTCTCACTGACTACAAGCTTCTGCTGAGATAAAACAGTAATGGTGAACTGACAAAATGCATCTGCAATGCCATAAAGAGTTCTGGTTATATCACTGTTCTGTACTGGTTCATAAACCCTTAACCCTTTTACAGGTATCTCCTTTCCTCCAAGAACTCTTTACAAACCATCTACTGATAATTGCATGATATAACATTCACATACGTATGACCTACATACATATCCTCCGCATTACATAGTTCTACTACCTTATCATATATGAAAATGACCTATCAGACTGACTTATATATCCTCTACAAACAATATGCCTTATGTCGGCTTACAATACAAAAGATATTCAATGTTGGCCCTATACAATAATTACAAAATGATTTTACAAATAAAACCTTTCGAATCCCAGACTGATGTCGGCTTCACTGAAGTGTTGGATGTTGGTGCCAATGTCAGTGATGATCCTGATTACTCCAATGTCGGTATCTGTCGGTGTATGCCTCCAAATGTCGGTATCTGTCGGTATATGCCTTAAAGAGAATCTTGTTGCCATCAATGACAACATATGAATCCAATGAGTGTCAATTGCCAACATTATCTTTCTAGATCAGTCATCTTTTTTCCTCCATAGCTATTTGCTTCTCTCTTGCTTTGTGATAGGCACGTTTGATTGCATGTGATCTTTGGAGTTGTGGGGTTGAGAATTCAACTCCAATAACAACCATCAAATTAACCATCAAATTATTGGCCTAATACTTAAAATTAGTGGCAACCACCACTATGGAATTAGCAGCCACAACCAACAAATTGGCAACAACCACAATAGTGGAGATGACAACAATGGCCTAACTAGCCACTTGGCTACCTCTAACCCAATCAGTCAGCCAATAAACCAACCATTATGCCTCTTGCTCCCAAAAATGCTACTCCACCAAGACTCACTCAACTACCTGCTCAACCTACTCCTAATCCTAATAATAAGCCACAACAACAACAACAATCAATTTATTCTGCAAACTTTAACCAATATCCTGCATATGCAGTCAACATAAGTGATATACATCTCTGGTCAGGGACAACTTTGTCATCTCCTGCTACTCCAATTATAACAAGATTTCCTAGTGAGGAAGAAAACCAGGTTGATGCCAACCTTACCTCACTTGGTGATCCTAATCAACAACATAACTCAGACATTCTTAGTCACAATCCAATTAAAAATCCAGAACCACCATTTCCTCAAGACTAGTCCAAATAAAATTGGCATCTGAGCCAACATTCATTTTCTAGGATCAACTCAAGCATGTATGTGTCAGAATATCTCTATTCCAAGAAATCAAATATGTCCACATATATAGTAAAGCTATTAGGAATGCATGCCTTATGAAGCCTGGTAGGAAAAAGAAAGATCCCATAACAATTCATGTGATGAGTAATTTGAGTGATATAATATTGGGAAAAGTGATCATGCATTCAAACCCTGGTAGCCCAGTAGTTGCAGTGATGTCAAGACCATTTCAAGAAGCACTTTATAACTTGGCCAAAGTTCTACAGAGATGTCAAGACCATAATCTCTCATTAAATAGTGAGAAATGTTTTCTCATGATGCAAGAAGGGGTAGTCTTACGACATTATATTTCAGCTCAAGGAATTCAAGTTGATCCTGCTGGAATTGAGTTACTAAAAAGTCTTCCAACACCTACCAAGCAAAAGGATGCCCGAAGTTTTTTAGGCCATGTTCGTTATTATAATATATTTGCTAAAAATTTCAGCACAATAGAAGGTCCCTTATATGACTTGTTACTCAAGGATGTAGATTTCCAATGGACCACAACATGTGATAAGGCATTTTAGGACCTTAATATTATTCTCACTCAAGAAAAAATTATTCAAGGACCCAAATGGACTGTTCCATTTTATATCTATACAGATGCCTCTGACAATGCAATTGGAGCAGTTTTGGCACAAAAAGATGGCAGTGTTAAAAATACAATCTATTACATTAGCAAGAATCTCTAGGGTGCAAAATTGAATTATACTATTACATAAAAAGAAATGTTAGTTGTCATCTATGCCCTCAATAAATTCATACATTACACTACTAGATACCAATTTTTTTTTATACAGACCATACAATAATTAGGTACCTCATGAATAAACCAGTTGTTTCAGGCAGACTTGCTAGATGGCTACTACACATGCAAGAATTTGATCTCACTATCATAGACAATCCTAGAAAAACAAATGTAGTAGAAGAATTCTTATCTAGGCTACCACATTATTCTGAGGAGCTTGATATTGATGATTCATTTCCAAATGAACATATATTTGCTACTAATGTTCATACACCATGGTACGCTAATATAGCCAATTGTTTGGTCATATAGGCAAAATTTCATCATATTTTTCACCAAAAGAAAAGAGGATCCTAATAAAAAATATTTTCTCATTTACTTGGGTCTCAGGGTGCTTATTTTATACAAAGCCAGATAATGTCATGAGAAGATGCATCAGAGAAGATGAAACTTATGACATCCTACATGTTTTTCATGATGAACCTTGTGGAGGGCATTTTGCTGCCAAAAGGACTACAATGAAAATCCTAAATACAAGATACTATTGGCCTACTCTTCATACGGATGCCATGAAGCACACCAAGAAATGTGATAGATGTCAAAGAATGGGATGACCAACCAATTTTGATGAAATGCCTTTACATCCACAAGTTGTTGTTACACCTTTTGATAAATGGGGAAAGGATTTTATAGGTCCAATTGACCCACCTTCTAATGGTAAATCATACATATTGGTTTGCACAGATTATCTGACAAAGTTGGGGAAGTGAAAGCCATGAAGCATGCTAGAGATAACAAATTTGCAAAGTTTTTGTATGAAGAAATTTTCACCAGATATGGGATGCCTAGGGAAATTGTTATAGATCAAGGTGCACAATTCACATCCAATTTTATAGTAGCCTTGGTAGATGAGTATAATATTCACCATAAAAATTCTACACCTTACCATCCGCAGGCCAATGGGAAAGTTGAGGTTACCAATAGAGAAATTGAGGTCATTCTGACAAAGACAGTAGCAATTCATAGGAAATATTGGGCAAATTGCTTACAAGAAGTAGTTTGGACCTATAGAACTTTTTGGAAAACTACTATCGGTTTCACCCCTTTTGAACTAGTTTATGGCAAAACAATCGTCATGCATGTGGAATTTGAACACAAAACACTCGAAACTACATTGGACCTAGGAATGTCTTTATCAACCACACAACATGATAGAATATTACAGCTGAATCATTGGATTAAATGAGACAATCAGCTCTTCAACATACTACTTTACTTCAACAACAACGCAAATAGTGGCATGACAAGTATATCAAAACTAACATATTTCATGCAGGAGATTGGGCCTTCTTGTATGACTCTAGTTATAAAGATAATTGTGGCAAATTGCAAACCATATGGCTTGAGCCCTATGAAATTATAGAGTTTTATTCAAATGGGCAGCCAAGTTGGCTACTATAGATAATGCCAAATTCCAAATTCTAGTCAATGGACATCGTCTGCGCCTTTACCACAAGCCAACATCCAAAGCAGAGTTCGTACAACAATTTGAAGAATTTGAATCTTCTATTTCTCCTGCAACAATGCCTGGTGGTCCTCTGGACCCACCACTAGTTTAACTTCTCCCAACCTATCATCATAAAGATTCCATTTCCACGTGGATTTCCTCTCTCCGTTTTCATTCCATGTCACTTTCACTTCACCCATTTCTCTTATCTTACACAATCACTTCCACCATAATTTTGCAATCATGCATCTTTTCCACATTTTTACTGTGAATGTGCCAAACATCACCGCAGCGCACCAAGATATCTTTCCAATATCACGTAAACTGGTATTCAATCTTTCACTTCATGATTATTAACGATTGCAACATTATATTGTCTTTTCAGATATGGTATATTTGTTATTGCATTCATTACCTCTACTCTCTCGCATGTGTGGACACTTTCTGAATCTTAAGTACTTTGGGGGGGGGGGTAGTATAAATTTTGAAATTATTTGTCACATAAACATTAACCACTTGTTATCTTGGGTCAATTTTCATTAGAGTCTAAACATCAAATCAAAGAACTTAAAATTTGAATAAGGCTATGTGATCTTATTTTTCTTTTTGTCATATTTGGTTCTTTTTTTTTATGTTGTACTTTGAATTGTGTAAAATTACAGCATAAACCTATTCAAAACTTCACATGTCTCTCATAACTAAGCACAAAAAAAGGAGTTCCATGTTAGAGAGATTACAGAGGAACAAGAAGAGATTTGTGAAGAATTGTGAATTTGTGTTGCAAGTGAGATAATTTCTCAAGGATGGGAGGTCTGCCAATTTGTCATGAACCAGTGGACCACACTCTTATTCTGCAAGACAGGGATTGTAAACCTTTGTATAGGAATTGTGGGTGGCTAAACTACTTTCTAAAGCTCCATGCCTTTGATGAGGAAGTTGTTGTCAATTGACACTCATTGGATTCGTATGTTGTCATTGATGGCAACAAGATTCTCTTGAAGGCATATACCAGCATTTGGAGGCATACACCGACAGATACCGACATTGGAGTAATCAGGGTCATCATTGGCACCGATATCCAACACTTTAGTGAAACCGACATCAGTCTAGGATCCGAAAGGTTTTATTTGTAAAATCATTTTATAATTATTGTATAGGGCCGACATTGAATATCTTTTGTATTCTAAGCCAACATAAGGCATATTGTTTGTAGAGGGTATATAAGTCAGTCTGTTATGTCATTTTAATATATGACAAGGTAGTAGAATTGTGTAATGCGAAGGATATGAATGTAAGTCATCTGTATGAGAATGTTATATCACACAATGATCAGTATATGGTTTGTAAAGCATTCTTGGAGGAAAGGAGATACCGGTAAAATGGTTAAGGGTTTATGAACCGGTACAAAACAAAGCTATAACCGAAACTCTGTTTGGCATTGCAGATGCATTTTGTGAGTTCACCATTACTATTTTATCTCAGCAGAAGCTTGTAGTCAGTGAGACTCTTTTGTGTTGAGCAGTGTGCTCTCTTCAGTGTGCCTTCCTACATGTGCAGGCCCCCATGCTATGTAATATCTTTCATATGGCCAGTGAATTGATATTGTGGGTCACAAATCCCACCGTGGTTTTTTCCTCTTTGAGGTTTTCCACGTATAAATTCAGTGTGTTATGGTGTTCATTCATGTGGCTAGTTTATTTACTTCATGTTATATGTTTCTTCATTTACCAGTTTATATGTGTATGTTATAAAAAGTTAAAATCTTGTATTACCAGCAGAACATTGATTCAGCCCCCCCCCCCTCTCAGTATTCTTGGATTCATTGTATTCCAACAATTGGTATCAGAGCCTGGTACCTCAGAGGAAGTTTAACAGCTTGAGGAAGATCCTGAAACCGGAATCATTGAACATGGCTATGGAGAAGCAACTTGAGATGGCACTTGAGGATTATGATGCTGAAAGGTTGAAGAACTTAAAGCTGCAAGATGAATTGAATTATGCTTATGAATTCATTCTTGTTCTGCAAGAAAGTTTATCATCAGCTCAAGCTAGGAGGAAGGGACTTTTGCAAAACCAGGATGATGAAGAGGAAAATGCACTTAAGGAACAATGTCAGAAACTGAGTCAAGGAAACATGCTCAGGAAAAATGAAATGCAAGACCTGACTATGAGGATGTCAAAATATATTGAGGAAAGAAAGAAGAAGGAAGAAATTCTTGTTATATCTCTGAAGAACAAATTTGAAGAATGTGGCAAATTGGCTCATGAAAATAATCTGTTGAGAACTGATTTGGTACAATCCCGAAATAATGAACAAGAGCTAGAGAGACAAATAATGACTCTACGAGATGATCTGACTACTACAAGTGAGTATAAAGAAAAATTTAGGATTAGTGCTACATAGTTGGATGATTTATTAAAAATACAAAGGTAGAGTAAAGATTCTAGAGGACTTGGATTTGTACAAGGCGAAAGCTCTGGTATAGCAAATGAAGATCAGTCAACTGGTATGCAGAACTCATTAGACCAGAGGAACCCGATAAGAAAATCTAATGCTTACAAATTCAATGGTAGATGCTTTGTTTGTAATAAATTTGGGCATATGGCTAGACAATATAGAAATAGATCAAATCAAAACTACAAGCCAGTTCCCGGTCATGGCACAAATTGCAAGAAATATGGTCATAAGCCAGAAGATTTCAAAATGAATGTTAAATGTCATGCATGTGGAAAGTTTGGACATTTGTCTAATCAATGTAGTTCAAGGAATGACACCAAATATGTCAAAGCAATTAAAAAGAACAATTTTACATGTTATGCATGCAACAAAATAGGTCATATTACCAAGTATTGCAGAAGAAAGACTAAATCGGTTAGCAATAATAAATAAAATGAGAAAGGAAAGAAGAAGGTAGATGAAATACAACAAGATCACACCAAGAGATGGGTTAGAAAGTCTGAAGTACCAAGTGGAGATGCAACTACACCATTAACTCCACTGGTAGAACATAGCATTCCTGCACCGACAGGCAATTCAACTGGTAACTAAGGCATACGCCTTAGGGGTGGGAAAATCCATTGCAAATCTTGCATATTCCCCAAAAGAGATCAGGAAAAAGATATGGAGAGTGGTATTGATCATTGATGAAGGGTTATCTGGCATGAAACTGTGAAACCAACATCTGGTAGGGCACACCGCTAAGCATTTATGACAGTGATGAATTAGGGTTTACTCGCTGATAAAAAAGGAAAATGGACTCATTTTCACTCACCCAACACTCGAGAAAACTAGAGAAAAGCAAAGGTGAATCATAGGTGATCAAGAGCGAGCAAAGGCATCCCAAAGGATTTCTAGCAGTTATCTGAGAAGTAATCAAGGTCTTTCAATTGACGACTGTTATCTAGGTATTTCTTTGATATGGCATTTGGATCATCATCTGCTCCTACTTTCATTGTGAATCTCAATGTTGTTGAGGTTAAGGATAGGCTTAGACCTATTTTCAAGGAAATCCCTCAAATTGCAATGAAGGAAGACTCTACTGGCACATTTTTTAGGGTTCCCGATGGCGTAGTTTATGTGGAAGATGTCAGGGCCTATATTCACTACACCTTAAAGGATTTAGGCACTAAGGAAATCAAGGTAATGTATCAATCTGTGATACTAGGCAGCTCCGGAACAATCAAGCCAGAATATCAAATCATTGAAGACCTAGGGTTAACCGAAATCCTATACATACCAGAATTCAAGGAGGAAGTAATTAGATATGTTCTGAGAAGGGTCCATAATTAATTCATCTAGCTAGACCGGCCTCACATGATCACCAAAGAAGCAATTCAGGCATTCACCCGCTTACCCAAAGTTGGACAGGAACCAAGAAAGAAGATCTCCAACACTGCGGTTGAGAAGCCCACCGACGTAACCCATGATGGAAGATCAATGAGGGTCAGCACCATCAAAGATACAGATGTGAAATTTGTCATCATGATCATCGGCTACAAGGTAACTCAATCAAGTTGATTGAACTCTGTTGCCAGTTCCTATATCCATGTTGCACTTCAAATGATAAAGAATAATGGAAAGTATGATTTGTGTGAATGGTTAAGAAGTGAATTGATGTTAAATCTTGGCAAGATCAAAGGTGTCAAGAAAGTAACTTTCTGGTTTGGCAATCTTATTGTCTGCTTGATGTTATATTTCATGAATGAGCTACCGGGTTTGGGAAAGAAACGTTGGGCTCATGACATATCGGTAGGTAAGCATATCAAAGACGCAATCACCGGCCTTGGCAGTAACAGGGATGAGAAGCTTTGGGGCTACTTTAAAACTTTTCAAGAGAACATGAGACTGAGGGAGATAATCTCCAAACACATTGTGGAGAAATACTCCACTGATATTTGCTTCATGGTAAAAATAGATGAGACACTGATGGAAGTAGTGGAACCTAGAACAATATGGGTCACTGAATTGGGGTATATGAAGTTGATGACAACATCTTGGAACTATATACTAAAATGTTGATTGATGCTCCTTTAGATGATAAGGTTGAACACTTTGGCACTGTAGAGGAGAAGGCTCTTGAGGTTAAAATTTGTTTCAACAACAAAAGGAGGGAAATGAAAATAGACAAAATGTCTGCATTTGTTTAAAATGTAATTCACAGGATAGATACAAAACTAGGTTCTAGATCTAAACTGGTAGATCAACCGGCAGCAACTAGTGCTCCTGAGGTAAAGAGGCCTGAGACTTTTATTTCCTCTATCACTTCTGACTCTGATCTAGAAAATAATCAACCTCTTGCATTCAGAAGGGTACAAAGGAAGAAATTTGACAAGCCTTCAGTAGAAGAGAAGAAAGTGGAACCAAGGAGGAAGCTAGTAAGAAAGGTAACAACAACATCCACACCTCTGGCAAGGAAACCTACTCAGAAGAGGCAGCCTTCTCCATCTGCTCCTGCAACCCCCAACAAGAAGAAAAACAGTGTGATAGATTAAGCAATTGAATATGGTAATGTCACCATCATCCCCCAATGACTTGTGCAAAATTGATAGATGAGGTAACTAAACATGGAATTTTGAAGAACGTGTCAATTTTTTATGAAGATATAGATGATAATGAGCAAAATGAAATGGCAGAAGCAATTTTTTTACATTTAGACATATATAAGAAGGCTTTGGTAAAGATTTTGAAGGAAATTCCTTTATCATTGTATAATAAGTTATATGCAAGGAGATTAGATGCAATCAAGAGGGACAAAGAGATTAAAGAAGTTGAACTTTTGAGTATGTGTGGTTCTATAAATAATGAGGAAATGAAAAGTTGTATAGAAGTTGCAAATAGAACAATCTTTAGCAGCAAACCTCGACAAATAAGCTTAATGATGGGTAGAGTCAATGAAATAATAAATGAGACCAGATATGGTTGGGCTAAATTCTTCCAAAAGAATCTTGATTTCCTTACTTTTGAAGAAGAATTTGCTAAGGCAATAGCTCCCACCATTGCGGACAAATCTAAAGGGAAAGGAATTTTAGGAAGCTCAAATCAAATTTTGAGTGAACTGACAATTAAACCTAAAACTGATGAGATTGTATAGACTAAACCGACAAAGACAACATTTGTATAGTCTGAGCAAGGTAATATAGATAATGTACATGTTATAGATAATATTATGGATAATACTCCACTGACAGTAACAAACACTGCACCCAGTGGCAAAGCCACCAGTGCAAAAGAGGATAAGAAAAGGGATACACTAGGAGAGGATAAGGAAAATGAGACTGATAAGACACCCAGTACCATACCAGTAGTTGATTCCCCAGTAAAACGTTTGGCAATTGACACTTCTCAAGTTGAGATGAAATCAATCACATAGATGAGTCCCACAGAGCTAATGATGATGGCTACTCAAAAGCTAAAGAAGGAAGGATTTGCAGACAAAGGAATAATAGATCAGTCAATAATAGTTTTTCATAGATTGATTCCTGATTGTATGATTGAAAATGAATCAAGCCCTTCTGAAAAGATTAAGGCATTGACAGAGCACATATCTAAAAACTTTCAATCATTACAACAGATTTCTGACAGGAAAGCATTGGAAAGATTTACTCTGGCCAAGAAAGCCACTTTTGACCAGATTATTGAGACAGAGAAAAGGAAGGTTGAAGAGAAACTTATACTAATTGAAAATTCTTTGAAATGGTGTAGTAACATCTACAAGGTTTGTTGTAATATACAAATTCTTACAACAAATGTAGATAAAAGGATAAAGGAGTTACATGAACAGATTGCTAATATTGCTAATTCTTTTGATGGACTAACTTCACCTACAACATCTATTGATGGACAAATTGACTTTGGAGAACCAAGTTTTTTTCTTTTGAAAAGGAAAGAGCTAAGATTATTTGGAGAGAAAGAAGTCTCAGAGGTTTGGTGAGTCCAAGATTGAATTCACTTGGTGCACATAAGAGGGAATGTATGGATATGCTTGCGAATCCCACACTAGCAGAAGTCACTGAGAAAGAAACACTTTCACATTTACTGAGTGGAATTGTATCCATATCTGAAACATTCAAAACCGATTGGGATACCTATATATAGTTGCTAGAGAAAGCTTACCCAGAAATCTTGAAATTGGTCAAGCTCCGGTAAAGCAATTTGTAACAATTCTTTCAATTCTTTCACCGGTCTTTGGAATTGATGCCAAAGGGGGAGTTTATATTATGTGACAAATATGTATATGTATATAATCCTAGGGGAAGGATATTAGACAAGAGTATATTGTAGACAGAGTCAATCAGCTCAGGGGGAGCACGTTTCAGTTAAACCGACAGGGAATCCATTTTTCACATGAGTGTTGCCATCAATGCCAAAGGGGGAGATTATTGGCAATTGACACTCATTGGATTCATATGTTGTCATTGATGGCAACAATATTCTCTTGAAGGCATATACTGGAAGATATCGACACTTGGAGGCATACACCAGCAGATACCAGCTTTGGAGTAATCAGGGTCATCACCGACACCGACACCGACATCCAACACTTCAGTGAAGCTGACATTAGTTTGGGATCCAAAAGGTTTTATTTGTAAAATCATTTTGTAATTATTGTATAGGACCGACATTGAATATATTTTGTATTGCAAGCCGACATAAGGCATATTGTTTGTAGAGGGTGTATAAGTCAGTCTAATAGGTCATTTTAATATATGACAAGGTAGTAGAACTATATAATGTGAAGTATATGTATGTAGGTCATTTGTATGCAAATTTTATATCATGCAATGATCAGTAGATGATTTGTAAATCATTCTTGGAGGAAAGGAGATACCAGTAAAAGGGTTAAGGGTTTATGAACCGGTACAGAACATAGTTATAACCGAAACACTTTTTGGCATTGCAGATGCATTTTGTGAGTTCACCATTACCGTTTTATCTCAGCAGAAGCTTGTAGTCAGTGACACTCTTTTGTGTTGAGCAGTGTGCTCTGGGAAGTGTGCCTTCCTGCATGTGCAAGCCCCCACGCTATGCAATATCTTTCATATGGCCAGTGAATTGATATTGTGGGTCACAAATCCCACCGTGGTTTTTCCTCTTTGAGGCTTTCCACGTATAAAAAGTTAAAATCTTGTATTACCGACAGAACATTGATTCACCCATCTCTCTGAGTGTTCTTGGATTCATTGTATTCCAACAGATAAATCATATTGAGTATCTAATTACTCAATGAATAATTACAAAGGGATCAATCCTTATAAAATGAGATCGAAACCTAAAAGTAAAAACCCTAGAATGAGTAATTAATAATTAATTAATTATTAATGTGCCTAAGTTTAGCTTAAGTAAAAATAAAGTGAAAGATGACTTAATTATTAAATCAATATGATTTAATTAATTAAGTAAATAACCTTATTACTCCAACACCCCCCTTAAAATGAACTTAGGGAGAAGCTAAAAAAACTAAGGACTAGATGCATGAAAGCAAATAATGGGTGCTGACAACAAAGCCTGACGAGGTACCCAAGTACAATGAAATATCTGTAAAGTGGAGAAAAGGAGAAAACCCTGTGGGAACAAAACTCCTCTCCAAGAAGAGAAACACAAGTGAAGGACTAAGAAGCCTCCAAACAAGAATGATCCAAAAGATAGGAACAAAAGATGAGCATGAAGAATCATCGAAGCATGAAGAAGCTGCAAACACTGTCATAGAATGACTGCTATGATGCTGAAATAAGAACCTCCTTTGAAACAAAAGATGATCAGGATTAAGAAGACATGAATATGCATGAGTTCCATTAATGACACTACTCAAATCCGAATTAGATGGCAAACATAGGCAAAACATCTGGAACTTGAAGATACAGATGGCACAAGTACCAATAGTCTGAAGAACTAATCAAGTGAAAAATGGAAGGTCGCCTCCAGAAATAGGAATGCAAGAGTTACCATATGGTAAGTGTTCCATCTCACCAAAATGCATGGGTAACCAGCCGTTGCATCCGCCTAGTACATAGGAACAAATATTGAATACATAGCTCACTCCAACACGAAACCAAGGAAGCATTAGCACCAACAATAGATACCCCCCATAATGCTAACAAGGGAGAGGTATGACAGGTACTCTGAATCTAAAAGCCATAATATAGTGCATGCAGAAGAACCAAGAACATTTGACCATGCAAACATGAAAGTACAAGCAAATACAAAGTGTGTGAAAACTAAGGCACACTCGTATGAGAAAGGTATGAAGGCAAAACAAAGGAAAACATCAAACCCCCATGGCACTTTATATCATAGTGTGAGTATAATGAGGCACACAAATGATGTGCAAGATCCCATAATACATATGCAATACAGAGGCACCTCAGTGCGTTTACAAAATAATAAGTGCTTACAATGAAGCAAGTCTGCCATGTGAAGATGTGAAGGGCCCACCAAAAATTCTACAAATCATGAAGGACTGGCATGCAAATAGTAAACCATTCCCATGCAAAAGGAGATCCACCACTCCAGAGACCACATGCAAAGTTGTAATCTCAATTAATGCCAATCAAATTAAATTCTCTTACTCGAGAAGAGACCGCATGTGGAAAATTTGACCACCACTCAATAAGACATCGATGCATGCAAATGACTTGAAGTGGTGTTGTTCACCATGCTTGGAAAACAAAAGGTTCTCGCGAACTTGCATGCACATGCAAGTGGAATTTGAAGAGTCATGAAAGAAAAATATCCATCCATTGCACAATTGACTTAGTAAAACAAATGTCAAAGCATGCAAGAGGAAGATCAAGGTGCCACCCAAAATAAACTTTTGACCCAATGCAAAGAGTTGCTCATCAAAGAGAATTGTTGAAAGCACAAAGTCGTTGCTAAAACTGTAAAAATAGCCGCGAATCATAATGCAAAAAATTCCCCCACGCTAAAATTTGCAAAGAACTAGAAATTGGAGCATGGGCTAAACAAATTCACCTCACCATGCACTAAGAAGGCTACCAATAGAGGTAAAATCCAAATAATTGCCAGCTAAAATGAACAAACCGCCATGCATGCAAGGAAAACAGTGAGGTCGATGGCATAAAAATTTCAGATGCAAATAAAATTTGCTTATCACCACCACAAGAGAGCCAAGTCCCTAAGTTGAAGAGAACAAATGTGAAGAAAAATTGCCTCCACCAAAGTCGATTAGAACTAGAGAAGACATCCTAGGAACTAAAGCAAAACTATAGTGTATGCATGTAAAATCCACAATGCTAGGAAAAAAAAATCCACCTCCTAAAATGGTGTTGATACTGAGCAAAAAAAAATGACAAATGAAGGCCATGCAAACAAGACCACCACATGCAAAATCCACCATTTGAAGTGAAAGTTATCGTGCACAATAACTTGAACCTCCACCATAGCAAATCGACACCTCCATGATATCTCACTAGATAAAAGAGGAAGGCAGGTGTGGGCGTTGCACCCAACACCATAGAGCAATGACACTTGTATGCTTAGTCTTGTGAGCCGTAATTAAGAACATATTTCTTTGAAATCCAAAAAGGCTCACAGTAAAGTGAAATTTTCTTGCTTGGCTAAGACCAAACCCAAAAATCCAATGCTTCCAAAAAGAGGTTGCCCCAACAACAAGTCGACAAGCCAATGAAGAGGGTCGTTGGATGCATGGGAAGACCAAATGCTAGCCCAAAAAAGAATACAAACTTTACCTCCCAAAAAAAATATGTCACCAAATTGGAAAAAGATCTTCCAAAGTAGATCGTGCGATGCATGAACCAAAATTTACGCTGAGTTCTTAAAAAAATGCCTATGCAGTCACATGTTGTCCCTGGAAACCAAGAGTTCTCACAAAGAAAAACCAAATCAACCGCAGAGGTATCAAACTTAGAAGTCGATGCAATTATACCCATGCATGAAATAGATCACCACAAGACTCTCAAAAAGAGTCAGTGATGGCCTTCAACATTAATCAAATTGCCAAGCAAAATCTTGGTTTGATTAGCATACAAGAATGAACTTTTCACACAACCTCCACAGGAAAATCATAGGAATTGCAAAAAACGTAAACCTTCACGACCAAATCCAAAAACATGCAGGAAAACAAAGTCCAACTAACAAACTAGATCTCTTAAAAGATGGACAGGAATTGCAGTAGCGGCTTTGATACCATATTGGTGTTGAATGCTCAACCCCACAACTCCAAAGATCACCTGCAATCAAACACCTATCACGAAGAAAGAGAGAAGCAAATAGCTATGTAGGCCAAAAGATTACTGATCCAGAAAGATAAATCATATTGATTATCTAATGACTGAATGAATAATTACAAAGGGATCAATCCTTATAAAATGAGATCAAAACCTAAAAGTAAAAACTCTAGAATGAGTAATTAATAATTAATTAGTTATTAATGTGCCTAAGTTTAGCTTAAATGAAAATAAATTAAAAGGTGACTTAATTATTAAATCAATATATGATTTAATTAATTAAGTAAATAACCTTATTACTCCAACAGTTGTGTGCCATAGTTATTGAGGTTCTGAGGGTATTGGGATTGCCATTGATTGTTAGGTGCATACGAATATGGACCATTAAAAGGTAAAATATCTTGAGGCATACCTTGTGTTGGATCCCATGGCCTTCTTTGTGCTTCATAAAAAAATTATCTTCATCACCTTCCAATTGATGAAACTCTAGTTGAAAAGATAAATGATTTCTATGTTTGCCACCTTCTTGCATCTTCAATCCTTCTTTCTCTACTTGCAATGTGGACAAAATTTAGCCAACACTGCCTCTACTTCCTCATGCTTCTTATTTTCTTGAACAGTGTCTATCTGTATAGCCATATTATTGATAATGTCTTGTTTGAAATCCTTAAGTTACTCAACTCCATCTTTGAGACTCCCGAGTTAGATTTATTTGATATATGCTTGTAATGTCTAGTCCTTTTTAATGCATCTTTGGAGTAGTTTTGATAGAGTTTCTGAATATCATCCCAATTTGCTTGAGTGATGTCACCACCTCCCATGAGATCTAAAGCATCTATACATTCTTCATTAATCCCTCTTAGAAAAATCAGTTTTTGAAAGTTTGAACTTAGCTGGTTATGCTTTGATTTCTTCAAACTAAAGAGGAACTGCTCAACATAATCCTCCAGAGACTAGTCATCCTTTTGTTGCATACACATTATGTCATCTCCCCTCATATCACTTCCTCTACAATACTCCTTATATTTTATAAGGAAATTTTCCTTCATAGTATCCTAATCAGCTATAGAGTCTTCGCCTAAGGACATAAACCAACGAAGAGGAGAATATTTCAAAGTAAAGGGAAATAGCTTGAGTCTGTGTGCATCTATGGTATAATAATAGCTTCTACATAGCACCTCAAACTCAACAAGAAAAGAATATGGGTCTTCTATAACAAGGCCATAAAATGTGAAAGAGCAGTAGGAGGAATGTACTTCAAATTAGCATTAGCTCTTTGTGATGGAATAAGGAATTTAAAGGTCAAATCGGGAGGTGGGGGTGGATTGGCACCACCACCAAGGCCTACCATATTGCCCTGATTAACTACAACTGCAACAAAAGGATTTTCTTCTAAAGGTGGTTTTGGTGGAGGAAGGAGATTTTCTAGGACATCTTTATTTAGGTCAACAAAAAGTTGTGCAAAGGGATTAATTTCTTATTCAATGTCTTGTTACACAACTAAATACCCCTCGGGCTGATCTTTATTTTGAAGGAATCTCCCAAGAGCATCTCTTCTTCTATGCATATAGGTATAATTATCATTGAACCTGTATAGGTGAAAGTGACATTTATATAACTGAATCTAGTTTGAGAAGGGAAATTCTATTCTAACAACAGTTAACAAATAAAGCCATATACTCCTATAAACCCTTAGTTTGACTCCATCCCCGACAACGTCGCCAAAAATGTTGGTCCAAAACAATGAATGATTAACTAGGCACTACACCCAAACTCAAAGAAATGAATTCTTTGTTGAGCAACTATCAGACTCCATCATTATGGTTCATTTATCTTATCAACATGAGGATGTATGACTTGAAATGGGATAACACGATATGTCCACTAAGAGCTTCTAAGAGACATTTCCATCCTACTTTGAACATATAAAATGTTGAGTAAATCTCTACAGAGGAATATCTTATACCTACATTATGTTACAAAGAAATTTTATTGATGTTTCATTCTTAACAATAGGGCTTCCTAACTAAACAGAAACAAATACTCTACTCTGCCTTGGCTATAGGAAAATACACATTATTACAGTTAAACGACTGCAGGAGTAGACAATGAACAACTTACTAAAACATAATTAAGATAAATTAGTGCAGAAAGTAAACATGCAGAATCCTCACCAAGTGGGCCCCCTTGGATGAGTCTTCTAAACTAAAAGCTACAAAATTTGATCACTGACTCCTCATAACCATAACCATATCTTATGCTACTCAAAATAAAAGATTGTTTTTTATTCTTAGAACTATTTTAATAGTATATCAAACTTGATACAATAGCCAACCTTTTTATTAAGAAGTTTGAGAAAGATTATATAACAACTGACTCCTAACAATCTATCATAACAACCACTCCATTCCTAGTATATAGGAGGAGGACTTTTATTAAAACATAAAATCTACTTAAAGATTGAAACAGAACATGAATATGTTTTGAGCTTGCATACATTACATCTTCTCTTAGATTTTCTCCATCATCTAACATAACAATTAATGGAAAGGTAATTGATCTCTTGACTGGTCTTCAAAGCCTTTAAACAACTCAAATAGTTGGTATCCATGTTGCAACATCTTTGAATTTTTCTTGTCTCGATGTCCCATAATTCTTCAAATTTTTTGCACGCTCCTATTGATGATCTTCAATCTTGTTTCAGCAACATAGGTTTCCTTCTATCTGACTGCGTCACCAAGGTTATCATACCAAAGATCTAACACGTTCATGATTATTACAACAAAACACATATATTATCTTCTAAAGATAAGATTATATTTATATTGCATCCATAAAAGTTGTTATATCACTACCATAAAGGTCTTAGGATATAAACGATATGTTCAACATATTGACTCAAAAATACACCACCACATGACATATATCCCTAAAGGGATTAAAACAAAAGTCTTAGAACATCATGAAATGGCTGTAATAAAAAGGCATAAAATAGGATTCATCAATGATAAGTTGATTGGCAAGAATTCGAAGTTGATTAAATTGATAATGATAGATATCGATGACAAATCGACTGAAATTGACAAAGAGGTTTGATTTGATAAATGATGACTAATAAGGGATTGATGACGAATCAATCAAAATTAAAAAAGATTGATGACCGGTTGAGACCAATAACAATTCGATCAAATATTGACAAAATATTGATTTGATAAGGATTGATAAAGACCGATGATAGACCGATAAAAAATGATAATTGACGGATGATTGAAGATTGGAAATGACACAAACTTATCCAAATTGATTAACGATTGACCAAAGGATGATTGATACTGCAAATGACAAATATATAGAACCAACCCTAATTGACATCAATTAGGGTTAAAATGACATCCAATTGATACGACAAGTTGATCACAATCACCGGTTCAGAATCAAGATTGACATTGACAAAACTTAATTTAAATGTGAGAAAATGGAATTAGATAGGAAAAGAATGTAGATGAATGGCATGATGTCGACAAATGATAAAGTAGAATGTGTGACATAGAGTAAAGTGTTTGTAAGTGTGAAAACCCTAAAAGAAGGTAACACATACATGTTAGAGTATGACACCACAAGCATTGACCATTTTTAGATGCCTATGGGCTTCATTTCTCTAAACAAGGAAGAGATAATTGTAAAAAAGATATCTTGCAATAAATGTAAAGGGATCATTTTGAGGGATGCATGATTGTCAAAGGATGAATAGATATTTGCATAAAGATACCTACCTCTAGGAGTAGAGGAGATCCTTAATAAAGATGACATCTTAGAAAGGAGAAGGGGACTAAGAATACACACCATCTCCAATGTTTAGGAAAAAGTGGATTCTTAGTGAAGGATTGCACACATTCATTAAGGAAAGATTATTCATAGTAAACAAGGAACACACATGTAATCACATGAAGGATAATTCTATATAAGAAATGACATCAAACTATGAAAGATGCAACTCAACAAAGGAAAAGAAAATATTTGGAAAATGAGAGATAATTAAAATATTATCCTTGCCCCCCAAGCATGGAGATAAGGACACCAAAGAAAAAAAGGCATTCTTCTAAAATAAAGAAAAATATCCTCATTAGGGATTTATATCCACAATATATAAGGGTTCATTATAAAAGATACAACTCAATAAAGAGAAGAATTTGATGAATTATTATAGACTTTAAACACTAAGTAAGAGTTACAATTAAGAATGTGTACTTATAAGGCAAGGAGAAGACCCTCATTAGGGATACTTATTCCAATAAGAGGGAGGGTATCTCTATCAATAATATACACCTCCACAATCAATAAGAGATCCTTAGTAAAGACACTTCTTCACAAAGGGAAAGTTTAATCTTAAGAAGGAGAGATGTTTGGAAATCATTCTTTCCCCCCAACATAGAGACAAGAGAAGATACAAAATAGGCTATAGTGTTGCTACCAAAGTATGACTGCACATGAAATTGTACTACCATGAATGAAAATGAGCTCCCAATAGGTAAGCTACTAATGTCACATAGTGAGGAGCAACATAATAGCCACTAATATTATGTAGAAGGAGTAGGATGAGAGTCCAACTTATTGTCATCAAATATTTGAATGATACCAGTTACAATAAATTGTTGAATTTTATCTGCTAAATCATGATATTCATTAGTGGAATGACCATGGACTTGATGATACTTGCAAAAAGGATTGTGGTAATTTTTCTTACGATTATTTCTTTGATTTTTAGAAGGGAGACAAATCAACTTGGCTTTAAGAAGATCATACAAAATATTCTCTTGTTGTGATGATAAGTTCTAAGAAGACATAGATGTAGTAGCCAATGGGGGAGGGGATACTAAAAAACGAGGAATTTGGAAACCAAGACATTATTTGGAAAACTGTGATGTGGATTTCTCATGACCGTAAAAACCTTGTTGCACACATGCTAGACCATGCCTATTTTATCCATGTGTAGAGTTTGAAATGTCTAGAGGAGAGGGTTAATTCTAAGTGTTAAAGTCTAAAGAGCCCTCATCACCATCAAGAAATGTGTTGGAAGATTGGATAAATGATGCACAAGGCTCCTTTTTGGCTTCATTCTTAGATTGGCATTTGCATGAAGATTGCATTAATGATATGTTATGTTGTCATTGATGTCAATTAACCGGTAATGATATTGTTGATATTGTTGTAATATTGTTCTATAACCGGTAGGAAGAGCTAGTGAAGGAAACTATAACCAATAGGAAGAATTTGTGGAGTGAACCGGTATTGCTATATATTGGAGAGTTGAACCGGTAACCAGTAAACCCTACCTATTGTTTTTGATAAACCCTAACCAATTAAAGTTTGGTAAATTGGTTATATTGGTTTATGATCTGATGATGAGCGGCGATGATTATGACACGTATGATTATTGTATGAAGACAATTTCAAGTGATTTTGGCGAGTTGATGTAACAGTTTTTGTCTAGGGAATGAGCAAGTATATTGCATATAATGCAAAGTGCGGGATGAGTTACTAAGTTCGATGAAGCGGTGATCAAGGAGCAACTGAGGTTTTCTTGATTGATGTGCAGAGATTGCTATGTAATCCAACGGTTATACTTGAACCGACTTGTTTGTAATCTCTATGAGAATTAGGTTTTTGTTGTATTACCAACCTAATTGATTTGTTTATAAGGTTGATAAAGTTCTTTAGTTTAAGTGTTGGTAAAGATCAGTTTGAGTGTGTGGTTGTTGAATCGGGTGATGTATCTGCAGTTTGAGTAAAGGCCGGTAGGAGCATGAAAAGGATTTGATCAAGCAAATGTAGTGTTGTTCAGACATATCAGCAAACTCTTGTTGTTTTCTAACAATTACAGCAGAATTGAAATCCCCTAACCAAGTAAGCTCTAACACGCTTTGTGCTATTCAAATCCTCTAGCAAGGTGATCCATTAGCTTGGATTTTCAAATCCTCTACTGAGGTTACTCCTTACAGGGTATTGCTTCTAACAAGGCATTGTAGTCAATCCCTTAACCGGGTGGTCCCTAATAGGATATGTTCTTAACAAGACTTTTTGTAAAGCTTTAACAGGCTAGGCTCCTAACAGGGCAAACTTCAGAAGAGTTCAGATAGTTATCTTGTGAGTCTCATCTTACCCTGGTTTTTCCCATTTGGGTTTCCAAGTCAAAAATATTTGTGTCAAGTGGTGAATGTTTTTGTGGTTATGTTCTTATGGTTGATTTACTTAACTACTTTGATAAGTCATGATAACCGGAAGCATTGAGAAATGAAGTATATTGACATATGAAAAAGCATTTGGATTTTTATGAGTTTGAAGTTGTTTACTATTAATTTGTTGTAACAGTCAACCGATTTATCTTGTGAGTTTTTATCTTGATAGTGGTATTACATTGATAGTTTACTTTGAGAGATTGATTTTGAGATTGGTGAAGTTATTATCAGTTTTCTATCTACTGATTCACCCCCCCCCCCTCTCAGTAGTTGGTCGAATACTTATTCTTTCATCATACCATCAATTGGTATCAGAGCCTATCAGGTCCTCTAAGGTCTAATCCTAATAGATTGAGGTAAAGATCTTGCAGATCATGATGAAGAAGAAAGGTCTGAAGTTTAATAGAGAGAACTATAGGATATGGAGTGACATAATGAAAATTTATATCAAGAGTCTAGGAAGCCAGTATTGGGAACATGTTGATACTAAATATGTTGCACCTACTGGGATTTTGACTAATGATCAGAAGAAAGAGCAACAAGAAAATCATCAAGCATTAGAGGCTATTATCAGTTCTTTGTCTGATGCAAAATATGTAGATGTTCATGGCCTAGAGACTGCATATGAGGTATGGAAAAAACTTGAAGAGATTTATAGTGGTGATTAACATGTTAAGATTTCTAAAGAAGAGAGTCTAAGAGGAAAGTTTGATGACATGCAGATGGATGAAGATGAGAATATCCAGCAGTATGGTCAAAGGATAAGAGAGATAGTTGGTGAAATTAAGAGTACAAGAGGTAAAGTGGAAGATGCCACAGTGATCAGTAAGGTACTGAGAACCCTTCTACCGATCTACGCTATCTGAGTTGTAGCCATTCAGGAGATAAATTCCACTGACAAAACTAAGGTAACTCTTGACTCCATCATTGGCAAGCTTACTACTTTTGAATTAAATGGTTATGATGGTAGTGTACAAAAATATGAGTCTACATTTAGAGCTTCTGTTTCTAACCCATATGTGAGAAAAAGTAGAGATGTCAATCATTTATGAATCAAGATCCAGTAGAGAAGCTGATGATGAAGACAGTTTAATTGATCTTGAAGCATTGTTGGCCAAGCGGTTTCCTAGAGGTACAGGTAAATATATAGGTAAATTACCTTTGAAATGTTTTGCATGCAACAAGATTGGACACATAGTTGCTAACTGTCCTAATGGTGATAATGAGTACAAACGAGAGAAATTCAAGAAGTATAAGGGTAAAGGAAAAAGAGATTGTCTTATTGTTGTTGATGGTGGTATCACTGATGAAGAATTTGATGGTGATGCTAATGAAGACATTGTGTTTGTAGCTATCAAAGAAGAGATATTGGACCAAAAGGCATTAGTATCCAAGATGGATAACTCTGATGATTGGATCATTAATAGTGGTTGTTCACATCACATGACCGGTGATCGGAGCAAATTTCTTTTTTTGAAGAAATTTGATGGCAGAGTTGTAAGATTTGGAAATGACTCACCCTGAATGGTTAAAGGTAAGGGAACTATTTCTCTTAATGGAAAGAGCAGTGCAGATGATGTCTATTGGGTTGAAGGTTTAAAACACAATCTTTTGAGTGTGGCACAACTCAATGACAAAGGATACCCATTGGATTTTAAGAATGGTATGTGCAAAATCTATGGCAACAAAGGTGAACTGATTGCAACCGGGAAGCAAACTAAAGGTAACCTATTTCACCTTAATCCTAAAGTCAGCAACTGTTTAATTGCAAAGATAGATGATAGTTGGCTTTGGCATAGGAGATTTTGTCATATAAACTTTGATAACATTGATAAAGTGAGTAAGTCCAAGACAAATGAGAGGTTTGCCTCAGTTGGACAAACCGCTTAATGCTCTATGTAAAGAATGTCAGTTGGGAAAGATGACATCCTCAACTTTCAAGAGCAAATCTTTTTAAGCAGAATATTTGTTTTGATTACGGAAAAAACAGGTTTTGAAGGGACCCTGAAACCCTTTACATAAGAACCTTAAAAGATAAGAGCATTAAGAGACAAGACAGGGCATACTGCAAATCAGTGGAAAATTTGTTAAATTTGGTTCATACAGATCTTTGTGGACCAATAAGGACAAAAATTATTCAAGGTGACAAATATTTTATGATCTTCACTGATGATTGTTCATGGATGATGTGGGTCACATTCTTGAAGGATAAGGCTGAAGCTTTTGGCAAGTTCAAGGAATTCAGGGCCTTAGCTGAGAAGGAGAGCGGTAAGAAGATAAAGTGTCTGAGGATAGACCAAGGCGGTGAATTTACTTCTGAGGAATTCACTAGATATTGTGAAGAAAATGGTATCAAATGACAACTTTCTACACCGAGGACACCACGATAGAATGGTGTCACAGAGAGAAACAACTGGTCAGTTGTTGAAGTTGCTAGGACAATGTTGATACAAGGAGGTGTAGCGAAAACTTTCTGGAGAGAAGCTTTCAGCACAACTGTCTACACTATGAACCGGATTTTTGTAAAAAGAGGTAAGGACAAGAGTCCTTATGAATATTGGTATGCAAGATCACCTAATGTTAGTTATTTCAAGACATTTGGAAGCAAATGTTTTATTAAGAGAGGTGATTATACTAGCAAATTTGAAGCTAAAACTGATGAAGGTATATTTCTTGGCTATTCCACCAAGAGTAAGGCCTACAAGTGTTTTAACAACCAAACACAGAATTATTGGCAGCTTTGACATTCGAGTGGATGAATATCCTAAAGTCTCAGACGAAACCAATTTGGAGAAAAAGGATGAAGATCCTTGCATTTTGTTTTTGGAACCAGAAACTGTGAAATCTGAAATTGGCAAAGCAAATACTGATGTACCAGTTCAACTGAAACAGATAAATTCAAAAGAAGATAATGATAATGAAGAAGTTGAACCTAAAGATAATGATCATGTTATTCCAAGATATGTGAGACTAAATCACAATCTTGAACAGATTATTGGGGATAAGGATGTTGGAGTACTAACTAGAAGAAGAATCGGAGAGAATTCTTGCATGATCTCCACTATTGAACCAAGAACTGCTAAGGAAGCATTTGGTGATGATCATTGGGTTAAAGCTATGGAGGAAGAACTAAATCGAATTGAGAAAAACAACACATGGACCCTAGTACCCCGACCGGTAAATAAAAATGTGATAGGTACTAAGTGGGTATTAAGGAACAAGTTGAATGAAGATGGTGTTGTAGTTCGCAACAAAGCTAGGTTGGTTTGCAAAGGTTATGCACAAGAGGAAGGAGAAGATTATGGTGAGACTTTTGCACCAATGGAAAGACTGGAAGGTGTCAGAACTTTATTTGCATTTACAGCACATAAGAAATTCAAGGTATACCAGATGGATGTTAAGTCAACATTTTTGAATGGGATACTAGAATTAAGAATAAGTATGCATTGAGCAGCCAGATGGTTATGCTTTGACTGATGAGAAAGACATGGTATGCAGATTGCATAAGGCTTTATATGGATTAAAGCATGCACCGAGAGCATGGTATGAAAGGCTTCATACACATCTGATGAAGATAGGCTGGTTTTCTGAGAACCAGTGATGATAGTAACATATATCTCAAATCTGAAGGAGATACAATACTGGTCAACAAAGTATTTGTAGATGATATCATATTTGGAGGTAATGATGACATGAGCAATAGTTTTGTAGATGAAATGAAAAATGAGTTTGAAATGGCTTTAGTGGGGGAAATAAAAAATTTCATAGGCTTGCAAATACAGCAAATGAAGAATGGTATTTTCATCATACAGTCTAAGTATGTGAAAGAGGTCTTGAAGACATATGGCATGAGTGACTGTAAACCAATTGGGACACCAATGGTTACAGGTTGTAAGTTGTCTAAGGAAGATGAATCCACAGCTGTTGATGAGAAGGAATACAGGTCAATGATTCAAAAATTGCACTATGTTGTTCACAGTAGACCGGATATAGCTCATGCAGTTGGCATAGTTGCTAGATTCCCAAAAAATCCTAAGGAAACACATTTAATAGCAACCAAGAGGATTTTTAAATATTTGGAAGGTATTGTTGACTATGGATTATGGTATCCATATGGAGGAAATTTTGACTTGAAGGTGTACACAGATGCAGATTGGGCAGGAAACGTTGATGACCAGAAAAGCACAACCGGTGGAGCATTTTTTCTTGGAGGAAGACTTGTTTCATGGAGTAGTAAGAAGCAAAGTTGTAATTCACAATCTACTATTGAAGCTGAGTATGTTGCAGCTTACATGAATTGTACTCAGGCTATCTGGATGAGGCACATTTTGGAAGGTTTTAAGATGAAGATTTCAGAACCTATAAAGATTTTATGTGATAATACAAGTGCCATAAATATTTCCAAGAACCCTGTTTTGCACGCATGAACCAAACATATTGAATTGAAGTATCATTTTTTAAGGGAAAAATTTCAGAGTAAAGATGTGATCTTGGAGCATGTTTCTACCAAGGAGCAGCTTGCAGATATCTTTACTAAACCTCTTCCTAAGACTACTTTTGAGTATCTTAGAATTCAGCTAGGGGTTGTACCCCTTCATGAGGTCAGTTAAGCATGATGTAGATTACATCAGTCCCGAAGCTACTTGCAGAATTTTATAGAAGGATTGGTGTAGAAGTGGAGTTATTCCATAGGGGGAGCATCAAGTTGCAGGTTGTTGATGTTGCATAGTGAAATTTGAAATTACATGTTTTACTTTCAATTTGGCATTGCTGTCAAAGGGGGAGAAGAATTATGTGATTAAAAGGATAAGAACTAGTGACAGGCTGAAGACATGGAGAGCATGGTGAATACTTGGAAATGTAAACCGAGATTCCTATTCACAATCATAGCAGCAATCAATGGTATTGATATTTGTACTGTCATCAATGCCAAACGGGGAGATTCTTGGCATTTGCATGAAGATTGCATTAATGATATGTTATGTTGTCATTGATGTCAATTAACCGGTAATGATATTGTTGATTTTTTTGTAATATTGTTCTATAATCGGTAGGAAGAGCTAGTGAAGGAAACTATAACCGGTAGGAAGAATTTATGGAGTGAACTAGTATTGCTATATATTGGAGAGTTGAACCAGTAATCGGTAAACCCTACCTGTTGTTTTTTATAAACCCTAACTGATTAAAGTTTGGTGAATTGGTTATATTGGTTTATGATCTGATGATGAGCGACAATGATTATGACACATATCATTATTGTATGAAGATAATTTCAAGTGATTTTGGCGAGTTGATGTAACGGTTTTTGTCTAGGGAATGAGCAAGTATATTGCATATAATGCAAAGCGCATGATGAGTTACTAAGTTCGATGAAGCGGTGATCAAGGACTAGTGATTGAGGTTTTCTTGATTGATGTGCAGAGATTGCTATGTAATCCAATGGTCATACTTGAACCGACTTGTTTGTAATCTCTATGAGAATTAGGTTTTTGTTGTGTTACCGACCTAATTGATTTGTTTATAAGGTTGATGAAGTTCTTTAGTTTAAGCATTGGAAAAGATCAGTTTGAGTGTGTGGTTGTTGAACCGAATGATGTATCTGCAATTTGAGTAAAGGTGGGTAGGAGCATGAAAAGGATTTGATCAAGCAAATGTAGTGCTATTCAGACATATCAGCAAACTCTTGTTGTTTTCTAACAATTATAGCATAATTGAAATCCACTAACCGGGTAAGCTCTAACAAGCTTGGTGCTATTCAAATCCTCTAGCAAGGTGATCCATTAGCTTGGATTTTCAAATCCTCTACTGAGGTTACTCCTTACAGGGTATTGCTTCTAACAAGGCATTGTAGTCACTCCCTTAACCGGGTGGTCCCTAACAGGATCTGTTCTTAACAAGACTTTTTGTAAAGCTTTAATAGGCTAGGCTCCTAACAGGGCGAACTTCAGAAGAGTTCAGATAGTTATCTTGTGAATCTCATCTCACCGTGGTTTTTCCCATTTGGGTTTCCATGTCAAAAATATTTGTGTCAAGTGGTGAATGTTTTTGTGGTTATGTTCTTATGGTTGATTTACTTAACTACTTTGATAGGTCATGATAACCGGAAGCATTGAGAAATGAAGTCTGTTGACATATGAAAAAGCATTTGGATGTTTATGAGTTTGAAGTTGTTTACTGTTAATTTGTTGTAACAGTCAACTGATTTATCTTATGAGTTTTTATCTTGACAGTGGTATTGCATTGATAGTTTACTTTGAGATATTGATTTTGAGATTGGTGAAGTTATTATCAGTTTTTCTATCTACTGATTCACACCCCCCCCCTCTCAGTAGTTGACCGGATACTTATTCTTTCATCATACCATCAAACTTTGTTGCACCCATGCTAAACCATGTCTATTTTATCCATGTGTATAATTTGAAATGTCTAGAGGAGAGGGTTAATTCTAAGTGTTAAAGTCTAAAGAGCCCCCATCACCATCAACAAATGTGTTGGAAGATTGGATAAATGACGCACAAGGCTCCATTTCGGCTTCATGCTTAGATTGAGGGATTTTATACCCATTGAAGGAGGGCGTAAAGTCAGATGTACCCAATTCCTTGGTAAGGAAGAATTATTGATAGGAGGCGGTGTTGTTGAAGGAATCATAGTATTAAAGGGGGAAATACAACCCACTTTATCATGATTGAAATTATAAGGATTGGGATCAGCTTTTATTGTGTGAAGTTCATTGTTATATATGAATTTGATTGTGCGATGGAGAGTAGAAGGGTCTGCTTTCATACCATGAATCCATGGTCTACCTAGAAGAAGGTTATAATAAATATGGTTGGGCATGACATGAATAGGAGTAGGTAAAGACATGGGTCCTACTTTAATATGGCATTACCAAGTGACTCTTTGGGAACATTATCAAAGCCACAAATACAAAGAGGATAAGGTTGAATAGAAGAATAATCCCAATTTATCTTATCTAATAAGTGAACACAACAAATGTTAAGTTTTGACCCATTATCAATTAAGGTCTCGTATGTTTTGTTCATAAATGCAAGGAGTAATCATAAGGGGATCATCTCTATTTTAATCTCTATAGAAGGCAATTCTTCTTGCGAGAATACAATATCATTTGGTTTAGAAGAAGGATGAGGAACCACCCTTTGTAAGGTTTCTTGAATCAACTTATGGTATGAAGGTGAAGTTTGAATTGTCCCAAAGGGAAATATTAGATAAGATATCATGGAGTTGCCTAACAAGATTAGATCCCTTATCAACATTTTTCTTAAGATGAGATAGAAGGAAGGGAAGTAAGAAGGATATTGGGATCTTCTTTTTTGACACAAGCATGAAATGTGTGATGTATTTCATAACCATATTTTTGTTCTAGTTGCCTTTCCATATTACCTCTTTCACATATGTTTTTTGCACTTTTAAGATGTTAGGAGGTTTCTTGGGCTTAAGCTTCTCATAACTATAAACATGAATGGTATTGACTCAGTTAGGTTCTTTGTTCTCCGAGGATACATCTTTAGAAGTGAGAGCATTAAGGAAATTGCTAATGATTTCATCTTCTTACTCTAAGGTATCTTTATGGGTAAGACAAGCTTTAGGAGAAGGACAAACATAACTCATTAATGCTTCATCTCTAGTGGGAAATTCAATGAAATGAAAAGAGGGTATGGTATGACTAGGAAAGGTAGATATAATATCATCCGCTTGCACCAAATGATCCTCATGGCAGAGGTACATTTTAGGATAAACACCATTCTTCAAAGATTCATCATTAGGAGGGAAATTTTTGAAGGAAGTTCTCATAACCTCTTCTTGCACCAATGTGCCCTCATTGGTAGGACCAAATTTGGGAGAGGGTAAACCATAGCTATGGTGGAAAGAAATAGTTAAATTGTCTGCATATGTAGAAAAGGGAACATCGTGAACATGTTTATGGGTAGGACAAACTTGGGGAGAAGGATTAGCAATGTCCATCAACACTTCTTCTCTAGGAGAGGTACCATGTATGGAAGGTAAAGTAACATTAAGGAAGGTGTTTATGATATCATTCTCTTCCTCTAGGATATTTTTATGGGAGAGACATATTAGGAGAAAGATCAACATCAATTTTCAAAACTTCATCCTTAAGAGTTGTAAAAGAAGTGTTGAATATCTCTTCTTGCACCAAATTATCCTTGTGAGTTTCTGGAGATTTAGAGGTAAGGCTAATTTCATCAAGAGTTTCATCCAACATCTCAAGGTCATCACTACTAAATGGCTTACACATTATGTTGATTAACCTTTGGCAAAAGGATGGTTTAGAAGATGATGGCTTAGGATAAAGGAAACCATCAAGAGCCTCCTCAAGTTCCTCGCTACTATATACTTCTTCGAAAGGATAGTCATTATAAGCAAATGGATTATCAAAGGCACAATAGTTTTATAAAGAGCAATTTGACATTTTTGGAAAGAAATGCTAACTATTGCAATAAAAATATCTAATGTAACAAAGCATACAAACACACAAAATGCACAAAACAATATTTTTTGTATTTTTATTTTAAATAAAGCTATGAAATGAATGTATCTAAATCTAAAAATTAGATCTAAAACTAAAAACTATAAATATGCAAGTATAAGAAGAGGAAGGTTCACCAAAATGTAATGGATGGAAAATTAGGGTTTCACAAGATTAGCTATGTAAACTAAGAAATGACCTAAACTGTCACATGCATCGCATTAAAAGGAGGACGAACACAATAGATCCAACCTCAATTCTATTAGGAAGAAGGTTAAATGCTAACTGAAGTTATATTCCCCTTTTGTTTGAGTTGAAAATGCAATTGAAATTGTATAGTTGAATCTAGGGCAAGTATTTGAGAAATTAAAGTAAATTGACAAAAATTGAATGTTGCAAAAGTCAAATAGAGCTATAAACTGAGATCTGGGTAGAAGAAGAGGATCAGAATCTATATCTAAAAAATTCGGGTAAAATCGTCGGGACCAGGTAGTGGAGTGTCCTGGTCCTTCAACTACAAACATAGGCAAGTTGGGTCTTTCTGAGAATGGCAAGAGCCACTGAGTCCACTAGTGAAATATCTAGGGAAATTCGCCCTGGTCCTAAGAGGTCTTTATAATTTCTTCAAAAGTCAGTTCTATCTATTTTTGTCTTCTTTATCCTTTTCCATTTTCACAACTCCCGAATTTGTCACCTGTGCACCAAAAGAAGGGAAATTGTGTTGTGGATAAACCAAGATATAATAATAAAGGACACACCTAGAATTAAGGGCTTAAATAAGAGTGTGATGATGTAATAAAGTGAAATAAAACCCACAATATCAATTTAAATATTAATTTAAATCAATAAAGGTCCTATAATGCATATAGGAAAAGGAAATACTAAAATAGGTGCTAGGAGAGTGAAATTAGACAAACTAATAGGGGTGTACAATTTACGATGTTACACCAATAAGGAATCATAGACACATCATGAAGTGTCACAGACACGTTAATAAAGTTTGTATATGTGTTTTCACACTTTTTAAAATGTTCAGCAAAATTGTCCAAATATGAATCAAGATGATGCAAATGCGCAGTAAGATGTTCCATGTATGTAGTAAAATTGTTCTAGATACGTAATAACACTGTTCCACATATGCAGTAAGATGTTGTAGTAACACGAAAGAAATAAATAGATAGGCAACAAAATTAGCCACATATGTGACAAAAAGTGTCAAAAATACATTTTTGATGAAATTGTTTGTCCACGTTTGATTTCTTATTTGCAGTCTCAAGTGTGACCAGATCTGATAACTATGATAGCTTCAGCCCACAACTTGGAATATCCATCTAAGCAAATGTAGGGACACCTAAAATGGGTGTATATAATCTTGTCTTTACGAGAGAGGACAAGTATGGGCCTCTAGAACTGGAAGGATGACCCAATCAACCTCTCCCTAGAAAGCTACGTATAACTTATGCTAAGATGATGATTTTTGTCTCATCTCAAGGGAGCCTTATGGTGAGTATCTTGGGGGAAAAACTAGTTATGCCCTTAAATTATCACAATATTCGGTCAAAAATAAGTGCGGGCCTCTAAAAAAAAAGTTTTTTAGTATTTGTTTGAGGAACAAGACCAAATACAGATTCACTAGACAAGCTCCTAAAAGCTCTTACAACTCTTATCGAGCCTCGATTTTTGAAGACTGTTGAATTCAGATTGCACCCATTCTGTATGCACCCTATTGGACAAGCTTTAACTTGCTACCCATTTATATAGCGGTTTGAACAAAAAATCCACGTTGGTCATTCCCTTTGTTGGAAGCATGAGCTTGTATGGTTGTCATTGATGTCAAACTTGGTTATCAGGATGGATGTTGATCTAGATATGTTCTTGGTTGTTGCAATTGTGTTTTATGTTGCTGGTTGAGTTGAGTATTTTTGGTGTTATTTGTGGCATTTTGTTTTGGATAGTTACCTCTATTTGACATTTTGTTTTGGATAGTTATCTCTATTCTCTAGCATGGAATGTGTTTGTTAGAGTGGTCCGAATTTTTTTTGTTCTTCGAATATGTTGCAGAGTGTGTTGTGGTTTAGTGGATGTTGTTTTATGGCATACATAGTATTCTCAATATGTTTCTCAGATAATTTATTTGGTCTACAAGAGAGTTTTGTTTCTTTAAGTTCAAGATATTCAGTTATGATGTGACTTTTTATGTTCGATTAAGTTACCTTAGTTGGATCATATTCTTTTGGTCCAGATATGAGTTGGAAGCTATATTGGGATGTAGTTATGGGTCTCACCTTGGTGTATGGAGATCCGCATGGATAATTTTGCATTGGAAGATGTTATGTGGCCGACTGATTGTTATATCTACACGTTACGTTTGGTAATGACTTTGGAGAATATATTAGCATGTGCAGTTCGTTGAATTAATCTTGGAAGGATATCTTATAATGTGTATTGGTTCTCTCTTTTTTCTAGAGTGGACCATTTTTAGTTGTATTGGTCTGGGTGGCTTATTTGGTATAACATTGCTTATTCTATTTTGGACGACCCTCAATTAAGTTTTCAATGTTGTATTTCATATTTAAGGAGTGTGGATGGATGAGTTGAGTATGTGTAGAAAAGTGAATTGTATGTGAAGTATATGCGAATGATATGCAAG